>NW_004955453.1:7429172-7617813 GCF_000276665.1 Chinchilla lanigera | reverse complement strand
AGCAAAAACGAGAACTCCAGGCCCAGTTCCCTAATGAAAAAAAAAAAAAAAAAAAAAAAAAACAAACAAGAAGTAGCCTCTTTTTTCAGGTCCACATACATTATAAATCAAAATAAAAGGCAAAAAATATTAAAAGTAAATGAGAAAAAACGAACTTACTTTTATAATAAAAGTATTTCAGTATTAGCTGAAAGAATACCAACAGGCACACTGGCAAATAGACAATTCACAGAAATAAGTCAGTCAACACCAATATTTGTATACCATAAAAATATTTGTTTGTTAAAAATGTATTGGTTAAATAAAAGAATTAATATCATCTGTTTTGTGCATTAAACTAACAAGATTAAAAAACTCATTATTGTTGAGTGTTTGGTGAAAGGGAAGTTTATATAAACTCCTGATGGAACTGTGCATTAGAACATACATTCTGCAAAGTATTTTAATGATGAGTATTAAGATCTATAAAAAATGTTTCGGGGCTGGAGATTTAGCTCAGCGGCACAGCGCCTGCCTGGCAAGTGCAAGGTCATGAGTTCAATTCCCGGTACCAGAAAAAAAAAAATGTTTATACCCTTTGGTTCAGTAACTACCTTTCTAGAAATCTATGCAAATTATAGATAATAACAAATGCCAAAAAAAATTGGACTTGTTGTTGTCATGAAGTACTACACAGTGGGGAACCACTTAAATATTTGATATTAACTAAATTCTTGTGAATTCATGATGTATAGAATATTACAAGGCCCTTAAATGGAATTGTTAGATATTATGGTAATAAAATTGAAAAATACTTATGATAAAATAAGGGTAGAAAAGAGAATGCTAAATATAGCATATAATCTGGTTTCAATCATTTTCCGAAGTAAAATAGTCATATAAAAAGAGCTAGAGAGAAACACATCAAAATATTGGTAGTGCTTAATTCAAGACTACAGAATTACTGATGTTTTCCTTTAAACTTTTGTTTCCTCCTCTAAATTCTTTATAGTGAGATTACATTATATATAGTGGAAAAAAATCAAGTTACTAAAATACAGGAACATATTTTCACACATCTTAACTTGCTGTCCATGTCTTCCCTAATCGCCAGTGCCTAAAATAGTGGTTGGCATACCAGTTTCTCAAACAGTGTTGTTTGAATAAGGCAACAGTTCAGATGGACTGACCCAGTCAGAGGTAAAAGACATAGTGTAAATAGCTGAATTAACCATCCAAGAACAGAAGTGTAGAGTGGCTATAAAGGAAAGATGACCGTCAAAGTCAAGGCAGAGCAGGAAGCAGTCTGGGATTTAGACAAGAGATGGGAAAACTGAGCACTTTAGAAGACTTGAAGACACTGCTCAACAACTGGAGCAGGACAGTGGAGGCGTCCCCAGTGTGAGATAGCGCCTGACCCTAGGGCTCAGTCTTGTTCACACAGTGTGTACGAGATGCATCATGGGCAGCCCCAGTCCTCTAAAAGCACAGAGAGTTTATGAGGCGTATTCTCTGCCCACAAGGTAATCATGACTTAAAGAAGAACAAGAGTCATAATCGCTTGGAAATTTGACAACGTTCATGATTACAAAGAAAGTATTTAAAAAGAATTTAGAAGTAAACAGTGAGAACATGATGTATCATACTTGTGGCCGTGGCAGATTCTTAAGTGCTTTTTAATATGTAACAAAAATGTTTAAAAAGTAATGAAGTTGAGCCTTTAAGAAGCTTATAAAGGAGTGAATAAATATTAGAGGAACAGGGCATTAATCATGAGCAAGGGAACATTTGATAAATATGAAGGGAAAAACATGGTAGAATTGAAAAATGAAGAGTTGTATCTTTAAAAAGACAAATCAAGTAAATAGGCCTGTGGCGAGTTTGAACAAGAACATAAGAAAGGAAACTTTAAAAAGTAGATTCACTAAATGAGATATAGCCACAAATAGGGAGGAGGAAAGATTAACTTCCAGAGTAATATATATTTTAAGAGGTACTAGTTTATTCTGTTTTAAGACTATTTTTAGAATAGTTAGTGTTGATTTAGATTTTTAGACTAATACAGTTAAAGCTACCTGGTTGAGATTTCATGATACTAGTATATCTGTTAGGAGTCAATTTCACCTAAAGTTGTAGATTTTATTTGATGAGTTTGTACTGAGAACACTCCATTATAGTGTCAGTTTATAGAGAGTTATGATCCTGTAACTTGGGAGGAGTCCCAAGTATTATGGACATTATAAAAATTTTGGTGAACCAGTTAATCTTCATTAGAGGGGAGTATAAATTTCCTGTGGGAGACATACCAAGTAATTTGAACTCTGAACAGAGGGTCACATTTTCTCCTGTCCCTGTAGCAGTTTGTGAAGTGCAATGTGCCAGTGAGTAAAAATACCTTAGGACTTGCTAATGAAAGACAGTGTGTACAGAATCTGCTATTCCAGCACATATTTTTATAGATGTTGAAAATGCTATTGTCAAATAGTATTTTAAAAACTGTCAAGTGTGTGTGTTTTTCAAATGAGTTTTAAATAATTCAGTACTATGTAGGTGGCAGAAAAACGACTTTGTAAACTTGCAGTGCTGTTTTATATTGAATATGTAAGTAGAGGCTATGAATTAAAAATGACAGTCTCTGATCCATCATTTTACTAATAACCGGTGTAGTGTTGATGGAGATTTGCCGTTACCAATGTTGTTTTGGCATTTTCCCATTAAAGGATTGTCGTAAAGTCATTTCAGCGTAAGTACCACTTGTGTACTGATGGTGACATGGGTGAACCTTGTTTGGTTTTCTTAACCTGATGGCTGGCTGTGGCTGCTCCCTTCCCTCTCCTCCCCTCTTGTGTGTTGCTGAATCGGGAGTGCAGACCGAGCGAACCTGGGAAATAGTTCTCTCTGAGCAAGTGTTCAGATTCCTCAGTGCTCGTCCACACAGCCACTTAGTGGGACAGCACTGGGAAGATACTAAAAGCCTCCTCTAGTTCCAGAGTACTGTAACGGGGCACGCAGAGTGACGGGCCATGGGTTGTTATGATTCTCAGCGCCATTTCTCATTGACCCATTATTCATGACTGTCATCATCTTTCTGTTCTTCCTGTCCTCAGATTCTTTTTTTAAAGGTGTAACAAAAGGAAACTTTTTTTCCTCCGGGTGTGAAGAGGCTAAATGGAATGCATACTGTGTACATTTCTTTTTCTTTTTCTTTTTTTTTTTTTTTGTCTTTTTGAGACAGGGTCTTACTGTGCAGTTCAGGCTGGCCTTGGGCTCACTTTGTAGCCCAGGTTGGTCTCAAACTTGCCAAGATCCTCCTGCCTCGGCCTCCCGAGTGCTGGGATTACAGGTGTGCATCACCAGCTTTTCTGAAGGCAGAAACATTTTCTTCTTTATCCTTACTATTGTGACTATTTCTTAAGTATTTTACATGTAGAATAATGGTATTACTTGTGTTCAGGAGTGAACAGATCTGTAATCTGAGGATCTCTGAGGTAGGAATTCAGTGACTTTTATGACAAAAGCTTTGAAGTGTATTTGCAAGAGTTGGTCAGTGACTGAAAACATAACCACAGAGAGGGTTGTCGTCAGCCACAGACATGCTGGAAACACCTGTCTTTAAACTTTAAGTTTAAAGATTTATGCATTGCAAAAGTCATTTTAAGGATTTGCCCTAATAAACTCTAAAAGTTCATTTAAAATTCATCAATTCCCCGCCGGTGTCTCTCTGAGTGTGCTGCCTATGATTGCTATCATAGTGTCTTGAGCATGCCAATTATGTAGTTTAACACTCGCTGTATGTAGAACTGACTTAGTCTGTTTACTCAGTCTGAAAGGACTCATCAGAGCTGTTGCCACATGTCTGGGTAGAGATAGACTGCCCAGTTAATGAGAAGTGTTCTTCGCGGGTGCTTGGTATTGTTCTGTCTTTCTCAGAAGTTTTTGTTTTTAAAGATGGATTTCATAGACTTTTGTCAGTTTTAATAGATTTTAAGGTTTAGCTAAGAGTCAACAGTAAAACAAGGATGAGGTGTGGAAACGGCTGCAAAAGTTAAGGAAGGGATTTAATTTAAAAAAAAATTTGTTAAGGAATGCAAATGAGAAATCAGAGTGAATTAATTTTTTGGAAGTGTTTTGTGGCTCTAAACATCATTATATTGTTAACTTCTGTTACACGAACAGTTATATAGCCTCTAGTCATATTTTTGGTCATTGTCATGTTCCTCATTGCAGATTATAAACCCTAATTGTATTTCCCAGACACACGGAAGCAGAGCAAAGGCTGGAAGAAGGTGTACCCATCAGGGAGAGTACTGGATGGATTTTCTACCGGATTCTCTTCTTTCAGTGCACCTTTACCGAGTGCCGCTCCTACTTCCTTTCAGCCCCCTGCCTCATAAGGACGGGCCCTTGGCTCAGTTACTTTCTCTTAAATCTCGGTCCCTTGTCTTTAGCCGAGGACTGATAATAGAATACATCTCCTGAGCTTGTTGGAAAGATTAAAAGATAACACAGGGAAGATGCTGAAGTTCATGCCTGGCTTATAGGCTGTTTCCACTTCAGTGTCCCTGAGTTGTCATCTTTGGGTACAACTAGAGTGGCTGAAAAAGCTCAAACCAGTCAGAGCATATCGGAGTTTTCTGGACTGATATCAATAATCTAATCTCCCGTGAAAGTGTTTGCTAACAACTTACTGAATAAAGTACCTATGGATTTTAAAGAGCTTTTTAATAGAGATAATAAATGAGTACTTAAACTTAGTGCTGGGGTTTTAAAAAAAAGTTTCTTTTTTTCTTTTTTACAAAGATGGTAGATTGTGGCTCATTGTGTTAAATACCTACAATCTGTCAAATATTATACAGGATACTTTATATTTTCTTAATTCTTATGTTATTTGCATTATCTCTTACACCTGAGGACTGGAACTACATCTAATAAAAGGGCGTATAGGTCCTTGGAATTAGTGCTACAACTTAAACATCTAGGTTAGTATTTCTGTAGTGTGGTAACATTGTTTTTGACTCATCAGAATTGTCAAGAGCTCTGGTCCACCTGTACTAGTTTGGAACTGAAATATATACCAGAATTCTTTTGAAGGCTCTGAAGCTTGAGGGTTGCATAATGCCTTTGTTATCTCTTGTAACGTTGGCAAGGATTCTTTGGTTACAATTTAAAGAGACCTACAAAACTGGATTAAGGGAGAGGACATCTATTGAAGTCATAATTAACATTTCCAGTGGTGCCCATGAGAATCTGAGAAACTTCAGATATGATGAGATTCAGGCACTCAAATGGGGTTTTCAGGATTCTGTTTCAATCTCCTGGCTGTATTGCCCCTGCCTCAACTTATTTTGATTTCTGTATTAGTTATCTATTGCCCTGTAACAGGTCATATCA
The DNA here is from genome assembly GCF_000276665.1 of Chinchilla lanigera. Taxonomy (NCBI): domain Eukaryota; kingdom Metazoa; phylum Chordata; class Mammalia; order Rodentia; family Chinchillidae; genus Chinchilla; species Chinchilla lanigera. Next base: position 7,612,443 of record NW_004955453.1, on the reverse strand, counting down.
AACCTGATGGCTCAAAGCAACACACATTTATCATCTCAGTTTCCATAGGTCAGGAGTCTGGGCATGGCTTTTCTATTGGCTTCAGACTCTCTCATAAAAGCGTTGGTCAGTCCTGAAGTCTCAACTGAAGGCTTGATCAGGGAAGGATCTGCTTCCAGTTCATTGGCTGTTGGAAGAATGCAGTTCTTGGTACTTTGTTAGACTAAGAGCCTCACCATCAGTTGTCAGCGAGAGTCTGCTCTCAGTTTCTTGGCCCTTGAATCTTTTCCTAGGGGAGCTCACAATATGGCAGCTTCCTTCAAACAAGAGCCTGCTGGTGGGTCAGAAATATAACCTTAGGTAGCATAATCCTGGACTGCTATATTCTGTTGGTTAGAAGCAAATCCAACCCATGCTCAGAATGAAGGGATTACCAGCACCTACCGTAAAAGTCTGTCTCCTACAGGAGGATTCTTTCCATATAATGATGGAGCTGACCACCAGCAGCTGCTATCTTTACAGTGTCTCACGGGTAGGAATCCTAGAAAAATAGAGCCACTAGCCCCTTGGCTATCACTCTGGCAAACTTAACCACAATCATACTTACTGAAAAGATAATAGGTAGCTTTTAGAACTATTGTGAATACTGAAGAACCAGGCTAGAAAATCATGTGAAACTGGCTGGACACTTGTAACCACTGGCTGCTGCTTCTTTGGTCTCTCATCACTAGATTTATTAACGTTAAATACAAGGTGTAGTTCACTGGCTAGTTGCAGGCTGTATGCCTGTGCTCTACAGGCCAAGAAGGGGAATGAGGCACTGTCTGCCCCTTATTGGCCTTCATTGGAGATGAAGCCTCTAATGTTTCTCTGATTGTGACATTGCTCTGAGATGAACCCGTATGGTCTTACAGTTTCACCAGAGTCACATTTTTCCTGTCCAGCCTAGCAGGTTGTATTGCATAAACAAATTCTGCTCTACTGAGCAGTTTTCAGAACTTTGCAGCTGGTGATTCTATGTTCTTGTTTAATATTAACTGTGCCTTACAGATATACCAGTAAAGCTGCTTCAGATATGAATGTGATATTGATGGCATGTTCAGGTCGGAGTCATATAGTAGATGGGGCATTTCTGTTTTTCACAGAATTTTTGTTCATACCGGATTTAGCTATAAGCAGAATTTGTGCTTTCTAAAATTATAGGCTAACTTTGTGATCCAGGATTTCCCCCCAAAATCTGGGGACTCAGGAATGATCTTAATTCTTTACTGTTGTTGTGTTTGGCCATATGAATTTTTAGTACATGTGAGCATACTGACTTACCAGGTTTTTATAAATCTGAAGAACTTGTAAATCATTTCACATAAGTTTGTATATTTCCTTACATGCATTAGCAAAACTGTACTTACCCTCATTCACATTAGAATATATTAAATAAGACAGACTTATCAAGAAAAGAAACAGATGTCACTTCTGTGGGGTAACTTGTGAGGTGCAGAGTCTGCATACTTTTAGAATGTTTTCCTCATTGGCCTAAAATAGCAGCTGATATCTCACCATTAGAATAGAATTTTGGGTTAAGATTAACAATCCAGACTGTTAACAATCCTGAGGATTTAAAAACAACACTATATAAAAAAAAAAAAGAAAGAAAGAAAACTATAGCATCAGAGCCCTATCCCAGGGAAATTTTGCAGTTCCTTGGAGTAGAGTCCAGGTAACTTTCGAAACCTCTTTCACGTGTTCTACTGAATTGGGAAAGTCATGTATGTACCAACTGTGATTCAGAGCCACCCAGTAAGAGTGGTGAATTATGGCCCTGTCTGCACATGTTAAGGATTTTCAGGTGTGCAGGTTGTCTTAGTTACTTCTTCGTTGTTGGGACAAAATACCTGACACCCACAAGTTAAAAGAGGAGAGGTTTATTTTGGCTCATGCTTGTAGAGGCTTCAGTCCATAGACATCTGGCTCCAGGGCAGGGTGGCACAGCAGAGGAGAAAGTTTTCATGGCATGGCAGGCAGGAAGTCAGCAAGGCTTCCTCCTTCTTTGCCATTCTTTTCCATCCAGAGTATATAAGCCTATTGGTTGGTGCCACCCACAGACAGGGAGTGTCTCCTCTCTTTCATAAATCCATCATCCATACCCAGAAGAACACTAAACCAGTCAGTGGATTGATCCACTATCAAACATCCATGGTCCAGTATCACATACCCATGATCCAGTATCACACACCCACAATACAGTATTGCACATCCATGAGACATTCACTCCCAAAAGCCCCACCTGTAGGCACATGAGGCTTTGGTGAGCCATCTAGATATAAACCATAACAGTAGCCAAGGCTGAGGAACAGCCCCCCAAGACTTGGACCTCGGGGAATGGCCTGTTCATTCACATTGTGGTGTGTTCAAAGAAGTCATTAAAGTCATTTTCACAGCTCCACAGCTGAGACTCTTTCTGCCATTGTCAGTTCTTTCTGCCATTGTCAGAATGTACCTATGATGAACTCCCATTAATGGAGGTCAACCAAGTCAGTCTTTTCCTACAGCCTTAGAGAGCCCAACTACCTGGGGCCACGGAATTACTACTTATTGCATTGCTTCTGAGAATACCTCCAAGAGGCTGAGCTCATAGGAATGTCATTTGTTTGCTTCATAACAGTAGCACATGTTAAAGTCAGGCTATAAACAATCCAACTTTTCTTTCATTTTATATTTATTTTCTGGAGATGATGTGCAAATAATCATTCATGTGGTATCCAGAAATATTTTTGTCTGTAGTAATAGCAGATGGCACAGCGTTTTTCACGTGCCAAGTTGCATTTATTCCCCCACAGTGCAATGTGGAAGTGATCATGGGCTCTTTCAAGTGTTCTAACTCCCCATGTGCATTTCAGTTGTGGTGGGAAGTTTTTTTGCATGTCAGTTCAATATGTGGTAGATTTACTTGGAATCCTTGGAATTTGTGCATAGTGTAGTCACATGAGAAGTGCTTTGAAAAGAAATATTTTTTTGAGGTCTCATGATTAAAGGTCATCACTTCAACAGACATTTAATAAGCATATTCTGAGTGCTAAGCCAGTGATTTTCCACTGGGATGGGTGGCTTGGTCCGCTGGAGGATTCTGGAAATCCACAGGGTTGTTTTTAGTTCCATAATGATTAGCAGGGTTGCTACTGGCATTTGCTATGTGAGGCCAAAGGTACTAGCAGTCTTGCAGCTTGCAGGACAATCCCCTGTAAGAAGAATGGTCCTGTGTGTGTGCACCACATGCACACACACTCACACCCAGGCTCTTGAAAGAACATTCATGTAGGCAGAAAACCTGTTTATGATTATCTGAGCCTGAAACCTAATTGTGATTTTATATAAACACAAAGGTTTTGTTTTTTTTTTTTTTTTTTGGCATGGATTTTAACATATAATGACTTTTCCAGGAAAATTATAAATTGAATTGTAAATGTAAATCAAGGGAAAGTTGTACTTTGCTTTACTTGGAATCAAGAGTTATTTACTCTCAAATGAAATCACATCACCGTTGGAACCCTGCATGTGATGCTTGAGTCACTGAAAGCCTGGCTATAAACTGCCTATGTTTGTTATTTACACTTTCATTTGGATTCTATACATAGTACAAGCAAATAACTACTTCATGTGTCTCCTGGTAGTGTTGTGCTGGAGAATTTAAAATGCATATTATTTTATTATACTGCTTTTTGGTTTTCTTATTTTTATAGGCAGGACATTATGTTGAGTTGCGATGATGTGTCTTTAAAAGTATGTGTGTAAGGTGTGTTATTTATAAATGTCATTTTTAAAAAACATGGGAATATTACTCAATATTTAAGTTATAAGGGGGTGTTGGATGTGACGGGGTTGAGAGACACAGGGGACTGGCAGACAAATTGACTGCCAGGGAAAGCCCTTAGTGCTGGAGGAATGCAAAGGATCCTGCAGGAGCCAGGGAGCAGCCCTTCCAGGTCCTGAGGGAAGGCAGTGGCCGTGAGTCAGCAGGGATGTTTTGTTAGGGCATAGCTTGGTGAAGAGGAAGGCAGAAGGAATCGTGCATACAAAGTCCTGAAGGGCAGAACTGGGGCTTTTGCAAATGGCTCAAGCCTGAGAAGCCAGAGGAGGCAGACAGAAGCACATCAAGACCCTCCCCAGCCTTGCTTACATTTTATTCTAGAAACGCTAGCAAAGATACAGAAGGGCTAGTGCACTAGGATCAGGTTTGCGTGTTAGACAGACGTGCTTGTCACAGTGGTGAAAATAGGCTGGAATGAGGCCAGGTCCCCTAGGCCAGAAAGCAGCCTGAGTTAGCACAGAGGACCGGCTCAGGAAGGTTCAGGTGGGCTCTGAAGGTGTCAGACCAGGCAGTCTACCATAGTACCTGTGTGCTCATCCACTTTGCTGGATTGCCCCAAAGGCAGGGGTAAGTGTCAGGTAGCGCAGAGCGCAGGGGAGAATTTTTGGCAGATGGAATCTACTGAATATCAAGGGAAGGAGATACGGGGAAGAAGACTCTAGACACATGCTGCATTGAAAGCTCTGAAGGGTTCACCGTCACTACTCCAGGGTGTGTATGGTCAGAGAAATGTGTTCTATGGATAGAATATAAAGCTCACTTACAGAATTTCACTAACTTTAACTTCTGCTAAAGAGGTTTATTTACTTTGTGCCTGACTTTGCTTACCTGTTTGCTTTAATTTGGAACAACCTTTCATTTTGTTTTGAAAGAGATTAGAGTAACACAGATTGTAAAGAAGCTTAGTAATGCTATAAATCTAGTGATTGTGATTTGTATTCAAAGTGCTGTGTCAAAATGGAGGAGAGTGATCTTAATAATTTATATTTATCCACTGCATTAATGAGGGAAATACTTGAGAGCCTTTTTCAACTTCTGTTCCTTTTTCATTTTATTTATTACATAAAATTTTATTATTATTTCATTTTATTATTATTAAGAGTGAAGTTAGCCGGGTACTGTGGCACACACCTGTAATCCCAGTGCTCAGGATACCAAGGCAGGAGGATGGTGAGCTCGATACCAATCTAGGCAACTTAGAGACTGGTGAGACCCTAACTTAAAATGGAAAAAAGAATTAAAAAGGCCTGAGGAGATAGCTCAGTGCAAAGGCCATGGGTTCAATTCCCAGTATCAATCAATCAATATTTTAAGAAATTAGTAAAAGAATGGAATATTATCCCCCCATTATCTTTACCATTTTTATGTAGTTCCTTTAAGTCTGAGCATTTACTTTCTTCCTTTACATCTTGTGTGTGTGTGTGTGTGTGTGTGTGTAAAAAGATATAACATTATAATTGTGTACAAATATTCTAGGAGTCAAAATTAAACTGGGAGCATTTTTTTTCTCTTTTTTTTTTGGTACCAGAAATTGAACTCAGGTTCTCACACCTGCCAGGCAGATGCTGCACTGCTGAGCTGGACCCCTGGCTCTGGGAACGATAGTTTGAATCATTCTTCCTTTGAACTTCCTACTTGCTATCCAGCATCCTGCTAAATATTAGATTTCTCTCTGTGTTGTGGGCATCTCTAAGTAAACACGTGAGAACTGAGCTCTCCTGTTGTCCTGCACCCTGCCCTTTTTTTTCCCAGTCTTCCCCATCTTGGTAAATGGGTCCATCATCCATTTAGTTGCAGAAGCCAAAAGCCTGATTTCCGCCTTTCCTTCAGTCCCTTGCTGAATCTATCTGCAAGTCAAATCCGTGCACTTCCCTCCACCATCCTTCCCTGATAATTGCAATCCTACCAAGGTCCGTCCTTGTCCTTGTGGTCTTGATGTTGCCATGGTCCACTGCCACCACCTCTTCCACCCTGTCCTCCTCTTTCACTAGGACTGTGTTAGCGTCCTTACTGCTCTCTTGCTTAAACTGGCTGCTCTTACTCTGTAGAGTCTGTTCTAGTAGGCAGAACAGATCATTTAAACATTCTCCTGTTTAGAATCCTCCATTCGCTTCCCGTTACAACTAGAAAACAACTCACTCAACTGCCTTCTGTGGCACATAAGGCTTGTATGATCTAACTTTTGCCTTTCTCTCCAAATTTATTTCCCTTGCCTGTGCTCTTTGCTTATTATACTCCAACCAGCTAAGAGCCATCTTAATGTCTTTAAAACACCACATTTTTCCCTACCTCGAGCTCTGCCATAAGTACTCGGAAGTCCACATGCTGCCTGAAGCTCCTGTCTATCGTGTAATATTACTTTGACACCTTGCGAAGTCATCACATACCCTTCTGGTGTCATCACATACTCTTCTGGGGAAAGTAGACTTGCTTTCCTAGACTTAGCGCAACTTTTGGTTATGTAGTAGTCAGTGAGTATGTAGTTGAAAGAATGGATACTACCTACTTGAACCAGCCCAGAGAATGATCTTGCTGCCAGGCATAGGGACGTGGAGTGAGAGGCAAGGTGTTGCTCTGCATCATCTTTTGTCTCCTACATTTGCAAGACCCTCGTTCCCTTGCAGATCATGTTTTCTGGGCTTCACATAAATATCGGTGGTCAGCTTCCAGCCCCATATCTGCAGTTAGGACCATGAGTAATAAACCAAATACTCTAGATACTAATGGGTGTGCTGCCAACATAGCTGCCTTTGGGGACCTACAACAGGAAGGTGGCTCCTTTTCCTTCTGAGGCCAAAAAGGCAGGAAGGAGAGAATGGAGGAAGGCCTGGTAAAGAGAGAAAACCTATAGATAGGCTTTCTCTAGATTGCCATTGCCAAAGACACGAGCTGGTGTTGTGGCTGAAGAGGGTATGGGGGACAGTCAGCAGGCCGTTTAAGAGCCGTTTGTCTCGGGCAGATGCAACTCTGTCAAGGTCTTTCCTAGTGGCATCAATGTTCAAAAAACCTGAACCATTCTCACTACATCTTGTTGCTGCACTGCTAACCTGGGACCATTTGTTAAACTCCCCAAGTCCCAGAGCGTCTGATCAGCTCAGTCCCCACCTGGTATTATCAGCTTTTACAGAAAGAAATTATGGGAAGTGTAATAGGCTGCTTCTAGCTGACTGCCTCTTACCTTACGTTGTTCCTTTATCTTGTCCAACACTGTGTCTCCATCAAGTTATGTCCTTAACGAGGCCATTTGCTCTGCGTACACGGTGAGATTATGTTTTACAGTAATACATTTTCTGCTTTCTGAGCCATGCTTGAGAGAACAAACTCCTCAGCTGTGGAAAGAATTTGCCATTTAACAGAGGAGGACCTTTATGGCTTGTCACAACTTTCAATCATAGCTCTAGCTTTTGATTCTTTAACGGTGGCACACCAGGGCAGAAACATTTTGCATAACCATTTAGCACAGCCCTACAAATAGCCTCTTACAAGGATGCCTTGAAAAGAAAGAATGCTCTCTGTGGTGTTAACAATATCTGAATATTGTTAATATCACTGAAACCCATAACATTTTAGTCTTAGTTTTGCTCCAGAATTGCCTTTTAACCATCATTTTCCTTTATAAATAATGTATGGCAGCATTGATTTGGCTTCATCTTTATTTTTTTTTTTTTTACATAAGAAACATTTTTTTGGAAACACACACATATGTACCACCTATCTAGAGGTCCATAGGAGAAAAATGAATGGGTAAGTTTTCAAAGTTGTATGAACATGTGAAACCTCACATTGAAAAGCATTGCAAATTGCAGATTGCAAGCAAGCTAAATAAAACAAATCTACCAGAGAGTGCTTATAGTGTAATGGCAGTATGTCCAAAATAAAGAGAAAATCTTTTAAAAGTTGGGAGAATTACCTACAAAGGAGTGACTATCCAGTTGACAGCACATTTACCACCAGCAGCAGTAGTTCCAATCCTTACCATCAGAAATAGGATGCTAAAATACAGATCTTTTATTGCACACACTAGGAGGATTTTTTAAATTTTCAAACATGAACTGAGAGAATTATTAAAAGTTTGATGGTAGCAAGGAGGAAATGGTACCCAGAAATTGGTTATACCATTGCAAAGCAATGGCAAGATGAAGTATTTGTATTTGGACAGTGTACTAATACACTTAAGTAGTCTGCATAAATGGCTGCCTTTCTGCTGTGATTTGTACTTAGAAAATGTTTTCCAGTTGAATATATAACCATGGTGACTTGGTGCTCATGTCAGAAATTCTATTTGTGATGAACTGTTTTCACTTCAGGATAAGGATGTCAGCTTCTGCATATAGTGAAGAATGGAATGAAACCACAGGCTTACTCTGAGATTGAAACTTCAAAACTTCTGCTTAGCATATCTAATTAAGGTCATAATAGCACAGTCTGTCTTTAAAGCTGTTTGAAGGTTGGTCCCAGCCACCGGTCAGAGCACTCAGATGTATGTTTTCCCTTTTTAAAAGCACAGGACTTCCTTCTGCCTCCACAGACCTTGTAGGGTCAGGGATAACTTTCTGGTCCCATCTCTTGCCCTCTGCAGGTGTGTATGTCCTCTCTCAGGACATGGGTGTCTTGGAAGGCGAAGGAAGGTGGTTTGTCACAGGGTTACTACCTGCCTGGGAAAAGTTGCTGCACTTTGAGCTGTGTTTCCTTTCTCATTGGAAAATTACTCCCCTTTTTTACATGTACTGTTGTGAGCGTCTCACATTTGATTGAGTAAGATCACAGTCTCTTCTTTTTATTTTAAAACTTAGTATCTGTGTAGAACTTAAATAATGAGAACAGATACATTTTTTAAGGTGGAACCTTTATGGAAAAGACTAAATGTTGGAGGATGATCCAGTGGGTTCTCTGGCCAGCCAGGCTCCCTTCCCTGGTTATTTGCATTTTTATTAGGGCAATTACAGATTATAACTCGAACATCTAAAAACCCATTTAGAGAGCTAAGAAATTCATTTTTACTGTATTGTACTCTAAATTGTAAATGAGGTGCAAGATTAATTGTCTAATAGTTAGGGTTTAAAATTGAAAATTTCTATGTTTATATCTATATAACCATGAAGGTTAGTTTAGAAAATTAGAAAATAGTGATTTTTAACAATTACTTTTGGTTAAAGTTATGATTTAAAAAAAAATTAAAGTTATGATTTAAAAAAAAAATTGACCCTGGCCACTTGGTGTCTCTAAATGCCGCTTGCTTTCCCCATTTCTAGAATGAGGAGGGTTTTATTGAGTCTATAAAGAGAAAATAAGCATAATGTGTTGGGGAGCACACTGAAGAAAAACATAGTTCATACTGTTCTTCCCAGGAAATGGGAAGCCAGGTTCCAGTCCCACACTTTTATCAGGTTATACACACTGTCAGGTAGATGTATTTGATGAAAATAGTAGCTCCCTTGAGAGAATGATTGTGTATGTGGTGAATGTGTGTGTGTGTGCCTGTGCATGCACACACATGCGCACACACACGCATGCACACATTTTGGGGACTTGTTTGGGCAATGGTGTCCTTTGATTGGCTGATTGGATCAAGCAGCAGTTCTGTCTCCTGAAGGTTCTGATCATCCTTCCATCTCAAGTGTTCCTTCCTTGTGGACTATTTCTTCCCGGAGAGCCAGTGGATTTTCTATAGCTCTGAGCTAATGAAAATGCCTTGTACCTGTGTTACTTGTGCTGCTTCAGAGCCTCTTTACCTTGTAAGTTGCTGCTGCAGTAGATGAAGTGGTTTGGCTCTGATTCTGAATTTCATCTGTAGGTTGCTAAATGTCAGATTCTCAACCTTGTAACTACCCTATCGCAGCAAGCACTCCAAACTGAAGCTCTAAGGGTTTTAGTTTACCTCTTGGTATTCTTGGTGAAGCAGCCCTGGCATACTTGAATCATTCATTCAGCACATTTGCATGTCTGTCACATGCCAGGCACTCTTCTGGGTGTTTGGAATACACATACAAAAACTACAAAAATCGCCGTGTTCTTCATCAGAACCTTAATTCTCCCCTGCCCCTCTTCTGGAGAGGAGGATCACTTCCCCCAAACTGTAAAAATCTATTCATTCACTTAGCTTTATGAGTTGTTTTTTTTTTTTCAGCTACTAAGGTTGCTTAACATGTGAATAAGACACGTGACTGCCCTAGGAGAGTTTTTGCGTGTGAGAGGCGGACAGATAGGCAAACATGTAAAAGCCCTTGCTTCCCAACAGGCTGAATAGGAGAAGCAGAAGAAGTGGCTCTGAGGGAAGACAGTGGAAGGAAAGAAGGACTCTTCAACTAGGGCATGATTTTTATGACAGGCGATGTTAAACTTAGTCTCGTGATCACGTCTGCGTGCTTGGGGTGTGTGGAAATGTAACGGGTGATGAGGTCAGAGGGAAGAGGTGGGTGAGACCAGGCGCTGGGAGACCTTGAGTGCGTGATAGGTATTCTGTGAGCAAGCCAGTGGACTCCAAAAGATGGCTGTGACACGCCCTCTGTCCTAGGAGGATAACTGAAGGTTGGGATCCACTGAAGAGCAAAAGCTGGGTGGCAGGAAATCAGCTCAGTGATTTTCTTTCATTTATTCTTTTACTCATTCAGCATTTATTTATGTAGGGCTTGCCTTGTAGCCAGTGCTGCACTTCCCCAAGTAGTTCAGGCAGGAACCTATGAGGGCTAGAAATATAGCTGTGGTGGGTAGGAATGGAAAGGCTGGGATAGATTAGACCTGATACAGGAGTGAGACCTAAGAAAAGGCCAATTAAAGGTACACAAGGCCATGTGTCTCTGTGTGGATGCTGTCAGGTGCCTGGCAGTTGAGGTCAGTTACTTGAAAAACAACTCACTTGTAGGACTCATTTTTGTGGTAAAATGCAGGGCTGTGATGAGAATCTCTAGTAATTTGTTAAACTTGGACTGGGATAGGATTCAGCTGATAAATTCCATGTATACTCCTTCCGCAAGAAAGTGGGAAGTACCATAGGTCCTTTGGAGGGTTCCCACTTTGGTAGAAATGTACATTTGAAAATAAATTATATCAGTGATGCCACTATTAGTTTAGGAAGAATGGAACCAATGTAATGCCCTAACTTAATTTTCAAATTGCAAGTTGCTTTTTTGCCGAGTGACTGAAAGATACATGTGAACACTAGTTTAGGAGTACACGTAGGCATCGCAGGCCCTTTTGCTAAGTATTGTTTGCTTTCTGCTTTACTAGCCAGTGGTATATAAAATTACAGCAGTCTGATCTGTTGTGTGTACAGATAGATCATCCTCCCAATAACTGAATAATTCCAGATTTAATTCTGAACTGAGAAAATGGATTTCATTGATATTTTATGATAAGAGGGTCTAAAGAGAAACCTGGGAAGAATCTAATAGGTTATTTTGAAAACATGCTTCTGTTTCCTGGAGTAGTGAGCCCATTTCTCTTGGTCAGGACAGTGTGTTGGAGTGTAAACATGTGGTGGTTGTTATTCATTGTCTTTTTTTTAAGGTGGGAAATGTTGTCCTTTGGACTGAGTTAAATGCTGCTCAGCATAAAAGATGTGATTCGGAACAAAGCCTGCAGGCTGTGACTAATTGACATGCACTGGGCTAATGAGAAGACCGAATGTCTCTAATCAGCAGCAGAACAAACGCTCACAAAGGTCTCCTTCCCTCCTAGGACTTCCTTCGCAGGGCATCTGGCCGGGATCCTTGTTGGACTAATGTACACACATGGGCCTCTGAAGAAAATCATGGAGACATGTGCAGGTATACAGCAAAATGCCTTTGGCATGTCAAGTTCGAAATGCATCTTAATTTTAATGTGAACAGAAGCAACTCCAAGTATCTTGCGGTTCAGCTTAGGAATCCCCTAATATGCTCACCTTTTTGTACCAGGAGATAAAGCAACTAGTATAGACCCTCACATAGCTCCAGAAGAGAAGACACAAACCCAAATTTCAATTCTTAGGTGTTCTTCAGGAGCAAGTATCAGTGTGTATTCATACCTTCAGCCCTAAAGCCACTCCCAGGAAACTGCAGTCTCCTCAAAACTGCAGAAAATTGCACTGAGTTTAAAATAAAGCATGTTCTGTGTAATATGACATGAATTAATATGCTTGTAAAATGAAGTTTGAAAAGAAAGGCAAATCAAGGCTGAAGTACAAGGCCAGCCATTTAGAGAATCCAGAATGACCACTAGGTCCTTGGCAGACAAGATATACGAGGTGTTATAGAAAACATGGTGGACATTTAAATTTCCATTTATTACAGTAAAAGACGCATTGCCAAAATCTCCTCCAAATACTCCCACTGTCTTTGAATACACTTGCCCTGTCCTTTTTGCCATGTTCTGGAGGAGCTATGGGACCTCTGCTGTGAGTGCCCTTCATTGTGCTGTCATTTCTGCCTTGATGTCCTGAATTCATTGCAAACATTTAGTATTTATGGTCATTTTGACTTCGGGGCAGAGCTAGAAGTTGTATGGTGTCAGGTGTGGTGAATAAGGTGGATGAGGACACACCATAATGATGTAACCAGTTCTACCGGATGGGCCTCACCAGCAGGAGACTTCCAGAACTACTCGAGAAGTGGCAAGAACAACGGGATAAGTGTGTTTGAGTGAGGGGGAACACTTCGGGGAGATGGACGGTAGTATATCTTACTGTAATAAATTGTGTTTGCTTTTAATGATCACCCCTTGTATGTTCATACTGACATATTCATATTTTCACTTAAAGCTTGGCTTCTGCATTTTTTCTTTGTTTTTCTCTTCAAATTGATGCTCAATGAAAATACTTTGTTTAGAAACAAATGCATTTTTTGATCTCTTAATTTAAAATGCTCTACCAGTTTTGACTTGTAAGGAAACTATTGCACAAGCACTTGTTTTATAGACCATGTGAGTCGCAATATTTCATCTTTTATTCATGGAAAATCTTCTGAGACTATTTTACCTTTTCTTGAACCATAAATAATTTGTTTTCACAGTTTGTGCCGATGACTGGTGTTCTTGAGAACCATATAATATTCATGATGTTAGAAAGCTTTCTCGGCACTGCTCTGTCACCTTTATTAGTAGGTTGTGTTCACTTCAGGATGATTCAATAGGCTGTGCTGCATTGAAGTAGATTCCCATTCTCCTGCTTTTGACCCATTACTGTGTTTTCTTGTGTGTACCTGGAGGAAGCAGCAGGAGTTTTATTTACTGAAATTGTTCCATTTTATTGTATTGTCAATACAATTTAATCATGGAAATCCAGTAACGAGTACTGATAACGGAGAAGAAATGTTCTCAAATGTTCATTGTTTTTGTTTCATTTTTCTGTGTGTCTGGAGATTAAGTGGTTATTAAGCTTTCTGCAGACACAGTACAAAATTTGGGCAAGTGCTTAGATTCCTTTTTAAGGAGGATTTTCCCCGCAATTATAACATCTAAAATTGCAGTTGTCTTCCTTTTAATCTTACCTGTTTTTTAAGGAGACATTTTTAACACATGAATCTTTTTTCAGAGTAACACAGTAGAAAATTAAATATTCAGTGGCATTTGCAAACAGCCTGCACACTCTGCCTGCTTTCTGGTAAAGCTAGAAGAAAGATCTGGGGTGAGCTGAGAGTTGAAGTGGCACAGGGACCTCCTGGAAAATGACTGAGCACGCGGAAGCTGCTGTTTGATGCCTCCTGTAAGATGAGGGTGGCACTGAGGCTGTGCCCTGGCCCCTCGCTCTCTCCAGTCAGCTATGACCAAAGGAGAAGTCTCCCAGGAAGGTCCGGGAACTTGGAGAAGGTTCTCTCTTTAGCCAGAGTATCTCCCCTTGTACTATGGTATCAAAAGCCAAACTTGGTACCTTCGGGGACAGAGACTGTCCTAAGTCCACAGGAACCTTTAAGAAGCTACAGTGAGCATAAAGTAGGGTTTCATTACACACCCCACCCCCGTCCAGATCCCTGTAGGGCTGGCCCTCAAACAAAAGGGAGTTTAACAGTGGCTTAGAAATCATTTGAAGTGACTCTAGGCCTTTTCATAAAGAACCTCGGACTTGTTGGAAAGATTATCAGTTAAAGCCTTATATTCCCGCCATTGAGATGTTTATTTCTTTCATGCTTAGGCATTTTTCCTCCTAATACTGGATACCCAAGGCAGCAGTACTACTTTAACAGTTCAGGTAAGTATTTCATTTAATACATTTTAATTTATTTTAATAATTCTAGTGTTTTCCAAGGCAGAGCTGTTTTTAACATAATCCTAATGTTCGCTGTGGTAGAGTAGTTCACACATTATTTAACTGTACCTTTAGTTTTCCTGGAAGCTAGATGGAGAGCAGTAACCCGGGAAGAATGTTTGGTGTGGTTGTGGAGAAAGCCAGGGTAGAAGGTGGTGGCTGTGGCGTAATAAAATGAATATGGCTGGTGTGAAGTCTTGCGTACACGATAGGATGCGCACTAAGCCCAGGTCCCTGGGTGCTCGGCCTCAGGCTGCGCTGTTGGCAGTGTGTTAGAAGTTAGCTTCAGGTGTACAGTTCTCCGCCATCTAACCCTTGTACGTATTCAAGAAGACTCAGGCTTGCCCTAAAATACTCATAGGAATTTCTCCAATAAATACTGCGTGGTTTAGAGAAGAGAACAGAGTGTTCTAGATGTCTGTTTACATATGTAGAAAGGGCTTCCTGTTAACAGCATGAGGCTTGTTTTAGGTAAGGCCTTTACATTCCAGCCTGGTACAAAGTGTTAAATTTTTGTTACCCTAATGAAATACCTAAGGCAGGCTAATTTTATGACGGAAAGAGCTCTATTTAGCTGACAATTTTAGAGGTAAAAGAGCATTATGCTAGCATTGGCTCAGTTCTGGTGACAGGCTTCTTGCTGGCCATGTCCTGATGTAGCACACAGTGAGAGACAGTGTATACGATTGTGTGTGTTGGGTTCTCTGTCCTTCTAAAGCCACAGAATTCAAGTATGAGACCTCCAGTCTAATGACCTTGTCTAGAACTGATCCCTTTCCAAAGATTCTACCTTTAAATACCATAATCAATTCAATTTTTGCCCTCTTAAATGTCTTTTGGGATTAAATTCCTACATGAGTTCGGGGGACAAACCCTATTCAAGACAGAGTAGGCAGCTATAGCGTAATATCCTGGATCAGTATCGTCAGATATAATTCAGATCTTGAAACCCTAACCTCTCACATGATGGAATTTAGGGGTGGAGCCTTTGGTAAGAAATTCAGTTATGAGGGTGGAGCTGTCACAGATGGGATCAATGCTTGTATAAAAGGGACCCCACAAAGCTCTCTAGTCTGCTTTCTGTTCTGTGATGACACCAGGAGTTGGCAGCCTGCACCGCAGGACAGGGCTGAGCACGTGGAACGAGCAGGCCGACGTTCTGACCCAGGACGTCCATTTCCCAGAACTGTGAGAGAGAAATCATTGTGCTTAAGCCACCCAGTTGGATTATTTGTGATAGCAGGCCAAATAGACTGCTGTGACATATATTCAGAATATATGTATTATATTTATGTCACTTGAGAACTGCTGTAGCTTAAACTTGGGCTCAGAAGGCTTTTCTATAAAGGGCCAGTAGTTAACCTTTTAGGCCCCATTGGCTGTATGGTTCTGTCAGAACTAGCCATCCTGTCCCTGTAGCACGAAAGCAGCCATAGACCATTGATAAATAGGCCTTACTGTGTTCCAGTAAAAATATATCATAAAAATAGGCAGTTGGTTGGATTTGGACCATGACTTGCAGCTTTTTTGACCATTTGCTTAAATAATATCAGAGCAAAAAATTCCATGATAATTGATTGTCAAGCAGATTGGATTCAGAAGCACACATGAATTTAGGAAAGTACACTTTTGGGTGTGAATGTGAGTGTTTCCAGAGACGATTGCATGTGAGACAGCAAACGAAGGGGAGAGACCCACCCTGAAGTAGGCTGCACCACCAATAGGATGGGGGCCCAAGGAGAACAAAAGGAGGAGGAGGAAGCAGGTCACCATGCCCACCATGGGGGAGCAGCTTTCCTCCACCCTGCCCTTCCGCCTGGTTTCCAGCTCACCATGGACTGAAACCTGAAACCTGGAGCCAAAGTAAACATTTCCTCCTTTCAGTAGTGAAATGCAGACTACCACCTTTTCAGCATGCACGGTGTTCTTAGCCACAGACTGGTTAACACAGTAGCGTTTTGTGAGTGGTCCTGTTGTACAGAGTAGCAGGTTGGACATTGTAAGAGAGAGAAAAAGACCAACAGTCCTATCTAAGGCAGTTTATAGTAGGTGAATGGGATGTAGGTGCTGCCGGCTAACCAGGGAGTAGAAATAGAATGTTAATCCATGTGGGATGTGAGAATAATGGGATGATAGCCATTAATGTTAGTATTTGTTGAATTCTTGCTGTGTTTCCTGGTGGTCTTGCTCTGGCCCGCCCCCCCCCCCCCCACACACAGGGAGCTGCAGCCTCTGCACCAGCCAAGCTGGTAAAATGAACCTGAAGAGTGAAAATGAGCCGAGAAGGTACCTCCAGGCTCACTTCCTTTATTTCCTTTTGCTCAAGACTCAAGCTCTTGTATTACCTTTTATACTGTGTCTGAAAATATTTTCGTATATTTCCTTCAGTCTTTTTCTTGATCTTGGCTGCAGGGCTAACCCAGAGCCAGTCGTTCCTTGGGGCAGAAGCAGAAATGCAGCCCAGCAAAATTAACACGAGGGTTCACACTCAGGCTGGGAAGGCAGTGGGTTTGCCTTACGGGCGGTCATCCAGAGGAAGTGGACTGCCGGGACGTGATGGATGACAAGAAATTCAGGAAAGCAGTGGAGGGAAAGGGCTTTCTAGTGAGCAGAAGCAGGATCCGGAAAGGCCTGCTTGCGATTATTCAGACGGTGCTGGGCAGACATTAAAGAATTAAATCAGTAGCTTGATAGTGTTGGAGTTACAGTCAAACTGCATTTTCTGTGTAGTTCTCAAGCCTCAGATCCTTAGTATCAGTCCTGGCTGCATAATGTGTGTATTGCCGTAGGGGCTTTTATAACTTATCCATGCCTTGAATTTTTCCCAGACCAGTGAAGTCAGAATGAGTGCAGAGGCAGGGATTGGGACTTTTTGAAGAAAAGCTCCTGGGTGATTCAGTTTGTATCAGGAACAAAAATCATAGCCTTAGGTGATTGGGGTTCCCTAGGCTTGGGGACCAGAGAAGTGAATGATATCTGTGCCCTAAGAAGAGGCTTTTACTTCTGATTTGGTTTTTTTTTTTTTTTTTTTACCAGGAACCGAACTCTTTTTTTTTTTTTTTTTTGGTTTTTCTCCGGTACCAGGAACCGAACTCAAGACCTTGCACTTGCCAGGCAGGCGCTTTGCCGCTGAGCTAAATCCCCAGCCCCTTTTACTTCTGATTTGGATGCTTAAAAATCCCAGAACATTGGTCTTGGATGCAGAGGAATAGTTGTTGGACAATACTGACTTCACCTGAAGAGAGAAGCCTTGCTAAGTCGTTAAGGACAAAGCTGATAACTAACTAGTCATTTGAAAGCACTTTTAGGGGCTGGGGATTTAGCTCAGCGGCAAAGCGCCTGCCTGGCAAGCACAAGGTCATGAGTTCGATTCCTGGTACTGGAAGAAAAAAAAAAAAAAACAAATGAAGGCACTTTTGGCTGCTGGTTGTAAACTACTGGTTCATACTGATTTAAATATGAAAGAAGCTTTACTGGCCTTTGTGAGTAAGAAGAGCTGAGTTGGCCCAGAGAACCATCCTGGTTGTATTTCCTGTTGTGGTTTCTTTCTGTTAACTTTTTGCTCTCCCCGAGGCAGGGCACAGGAACAGAGGGATAGCTGAAGTTGCTAGAGGGATAAGGGCTTTTCTTCTGGTTCAGTTTTTCACATCCCCAAAACAAGCAGCTGTGCTCTTCTCGGTGAAAAACATAGCAAGCACGTACTTGTGCACATACATGGCTTACTGTCATGGGTTATCTAGTCCTAACATTTGGCGTAGTGGCTAGGAAATTGTGGTTGGTTAATTTGGCTAAATTCACCCAGGTAATTAGTGGCAGAACTAAGACAAAGGTGCGAGTCACTACTTCCTAGCTGCTGCTTTTTCTCTTGTACAGGGATGTGAGTGGGTACTCTGCCAATTTGACCTTATAAAGTAGGGCAGTTCATTTATTCTTTTCTCTTTTTTTCCCTTTTATCTTTTTCCCTTTTTTGCACTCCATTTATTAAGAAAAAAGAGAGAAACCTGCTCCTTTCTTCTTTCATATGGAAGAGGCAGAGGCCTAGCAGACACACAGACCAGAGAACTTCAGGCAAAAATACAAGCTGCTTTTACTTTCTCTCTGATCCTCTGTAAGATTACCGTATTTATATTCCTTCCTCTGAAGTGATTGGATTTCTTCAAAGGCAGAGCTATAGAAGGCCAGGTGGCCTTGCTAATGGTCATCTAGGGAACTTTTATGAAAGCATATGTGTCCCTTACAAGTAATAATTCATTCTTAACATGGCGATCCTTAGCTGGGAAAGTCTTTATAGGTCAAAGAACCTCATGAATGTTTAAAAAGCTGTTACCAATTTTTCTAATCTTGCTGGTGTTTCTTGATCTCCTTTGCCATGAAATCCTGGTATGTGTATAAGGAACAGATGGAGTAGTTAATAGAATAATGATAACCAGAGTTTCTTTTCCTACCAAAGTATATAACTAAAATAGTTTCCCCATAGTATATAGCTAAAAGAAAACTTTAAATGAGTATTCATCACAGGATATAATTTAAACTTATTTATCTTCAGTGTTTGATAGTTAGGTTTTCCAAGGAATGTTTATTACAAAGATTTAACAACAACTGATTGGGCCAGCAGAACAGCTGCAGAAAATTTTGGGTCCTAGGAGACCTGTTCTCATCCTAATAGCTATTGATGGGATTTTTGGTCTTGTTGATGATTTATGATTGATGATATACAACTTTTAATCACACCAGTGTTTTTTACTTAAGGCACTGAAAGTTTCTCATTCTTTCTCCCCACATTTTGTCTGAGAAGTTCCAAATTAGGTTTTAGAATATTCAGATGTTTAGAGTCATTATCTTTACTTCATTAAAGCACTTCTAGGGTATTTTTTAAAATAAGAAATAACATGAAGAAAAATCTTTTTCTGTATCAGGAAATGTTATATAAAATCACTGCAGATGTACCTGCAATTAAACTCTATAAATATATGTAGCATCTGTATACATGAGTATCCAGAGACTGGGTTATTTGAATTTTGAAATAGCTGAGTGTTTTGGAGGGTGGGTAGATAGACACTGCTTAGATTTCCCATAACAGAATGGCTTTCCGCAGGGGTTTGAAAGTGATAATGAGCCTTGTGGGAAATTACCAAATATGCTTGTTGTGTTGCAATAAAATAATTGACGTTATTAGGGAATGGGGCAGTCTCTCTATTCGGGGATTTCTGAAGCACCTCATGGTATTCAGTGACTTAGCCATAAATATTCTATTAGTGTTTTGGAGTCAGTGCCCCTTTCTTTTGTCCCATGTGAAGTAGGATTAATTCTGGTTTGACTGATTGCTCTCCTATGAAAGTTTTCTTGTTGCTGAGGAGAACAGGAAATAAGAGTCATACCTCTGTTACAGTCGCCTTTACTTTTCAAGATACGAAAGTTACTGAGGGGGAAGGGTGTCCCCAACACATCAGCAAGAGCTGAATTTTTCTGATGGTTCCAGTGGGTACATACTAATTTGAGAAAGAATGTCCGTTTTTAAAATTGTACTCACATCCCAATTTGATCATAAACCATTGTGATGATATGAAAAGTTTATTTATCTCCTTTTTAAAATACGAGTAGTGTTAATATTCTGACATGGGATACAAGTGAGAGATGGCATGAAAATTAGGGCATGAAATATCTAGTAAGTACTCACTGATTTTTACTACATTCAGAACAAGGTTTTTCAGAATTAGTGCCCAAAATCCTAAGCAATTTTATATAAGGTTTCTTACATAACCTGTTTTTTTTAAAACTTCAAGGATATTCAGTAAAATAGAGCCAACCTTGAAGAGTAAAAATGAGTAAAGCATCGGAATAGACATTACTTCAGAGAAGTTGTATAAATGGCCAATCAGAGCCTAAAAAAATACTCAACATCAAAAATGCAGTGAGGTACTGCTTCCTGCCCGTTAGAACTGAGCAGTCCGCTTCCTAGGTCAGTGTTCAATAAATGAAAACATATATCCACATTTAAGCTTGTCCACAAATACTTATATCAGGATTATTCATAATATTCAAAGGGGTAAAAAATCCCAGTGTTCATCAGCTGGTGTGTAGATTTTAAAATGTCTTCTAGCCAGATGTGGTGCACAGCTATAATTCCAGGACTTGGGAAGCTGAGGCAGGAGGACCATCACATGTTCAAGGCCAGCCTGGAGTACATAGTGAGTTCAACGTCAGCCTGAACTGCATAGTGAAAAACAAAACAAAACAGTGGTCTCAAAAAATGAAAAACAAAATAAGCAGTGGTCTATCCATACAATGGAATATCCTTTGGCCATAAAAAGGAACGAAATATTGATGCACATCACAGCATTGTTGAACCTTGAAAACACTAAGTGAAATGAGCCAGACACAGAACAGCACACATTACAATGGCACCTAGGTTCGCAAACTCAATTCTTTCCACGATTCTGGTTGCAAACTGAATTGAACGAGAACCAAATCAAAATTCCCCATAAGGACATTGAACCTAACCATTGAATTTGATTCGGTTCTTGTCAGGTTCAGGTTATGACCAGAAACGTGGAAAGAGTTAATTTTGTGAACCCAGGTACCACTGTAGACAATTTTATTTAAGTAAGTCTTCAGAATAGGCATCTGTGCGGAGAGAGGATTAGATTAGTAGTTAAGAGCTGGGGAAGAGAGCAAGGCTGAGAGCTATGAGCTGAAGACTGTTTCTTTCGTGGGGATGATAAAAGTATGTAAGCATGATTGTGGTGATGATGGTACATCTGTACAGACACACTGATAACCATTGAGCTATGTACTTGAAGTTGGTGAACTTCAACATCTTAGTCTGTTCTCTGTTCCCCCTACAAACTGGAAACTGAGTAATTCATAGAGTAAAGGTTTACTTCCTCCATGGTTCTAGAGGCTGGGGAGCCTGAGGACATGGTGCTGGCATCCTCTTGGCATCTGATGAGGGCGGGGGCATTATGTGGTGATCAGTGATGTTCTGGTCTTACCTCTGCTTCGTGTAAAGCCACTAGTGTAGTCAGAGGAGTTGCACCCTTGTCTCGTCTTAATCCGGTCTGACCTCCTAATACATCAGCATATGACTTGGGGGATTAAGTTCTAGCTCACAAATTTCAGGGACACATACGAAAACCATACCAATCAATTATATCTTTTAAAAGCTCTTACAGAAATACCAGGAGAGCCAGGCGCAGTGGAGCATGCCTATAATCCCAGTGGCTCGGGAAGCAGAGGCAAAAGGAATTCAAGTTCGAAGCCAGCCTGGGCAACTTTATGAGACCCTGTCTGAAAATAAAAATTTTTAAAAGGGTTGAGAATGTAGCTCAGTACAAAGGTCCTGGGCTCAATTCCCAGTACCAACCACACATACACACACACATGCAAATTAATGGACACAAATACTTTACATAACAAATATGTGTAAAAATTCATAAAAATACTATCAGCTGAAACTAGTTTGTTTTATTGTAATTTCATTGTTTATATGACAATAAATAATGGAGTGCTAAAATAGTTTTTGGCAGATACACCATTTGCATTTTAATTTTGCGTATTAGGAAAATATTTTACTTTATACCTGGTACAAAAATAAACTTCAGACTAGCCTCGGTACCAATTACTAAAAAAATCAAATATGAAGTTTCAGTTATGCATGTTCTGCTATGTATAGTTCTTTTTTACTTTTTTTTCGTATGGTCTTACTAAAACTCAGGCATGCTCTATACTGTGTTGAATGATATGAAAATGATACAAGATTCACAGTAAATTCAGGAATTTTCATCACCAACAAAAAGCACATTAATTAAACACCTGAAACATCATCTTCAAAGGATGTGATCATGGCAAGACAGAAGGAAGAAAATTAAATAAACTCTAGCTTCTCTCTGTGCCAGTGAGATTTATTATCTTCTATAGGAAGAAAAAATTCTCTTCAAAACTAGTTCTGGAGCAATTGGCAGTTAAAGAAAATATGAAGAGTAAACTGTGACTGAAAAGGGGGCTGGGGATTTAGCTCAGCGGCAAAAGCGCCTGCCTGGCAAGTGCAAGGTCATGAGTTCGGTTCCCGGTACCGGAGAAAAACCAAAAAAAAAAAAAACTCTGACTGAAAAGATTGATAGTACTATTCTGCATAAATGAACTTTCCTCTGTTATTTACCTTTATTAATTGAGTAAGTCTGAGTACTTAAAGCATTTTTTTAATGACCGGGTTGTCTCTTCTTTTTTTGTTTTTGTCTAGCAACCAAATTTTTTGCAAATGCTATTACTAAGAATTACAACCTCTAACAGAATTATAATTACAACGAGATTGCCTTGTCCATCTTAATCTTGTGATTACTCTCAAGTGTGATACTCAGCTTGGAAATTCTTTGCTATACATATGTTAAAGTTAGTCTGCCTCTCGCTGCATGGAGCCACAAGATAATAAGGCTTTTTCAGCTCTTTCCACCATCCTCTTGACTCAAGTCAAGACTTGCCAGAAAATACTGCAAGTACTAAATACCTTTATACTGTAAGAGGCCACTGTCAATGTCAACAGCCCCTTCTTCGGGCCCTCTGGCTACCTCCTAATACTTCTTCCCCAGTAGCACAGAAGGTCTCATTCAAGTCCGGGTCCGTGTCGGGCACTGTGCATACAACAGTGACAGACCGTCATTTCCCAGTCTTGAGGCATTCTGCATTTGTCAACCTTTCCTATTTTGAAGAGTTTGTTACACTCAGAATATGACATGACGTATTTCCTTGTCTTCACATGTGCAAAGCAAAAAATCTGAAACAGAAGAGCAGGCCGATGTTGTGTTGTGTAATTTTTCATTGTGCCCATAGGCCACTCTGGATATCAGGATCATCATCCGTATGGCAGCGCAGGGTACAATGAAGAAGTGCCCGGAAACTATGATGTGTACACCGCAGGCCTAAGTGAAGAGGAGCAGCTAGAGGAAGCAGTAAGAGCTAGCCTCAGGGACCGAGGTAGGAGTCTTGCACCCTTTAGTTATTTTAAGGCACACCTCACATGATGAGGTGGTCTGAAAAAGGTATTTGTAGCAAACTAAACTTTAAATAGTTTGTAAAAAGAGTACATAGATGAAAAATGTGTGCAGATTGTGACTACAAGGAATGGGGTGTGATGCCATATTCCCAGCAACCTAAGCTAATAAGGTGCCAGACCGTGTGCAGATTGTTAAAGTGGTTTTTTTAATAAGGCTGCTCCACTCAGTGCTTTGACATTAAAGTCAAGAAACTTAAAATAAAAATTTCTTGGGTGCATAAAAAAAGGGGTTACTTTGGAATGCATATCTGTAAAGCAGGCTCTGTGTCACCGTATATCAAAGTGTTGCCTAAAAACCCCCCACAGATCTTTGTCAGAATCACATGGGCCAAGATTCCAAAGCCAGGTTTGAAATCTGCTGAACCAGTCTCTCTGGGGGCAGAGCCTAGGAATTTGTATTTTTAATAGACATTCCAGAGGATTGCTTTACAAACTGATATGTGAGAACCAACACATGTATTCTGCCCTTTTTTGTTCTGGGTTTGACTTACGACACTGGGTATTACAGCTTTGATTGTGGTTTTATAGTGACTGAAAAGCAACCATTCATTCAATATGCATTTATGGCAATCTTACTATGCCTTCTGTAGAGCACTGTACTAGTTACAAAGGAACAGGGGGAGGAAAAGATGAAACCTGGCCTGAGAAAGGTAGCAATGCAGGGTAGGGAATGCTGTACAGGTAACTATAATATCTGCTACCTAAGAAAGACTCAGGCTAAATGCTGGAGGCAGAGAGAAGAGGGGGCTGAGCTGTTTGTTAATTAGAGCTGTCAGATTTTTTTCAGGAGAGCTGGCATTGGAACTGGACCTTCAAGAATGTATAGGCTTTGCGGAGACATGGAAGGGGATTTTAGGCAGGAATCTGAATGTCAATGACTACAGAAGTAAATAAGAGGTGTGTTCACTCCTTAAATAGTTAAGACAGGGAAGAAGGGTTAAGAGCTAGGCTGGGGCCTTGTCACAGAAGTCCTAGAATTAAATAGGCCAGGTGGAAAATGGATCCAACAAATGATACAAATGCCAGTAGTGTTCCTCATAGGAGAAAGATGTGTTCTGATCTGTGTCTGATGAATCCAGCAGCTGTCATTCGACAAACAAGGACTGAGCATTTATGAGGTATCAAGCCTTATGGATTATAACAATATATAAGTGATGACAGTGTAACTCCAGACTCTAAGGAATATAAGCAGTAGCAGTGCACATGGACATGGGGTACAACAGCAAGTGGGGAGTCAACCCAGAACTCTGTAGTAGTCTGAAGAAGAAATAAGAGAAGAATAAAAGATTATTTTCTCCTGAAAAGATCTGCCTGTATTAAGAATGTGGCAGGAGAGGTAAAAAAGAAGAGAGAAATCAGTTTTTCTCAGGTAAAGAACGTTAGAATTGTGGTGTATCCGTAGTTTGTCACTGGGTAACCAATCAGTAACCAGTGACCCTGAAACTTAGAGCTTATAGCTTAAAACAATAAACATTTGTTCTTTCTCAAGGGTGTGTGGGTCAGCTGGCCCAGAATCACTGATTATGGCCGGGTAGCTGTGGTGTTTAGCAGTCAGCTGGGGGCTGGCCGGTCTAGAGTGGCTTCTTGTGGGCCTGACTGTCCACTGATAGTGGTGATTGGGCCACAGCTCGGTTCTCACAGCAGACCAGCCTGGGGTTGTTCACAAATGCTTTCCAAGGCTCAGCGTGGAAACCAGCAAGGCTTGTTGCGGCACAGCCTCAGTTCTGCACTATTCTGTTGCTGGAGCAGGCCACAAGAACAGCTGAGATTCAGGGAAAGGCAGCAGAGGAACAGGAGAGTCACCCTGCAAAGGTTCTTGTCAGAGGAGTGGACAGTCGGGGCCATTTTTGTTATCACTGCAGCACGTGTAGTCATTGGGTGGTCGGGATGACAGTCACTAGAAGTGCGCCTTAGCTGTGGAATCCCGCACACCAGGGAAGGGCCTCAGCGCCTGTGTCTCAACAGATTCTCATGGCTGTTCCTGTACACACAGGTTTAAGCATTACTAGGCTAGCCATGGGGTATTACGGGGTAAGAAGGACAACGCAGAGCTGCTCAGCATACTTTGTACAGTTTATCGCCAAGCCCTTCTCTATTGACATCAGGGAAGTCGCAGCGACCAAGGAACATGCGTGTGTTAGTGAACTTTCCGGTCACTGAGACACAATACCCAGCACCCACAGATTAAACGAGGAAAGGTCTAAGGTAGCTCCGTGTTTCAGATGTGGCACATGGAGGTAGGTTTCCTTGGCAGAAGTGCATGGAGAAGCGAAGATGCCTCGTTCCAGGGCACCAGGGAAGGAGGGCAGAGCAACAGTGCCAGAGAGGAGCTGGCAGGGGACCATGTCTAGGACCCAAGGCCACACTTCCGTGACCCACCCAGAGCCTGCTTAACTAACCCGCTAGGCAGTGTCTCTCAGTCCAGTGAAGTTGGCATACTATGATTAATTGTCACAATGCATGAGAGAAGAGATTAAACTCAGACTTTGTGGGATAACATCTAGTTATTACTGTCCATTAAGAAAATAGCACAGCTTCAGAAAAGACTAAAGGGTAATAAAAAGTCAGAGGGAAAAATCAGGGGGCCTTAGAATATTTGAGTGTGGGATGTAAAAAAATCTCTTAAATATAGTCAGAGAAAGAAAATGCAAGCAGACAAGCATATTTTTGTAGAGTTTATTCTTCCTAAAGGCTTGTCATATACTCCTATCACAGTTATACAGGTAGTTAGTAACACAGATGTCTTTTTTAGAGAGAGAAAGAAAATACGACTTCCTTAAGTAACTGGTCTTTGTATCGCATGGGAAACATGTAAGTGAAAGTATTCTCTGATGCGCTTGGTGATTTTGGAGTAATGTTAGAGACTTTGAATGCAGCTTCCAGGGAAAGGTGTTAATGTTTTGTGGATCAGAAGAAAGTTAGAGTAGATTTCTGAGACTGTTTTATTGCTAAAGAATATGTTTATTATTAGGCTAATATAAGTAGTTAATACTAATTTTTCCTGTTTAAAAATAAATATTGAAATATTTTAAATATTTAGTAATAGGCAAAAAAAGTTGGACACCCACTGCCTTGAGAGATTCAGAAAGTAATCTGATAATGTTGATTTTTCATAAGTTTAACTTTATCCTTTAAAAAAACTAATTCTAAAAATATCTCAAGACTGAACAGTATGGGCTGGGGATTTAGCTCAGCGGTACAGCGCCTGCCTGGCAAGCTCAAGGTCGTGAGTTCCATTCCCGGTACCAGAAGGAAAAAAAAAGGGGGGACTGACTAGCAACATAAATAACGTAAACTTTTCTACCTTTATCTTAAATAACTTTTCTGTCTTGTATCCTTAAAATAGCTCAGTGAATGTGAAACAATTATTTTTTCTTAAAAAGAAACTTTTATATATCAGAAACCATAGGACTGACTTGGTGACACTTTTTCTGGGATTACTTTGAAGCCTTGGTATTGTTTCTACTTCTGTCTAGCTAGTTGTTTGATTTGGAAAATCCTGGCTTCTACTTTGAAAGTATGGAGTTAATTTCTAAAGTCCTTTCTAGTGTAAAACTGCTCTGAGAGGGACAGAGTATGTATGGAGCCCTTTTCATCATCTTACCTTTCATTGTAACAGAGCCATAGCTTCTTTCTCTCGTGGTCTCTTCTCCCCTTTCTGCTAAAATTGTGTTTTCAGAATTTAAAGGCATCTACTCTTCCTGTTCACAGAAAATTACAAAAGCACTGAGTACTTGACATTTGTCACTCAAATTATCACTTGATACATCTGAAACACAGTGGCCTTGCTCAGCATTCTCTCTTACAGTGAATGTGTTCTGGTATAGCATCTCTAGTCTTTTTTATGTTATAGAATAGAAAATACACAGTGTTAGAAGATTGTTTATTGAATAAATTATGCTAGGGAAATTAGGTAGGTTGAGGGAAAAATCAGGTTTGGTCCTGACTATGCAGTGTATTAAAATTCTAAACTAATTGTATGAAATATAAAATTAAACAAGCAAAGCTTTTTTAAAAAAAGAAATATAGATGAATAGTTAATTGTTGATTATTTGGATATAGGAATTTCTAAACCAAAAAACTGTGGAAGGTAAGAACAATAGATTTTTCTAGCAAAATGTTCTATAATATCATTAGTATGTAGAAAATCCATACAGTGCAATAAATAACACTAACCCCTATTAGGAAATTAAAGAACAAATTGAGCATGTAATTCAGAAAAAGTCTTACAAATGATCAATGTACATCTGAGAATAATTTCCTGTATATTAGCACAGCTAATGGAGATTTTTTAATCTCACCACGTTTAATGTCAGGAGTGATACAGGTATTTCTAAATACAGACCTAGTGATAACAATGTGAATTGGTAAAACTTTTCTAGAAAACACATTGGAAATGTATAATCAGAGGCTTACCTTCAGTGATTCCTTCACTCATGTCCAGCCCAAGGAAATAATAGAATTATGGCCCCAAATTTATGTACCAGCTACTTATCCCAGGTTGGGAGCTACTGGAGCTGGTTATTGGTCAAGCAGTCAAGCTACCTCAGTACTGAAAAAGGCATCCTGCTGGACGATTACAGTCGTTAGTCGCTAGGCAACATTACCCCCCCCCATGATACTAACTTTGCAAGTGTATAAAATAAACGCCCCCTACTGTTGAAGTCAGCCCTCCTGCTCATCAGGCAAGAGGTAACTCCACCTGACCCCAGCTCTTGTCTCTTGTCTTTATTTTTCTCACTCCCACCACCGTTTCTCTCTGGGGTACAATGAGAGACCAACGAGGTTCACTACAATTCCATACTTAAATATAATAATGTAAAACTTAAACTGAAATTTGTAGAACAGTGTGCAAATTAGTTAAATCAGTGTGTAAGATAAAGCACAGTTTAGTTGTAAATTGGGACTATTATACAGCTATTAAAAATAACAATTTTGAAAAAAGACAATAGTATAAAAGTATGAATATAACCTAGTCATTGAAAGAAAAAAGAGTATAAAAGTATATGAGCTATATGATCAGAATTTTATAAATTCAAACTGTATTTTCCCAGAGGAAAAAATAAAAATAAACCTTCTAAAAATGTTCTTTTAGTATCTTAATAAGACAATCACAGAACATTTCAAGAAAATTGAAATTAATGTAAGCTATTTGCAAAGCTGACTCTCTTGCTGCCCTCTGCTGCTATGTAACATGTAGCGAGAAACCTCTGAAGACCAGTTGCCCGGAGACTCATTCCATGTGCTGTTTGAAATACTCATTGAAAATAAAATTCTGTGGCCAAACAAGTTTGGAAAACATTAACTTAACAATTGACTTCTTAATTGCAGAACTAATTAGAATCATCAGTATACCAGAGTCATTGTAGAACTTCAAGGGAATATAATTTGCAGTGGTGTCCAAATTCATTTGAGGGTAGAACGTGTGTGTGTCTGTCTGTCTGTCTGTCTGTCCGTCTGTCTGCAGGCAGTGAGAAAAGAGATGCAAGCATTGTTTTGGCTTTCTCCTTTGAAAGTTGTTGCAGACACTGTGCTCCTTTGGCTCTGAATACTTCAGTGTGTATCTTCTAAGGATAAGGGGCATTCTGCTGCTTAACCACAGTACCACTACCACATCAAGGAAAATTAGCAAAGTAGTGTTTCCTGATAACATCTAATATTTAGTCCAAATACAGAATTCCCCAATTTTCTCAAAAATGTCTTTTATAGCCAGTGTTTGAGTTTCCAGGGTTGCATTTGATTATTTCTTTTTAATGTAAAACTACATCTTGATTTTTCTTGTAGTTCCTGCCCCCGCCAGATCAGTCGCATTGATTTGTAAATTGTCTGTTTTTTCTTGATGCTCTTTAACTTTTTTCCTGTGTTCCCTGTATTTCCTATTTATTGGCACTTACACTGAAGACTTAGATTCACGTTAAATGTTTTTAATGCAAATATGTCATAAATGATACCATCTTCTTCATATTGCATCATATCGGGAGATATGTATCAGGCCATCCCACTAATACTGTTGAATTTTATCATTAAATTTAGTCTGTGGCTGAGAACTCTCTCAATTGCAAAAGTATATTTTCCCCTTTGTTCCTAGCATGTCTTGTATGAGATGATACTGTATCACTGCGAAGACCCTTTTTCCCAACAACCTTCTAACTGATGGTTTATAGTCTTTGATGATCTTCATGAGACTGTCAGTTATTTCTTGGGATTCATGTTATTGTTTGCCTACCCCATCTCTGCTTTACTTTCCTTGTTGCGGAAATAAAATACCCAACACCCACAAGTTAAAGAAGGAAAGGTTTATTTTGACTCCTAGGCCATAGGGATTTCAGTCTATAGTTGACTGGCTCCACGGCAGGACAGCATGGGAGAGAGGCATTGCAGAAGAGAAACAGTCCATGACAGAGCAGGCAGGAGGCAGCAAGCACCAAGCAGCAGAAACAGCAAACCTCCCTTTCCCTTTTGTCCCATCCAGGTGACAAGCCTTTTGGATGGTGCCAGCCACACACAGGGTGGGGCTTCCCATATCCACACCAAGAACTATGATAAACTAATTAATAGACTAATCCAGTGCCACACAGTCTTGATCCCAGTATCATACCCCTAATCCACATTCACACATCCTAGATCCAGCCCCTCTGAAAAGCCCCAATATAAATGCATGAGGCTTTCGGGGGCACATCTAGGTACAAGCCATAATACTTCATTTTAAATTTCTTAATAGTAAAACATGCTCCCTTATGGTGTAAGGTTATGAGAATTTTGACAAAAATATAGAGTAGCATATCCCTAGAAATCCAGAGACAATGAAGTTGTGTCACTCCAAAGCTTTTTCTCTCATTCTCCCTGTAAGTCATCTTTTCCCTGCCCCTAAATTTTGGCAAGCCCTAGTCTTCTTTATCTCTGCAACTTTGTGTTTTCCAGAATGGCATATAGATGGAATCATAAAATATTTACAGATTGAAGTTTGACTTCTTTCACTGTTAAGTGTTAAGTGGGCTGATAATTTGTTTCCTTTTATGATTGACTTGTATGAATATACTAGCATTTTTGTTTTGTTTTTAATCCTTTCATTAGTTGAAAGACATTCAGATTGTTTATAGGTTTATGCATTTATGAATAAAACTGCTATAAAAACTCTGTAGTTATTTATATGGAGGTAAATTTTCATTTCACTTAGGTAAATACCTAGAAGTAGGTTTGGTGGATCATATGTAAATTATGTTGAATTTGGTAAGAAACTGCTGGACTACTTTTGCAGATGGCTGTACCATCTCTCATTCCTGCCATTGGTGTGTATGAGTTCCAGTTGCTCCTTTCCTCTTCAGCACTTGGTATTTCTAGTTCTTTTCATACTAACCAATTCAGTAGGTATATAATGATGTCAGGTTGCAGTTTTAATTTGCTTTTACCTGATGACTAATATTTCTTTTCCATAAATTTATTTACCACATGTTTATCTTCTTTGCTGAAGTCGGTTTCATCACTTTGCCTTTTTTAAAATTGGGTTTTTATTATTGAGGGTTGAAAATTTTTTACATATTCTAGATACAAGTTCTTTATCAGATACATGATTTACAGATATTTTCTCCTAGTCCTTGGCTTGTCTTTATATTCTCTTAACTATCCTTTGTGGCACAAAAGTTTTTAATTTGGATGAAGTACAGTTTACCTATTTTTAAATAGACCACACTTTTAGTTTTGTGACTAAGATTTTTTCCCCCTAATCCAAAACCAAGAAGGCTTTTGTCTCCAGTTTCTCCTAGCAGTGTCATAATTTTACAGTGTACATGTAGATCCATATCCAATTTTGAGTTGACTTTTTCTGTAGAAGATGTGAGGTGTAAATAATTGCTCATTTTTTTGCCTTTGGAGTACTAAGTAGTTCAGTGCCATTTTTTTAAAAGATTATCATTTCTCCATTGAATTGTTCTGCACCTTTGTCAGATAATTGACTATATTTACGTTAATCTCCTATGGATTCTTATGTATATGGAAATCTCTCCCTTCACTACTGCTATATGTTTTGATTTCTTTAGCTTTATAGTTAGTTTTAAAAGGGGGTAGTGTGAATCCTTCAACTTCATTTTTCGTAAAATTACTTTGGTTATCTAATTCCTTTCCCTTTCAAAATAACTTTTAGAAGAAACTTATTTATATCTACTAAAAATCTTTCTAAAATTTTGATTCTTTAGATCAATTGGGAGAAGATTGACATCCTAACAAGCACAATTCATGAAAATAGTGTATTTCTTAATATCCTGCATTTAGGTCTTTGATTTCTTTAATCATAAGTTTGAATATAGGGCGCAACCATGTGTTTTCTTAGATTTATGCCTAAGTATCATATAAAGTTATAAGTGATACTTTAAAAATTTTTTTTGTTGAGATAATCATATACTCTTAGTTCATTGGTCTGTTAGCATACTAAATTATTTAAATTTCCAAAGGTTTGCATTCCTAGGACAGATCACAAACAGTTGTGGTACATTGTGTTCCATCCTGGTAAAAATGTCATGTGTACTTGAAAAGAATGTGTGTGCTACTGTTTTTGAGAGGAATGTTCCGTGAAGGAAAATTAGATAACTTAGAGGATACTGTCCAGTCTTCTTTGTCCCCACTGATTATTTATCTGCGTATTCTATTGAGTGCTATATTTTGAATTATGTGAAATTCGTGTGGGGATTCATAAATTCAGATATAGTTACTGTGGTTCCCCTGGATTCACGGTAGTGTTCAAATTCCTCCAGCATTACCCGTTTTTAGGATGGGTCTGATTTGCCCTGAGCATTTTTTTTTTTGCGCATGTTGAAGTCCAGTTTCAGGTCCTTTTTTACGCTGTGACTGAGGTAGCTCCTTCCACTTGCTGGAGCCCACCCAGTGGAATACTTCTCTTACTTGTTCCGCTGCCTTTTACTTCAACTTGGCAGTCAAGCCAAGGTGGGCTGTGTTGCCGTTAACCCTTACTCTTGGGCAGTCACTGTGTCCCTGTGTCTGGCCTTGTGGCCTTACCACTGTTTCTCTTGTTCCCTAAAGGAAATGGTGGTTCCTCTCCTTCTTGCAGGTATCAAGGCTTTTGCTCTTAGGAGCCATAGGGGAGATGGATCTAGGCAGCTTATCGTACCTTTCCATAGTGGCTGCACCGAGATGGCAGTGAGAGATTTCCCAGGTCTCAGACTCTGAGAAGAGTCTTAAAGTGGTTGTGAGTTGCTTTACATCCTGGCCCTGGGGTTCTGTGTTCTCTTGCCAGCCTATAGTCAGCTTTTACTGATCTTGTAACACTTCTGCTGAATTCTTTTTTACTGGTATTCCGCAGAGTCTGCTCTCAATAAGCAAGCGCCTCAAGTACCGTTTTAGAACCAGGTTTAGTTGGTTTCCCTACCATCTAACCCTATGATGGGATCAAGGATTACTATTCACAGATTCTCTAGCATTTGTGGTTATTGTAAGGAGGAGAGGAAGGTGCTTTCCAGCTCGCTAAATCCCAGGTGGAAGCCAGAGCACGGCTTATTCTTCGTTAGTGTTTGAGTCTGCTATCCCCCACTCATTTATCTAACTGGCTGCAACCATTGCTGCTGCTTCTGCTCTCCCTCTTCCCCCTTCCTTCTTCTCCCTCTTCAGCTACAGAGGATCTTTCCCTCATGAAGGGACTAGAAGCTATAGTTCCCTCTCAAAAGGCTGAATAAATACTTAGTTCTCCCTTTGATTCCCAGTGTTCAGACTAAGGCGTGTGTTAATGTAACAGTCACAAATAACGCTGAGATTTGAAAGGGCTAAC
This sequence comes from Chinchilla lanigera, assembly GCF_000276665.1. Classification (NCBI taxonomy): domain Eukaryota; kingdom Metazoa; phylum Chordata; class Mammalia; order Rodentia; family Chinchillidae; genus Chinchilla; species Chinchilla lanigera. The sequence goes on along the minus strand of NW_004955453.1, from coordinate 7,579,556 downwards.
GAACTCATTTGGTAGAATGAATTCCAGTTCAGCATCAATTAGTTTCAGGCTGTTCTTCAGTTAAATATATTGTAAGGGTCAGTTAAAGAATCAAGGCAGCAATTTTTTAAACTCAGAATTTGCTATTATCATATTTCCTAATAGTACCTGGCCACCATTACAAGTCTTAAAGCTCATGCCAGGAATAATAATACCAAAGTAACCTTTGAGGAAGAAATAGTAAAATCCCTATTATTTCAAGGGCTCGCACATTTACCACTATTAACAGAAATCTTGTCTTGTTCTGTTGGCAGTCTCAGCTTTTATAAATGAGTCCAAGAGGCAGCTGATACCATAATAATAGAAAAATTTTGGAAAAGAGCCATTTCTTTCTTTGAGTCAAAAGGCAGATGCCAACTAGGAACATTAGCTCGTTGCGTTTTTTTCTCTCCCCCTCCCCCCACATCCCTCCATGTATAATTTGTGCTTTTCCCCCTTCTTTAATAGCCTGCCACCAAGTTCAGCTGGCACTGGGTACAAAGCTCTGTCCTTTTCAACTTTGCTGTGCCAGCCCAGAGCATGTGTACTGGCGAAAGCTGGAGATCTTTACAGACATGTGGAATAACTTGTGCTTCTCCTCAGAGGCTCTTCTGAAAGACAAATGGCCACAATCACACTTTCGCTGTCTTGCGAAAATGAGGCAGCATTGTCACGCCTGCCCTGCACTCTGCATTCGGGGCTTCTGGTTAGCCGTATGTGAAACTGTTGTAGAGTATACTGCAAAGGTCTTGGCCAAGAATGAACGGAGTGCTGCTTTGTGTCTTAGTCTTTAGATGTAAAATAATCGGGGAAGCAATACTGGGGAAGAAATTTAGGTCCCAAATTACTGTCTAGTGCTTTTGTTATGAACAGATCATTTGATGGCATCTTTGTTGTTTTTTTTTTTTTTGGTTTTTCTCCGGCACCGGGAACCGAACTCACGACCTTGCACTTGCCAGGCAGGCGCTTTGCCGCTGAGCTAAATCCCCAGCCCCTGATGGCATCTTTGAATGCTGTTTATAAGCATCTTATGTTCACAGGGATTGCTTCAGGTGTGTTGTAAGTTAAGAAGAAAAAAAAGGATTTGTTTTGTGTTTTTCTTCTGGTACCAGGAATTGAGCTCACGACTTTGCACTTGCCAGGCAGGCGCTGTGCCGCGGAGCTAAATCCCCAGCCCATAATGATAATGACTAAATCCTCATTGTTCAACAAGAGAGCTTTGCTAATTCAGAGCAGCCAGAGTCTCTTTTTTTTCTCTTTTGTTTTCCTTTTTTTTTTTTTTTGGTAGCAGGAATCGAACTCAGGACCTTGTGCTTGCCAGGGAGGCACTTATGCCACTGAGCTATATCCCTAGCAGATTTGTTTTAAGTAGGTTGTACATTTTTCTTTGTATTCAGGTGATATCATGGTATATAAAACTAGCATTTGTCTTGTTTTTTTTTTAATTTTAAAAATAAAAGAAAAACATTGACAGACAGACAACCTTTTACAAAATAGCAAAAGAACAGTACAGACAATACAGAATTGCAAACAAAGTGGCAGGAAATTAACAATGCTTCTTGTATTACATATTGATATCTTCAAAGTGGTTTCTCAGGAAAACAGATAGAGACATGCAATATTGATCAATCAAGGACTCATTGACAGTTTGTTTCAGCAAAGAAATAGAAGACAGTAGAACAACTATGTTAACTATCCTGTATATACGTACATACAAAATTTCTCCTTCTTTCCCTTCTCTTTTCCCCCATCCCAGTTGCCCTTTACCCTTGAGTGTTTTCCTATCATTTCACAATGTCTGTCATACCTCTGAGTTTAAATTAACTCTTTCAGGTTTTACACTAATGAAACAATGTGGTGCTTGCACATGTATGTCTGATTTATTTCACTTATGAGTATGGTCTCTAGTTGTGACCATTTACCTATGAAAGCCTCGAGTTTATCTTTCTTTATAGCTCTGTAATATTCCATTATATAAAAGTACCACAATTTTCTTATCCAGTCCTTGGTGGATGGACATTTGGGTTGCTTCCACAATTTAGCAATTACAAATTGTGCTGCTGTGAACATAGGTGCACATATATCGCTGTGATATGATGTTTTTAGATCTTCTGGGAAGATACCCAGCAGGGGGATAGCTGGGTTGAATGGGCTACTAGACCTAGTTTTCTGAGGTATCTCCAAACTGATTTCCACAGTGGTTTCACCATGTACCAAACTCAAGTCAAAATGGTTCACAGATCTCAGTATTAAAACTGAAACACTAAATCTATTGGAAGAGAAAGTAGGTAAAAATCTTGAAGACATAAGGGTAGGCAGAGAGTTCATGAACAAAAACCAAATTTTACATGAAACACTTGAAGGAATCAACAACTGGGATCTCATCCTACTGAAAAGTTTCTGCACATCTAAAGAAATCACCAGCAGAGTAAAAAGAAAACCCACAAACTTGGAAAAAATTTTAGCTGACTGTCCCTCAAACAAAGAGCTTCTATCTAGAACATATAAAGAATTAAAAAATATCAGCCCCTCCCAAATTCAAAGACCCAATCCAAAAATGGGCAGCTGAGATGAATACACATTTCTCAGATAAGGAGATACAAATGGCAAATAAGTATATGAGAAAATGTTCAACATCATTAGTCATTCGAGAAATGCAAATTAAAACAACACTGAGATTCCACCTTACCCCAGTAAGAATGGCTAGCATTAAGAAATCAAGCAATAACAAATGCTGGCGAGGCTGTGGAGAAATAGGAACCCTTCTCCACTGCTGGTGGGAATGTCTTGTTTATTATATGAAAATTTTTGAGAAAGTGGAATTAAGTTACGTTCAGTTTTTTCAGTCTGTGATGTTGTAGTACAAAGGGAGAAGGGTGGTAGTTTTCTAGTTCAAGTGTCTGTTAACTAACTTTATTTGAGATATGAGTGACTGGCTCTGATCAGGTCTTTATTATTGTTTGTTTCAAGTGAAGGAGTTAAAGTGGGTACTGTTTAAAGTCCAGTTCCTTTATTCTGTGGTGAATGGACTATGGGAAGAAAAAGTGGAAAGGTGTGGCTACACAGAGGTGAGGTACTGGGAAATGGCAGGAATATTGGTGATTATTTGACATATAAGTCTCAGGGCTTACATGAAAGATTTCTGGAAGATAAATTTACTAAGTATACCAAGCAATATTTTGTGTGTGTATTGCTGCATCTAAATTGATAGACTCATACAGTGAGTGGTAGTATCTCATTCAGTTGCATGATTATATACGCCTTTGTTAGCCTAGTACAGGCATATGCAGTAGATAGGTTTTAATGTATGTAAATTTTCAGTGCAGCCTTGCTTGGCTTAGCAGAATCATTGCAGCCAGGACGGAGATGTACAGCTAATTCTGTGTGACCACTTTGTTTTTTTGTTTAAGTAATTTGATGTGTTTTCCCATAGGAAAACTTTCTACATAATAAAAAAAGTACCATCTGCCAGATTGTCTAAAAGCAATTTTTAATGTGAAACAATGCTTGCTTTAGATTACTGGTTCTTACTTGCTACATGTTGGAGATACTCATTTCAGTCAATAAAGTTTGATAGTGAAGGCTATGTCTAGATGTAAAATTGTACATGTAAAGAAACATAAGAGCTGTACATAATTGTTCAAATCTGTTCAAAGCATATGAATGTATCATATAGGAAGAGAAATAATAGACTGGACCAGAATTCTGTTCAGGTCCCTGCTAGGTTCTATATTATTAAAATAACTTTAGTCCAGCCAGAGAGAATGTGACAGGGAAAGATTGATTGATTGGTTGATTAAGATTAATTGATTTATTGATTTATACACATTTGGGAAATTGACATTAATAATTGTAAGTGAATTAATTTGTAATTTTTTTCCTCCCATCTACCCCCACAACTGCCATTTGTTGAAAGGTATTATTCATGTGTTAATGAATACATTTAACAAAATACAAACGAAACTCTAGGGAATTAACCCTACGTACCTACGCCCTTCTCCACGCCAAGACTACATTTTGGGCTACCAAATCTTTGTTCTTTCAGAACTATTACCTTGTACATGCAGGATATTGGTCAGGATCACCATCCATGCAGTAACTCTGTGAATCCCCGTCTTAGCCCCTCGTATGTAGCAACACTGTAAGCTGTTAAGCATCAGGCTACAGAAGTAAATAAACCTAGTTCTCATTATCAAGGTAAAAATACTCTTCTTGGTGAACAGCAGGAGACTTAGTCACCTGTTTCAGTTCAGCCAACCAATATACACTATTAGATTTAAGAACAAAATATTTACCAAGGCTTTGTTTCCATTTGTAAATAAGGAGGGGAAGAAGGGATGAAGGAAGGGTAGGGGAACGGGAAAAAAAAGAACCAAGTTATATCATATATAGGTACAAATTCTCCATAATGAATTTGATCATTATGTATACCTAAAATGTACCAGTACACTGAATTAATTTAAAAATTGGTTCAAGCTAATTAAAACTTCCATTCTGAAAAAAAATCAGTAGTTTCCAGTGAGGTAAACACCTTAGTTACCAGTTTATGACATTCTTTACTTCAGCAGTTATGATCCCATAAAGTAAGAAGTTGGAGATTATGAAATTTCCTGATACAATGATTTGGATACTCAAGTTACTTATGCAGTTTTTAATTCCTGAAGTTATTGATATGTACATTCGTGCCAGGGATATAGCTCAGTGGCACAGCACCTACCTGGCAAGCACAAGGTCCTGAGTTCGATTCCTGGTACAAAAAAAAAAAGATATGTACATTCATTGTTTCATCAGATTAAGTCTAACTGGAGACAATCGTTACTATAGGCCTGATTCTAAAATTCTTGTTATTTCTGTAAAAATGTATTAATTTGGAGAAGAGATATAAGATCATACATTAAAACTGCCATGGAACCTTTATGTTTATTGGCCAAAATACTGAGGCTCTAAAGAAGTTTTTACTACTATCTATGTATTTGTACTAAAAAAAACAAAAGACACACACAAAAAGTACTTGAAGGCCCCAGACTGTTTAATGAGCTTAACAACTGATTTTTTTGGGAAATAAAATTATATTTTAATACAAGTTTTCCAATTCCTTTCTAAGCATTATAAGTAGACTTCAAAAGTATATAGAACACTGTTTGAGGCTATGTCTTCATATTTGTGTTCAGCTTGAATTGTGGTCTCTCTGGTGTTTATAAAGAGCCATGTTGTGAAACATATTGAGCATAAAACTGACATTAAGTATTAGGGAGAGACATACTCGGATTACCATGATCTTTTATTTATTTATTTATTTTTAATTTTAAGGATAAAAGGAGGGAAACATTAACAGACATACAACATTTTACAACGTATCACAAGCACAATACAGACAGTACAGAGTTACAAACAAAGTGGTAGGGAATTAACAATGGTGGTTGTATTACATATTGATATCTTCAAAGTGGCTTCTCATGAAAACAGATATAGACATGCAATACTGGTCAACCAAAGATGATCTTTTGCTACGTATGTTATTTAACTTATTTTTAAAGCAGATAATGGAGAATATGACAGGCAGCACCATTTTAAAATAGAACTGTTTTAATTTGCATTTCTCTAATGGTCAGAGATGCTGAACATCTTTTCCATGTATTTGTTGGCCATTTGTACTTTGAAGTGTCTGTTCATTTCACTTGCCCATTTCTTCAGTGGGTCTTTTATTTTAGGTGATCTAAATTTCTTTGACTTCTTTATACATTCTAGATACTAGGCCTTTGTCTGAGGAACAGCTGGGAAAATTTTTTTCCAAATGGGCACAAGGGGCCTAGGGGGAAAGGAGGGAGGGAAGAGGGAAGGGGAGTAAAAAAGAAACAGTTTGTATTATGTACATGTACTCACTCCCTGAGATGATTGTAAGTTGCATGTATTACAAACATGTACTAAAAAAATAAATAAAATAGAACTGAAATATTCTAGAACTGAAACTGACCCTGGAGGCCATCATGTGTGACAAGTTGATTTCACACATGAGGAGACATAGTCCAAGAAGGCAGGGGCGTAATACCGCGTCACTGTGGACACGTCTGTTAACTGTACCGGCTTACTCTTGACAGTGGCCTGCCCTGGACTGCAGATATGAAGTAAGTTGGTTTCCTGAGTCAGTCATGAGGAGCCTGGGAGCCTCCCTGAAGGCCCTAGATTGGACTCCCAATCTGTAGAGCGCCTCTGTGTCTCCCTAGAGCTGACCCCCTGAATTTCCATATTCACCTTCAGCCTCAGGAGTGACTGCAAATGGATTCTCGGCCTTTCCCTTGCTGTCAGGAGCAAGTCCGGCTCATCTTGGGAGGTGAAAAAGACAGGTGGTAGAGTATGAAAAAGAATTGTGATGAATGTGTGCTAACCCCTGTGAGATGCATACGATGATTATAATGCAGTTCAGCGTGTGTTTGCTGTGAGAGTGGGCAATGCCAGGTTCCTTTCCCTGAAGCCCCAGAATTGCAGCTGTCACCTGTGGAGCATGCTGAGAGCCTCAGACAGGTAAAGATAGGTACTTGAACTCAACTGTTATGATCTTTTAAAATTTAGGTAGCATTTATGGTGTGGTTATAAAAGTAATATATGGTCACTGTGGAAATACAGATTGGCAAAAAGAAGCCAAAAAAGTAACCTGTAACCTGACCTCCCCCCAAAAAAATTACTTCACATTTGGGATGTGTATCCGTTTTGGTGAAGATGTTCCCAGGCTGCGAGCATTAAGTGGTAGTTACTCTGCTAGGAAGTTCACATACCCACACAGAGCCCTACGAACAAGTGTTTTTAATTATCTTCCTTATTTTAGGCTGGGAAACAGAGGCGTGGACAACTTAAGTGGGAAATCCCAGTCTAGAGGGCCAGATACCTCTCTTGGTTGGGATACTGGGAATCGAAGTCAGGACCTTGTGCTTATCAAGCAGGAGCTTGTGCTGCTGAGCTATCTCCCTGGCCCCAGGATACTCTTTATAATATGACGCACAGCTTCTTCAGAAAAAGCGCATCTAAGTGTTGCTGAATTGTCTGAAAAATAGAAATTAGTGTGACTTTTTTTCTAGCATATACTTTGTATGATCAACCCACAGAAGTGAACAAGAGGATGTTTATATTCTTAGAGTTGGATTGGTTATTGTGACGGTCTTGAAAATAGAAAACTGAAAACTTGGCAGTATGTGTGTGTGGTCATTGTAAATAAGTCTTTGCTTTCAAAAAAATTCATGGTATGTTCTTATAGAGAGAACAGTGACATTCCTCTTACTTTTGTCCTCATCTGTTACTGTGGATTGCATGTAGTTTGTCCCTGCCAGAATTCACACTGAAATTTGATTCCCAATGTACCATTATTGGGAGCTGGTGGGGCCGTTTAGAGATGTTAGATCATTAACAGGATTAATATCTTTCTAGTGGGAGTCAGTTCCTGCTCTTGGAGAACTGATAATTACCCAGAGAGCGGGCTATTAGAAAACAAGGCTGCCTTTTGTGTTTGGAATCCTCCGCATGGGCCCCCGTGCCCTTCTACTTCCCACCACGGGGCGAAGCATCATGCAGCCTTTGCTGGTGCCATGCCCTAGGACTTCCCAGCTTCTAAATTCTGAGCCACAGTAATCTTTCTATTATAAATTCTCCGACCTCAGCTGTTCTGTTGTAGCAACAGAAAACAGATGAAGATACTTGCCTATATATGTTTGGCTGTGTTCTTTTGTTTGGTTATTTTGGGGAGTTTTTAAGCACAAACTTTGTGAGAGTAATTTAAAAATTGTGAAGCAAGTTATTTTCATTCGGAACACACACAAAGAGCCAGGCTGTGGGAACTGCACAGCAGTGACTCACTCGAGCCAGCTGCTAAGGTTAAGCGCTGCGGCAGCCTCCCTCCAGCCAGGGATCCTCTGAAGAGACTGGGAGACTTTGCAGCAGCTCTAGTTTTGCACAGTAGAATAAGAAAACAGCAATAAACTTCCTTTCAGCAAACAAAAAACAAGTCTTACACAAAAAGCCCATGTCTAAGGTACCTCATAGGATACCTCCCAAAAATGCTTAATAAAGATAATCATGAGTAATCTGCTGGATATCTTTACTTTTACCCAAAATTATAGCATATAAGAGTTTGAAAGTACTATTGGTTTCTGTTTGTCTTGTGACAGGGTCTTGCTATGTTGCTCAGGCTGTTCCCAAACACAGCTTCTTAAGTCATTCACAGCGCTGAAACTGTAGGTGTGGGCTGCCATGTCAGGCCTTAAAGATACTATTTTTAATATTGATATATTAGAAACGTTTGAATTAAGAATACTTGCATTATTAATTTAAACAGGATTCAATTTGTCTTCAGTAGTGTAAAAAGAGATGATTGAAAAAAAGTAATGTGCCTGCATGAAGTAATATGCCTTAAGATATCAGAATTTTATGTTGAGCTATATCTTTGTTATTCTAGTTATTTGTTAATGGCAGTTATTTGTGTGAGATTTTTTATTGTCAAATGCTCTACCTCTTTTACACAACCTCACTCACAGCTATATATTCTCCCAGCCATTTTATTGCATTGAGTTGCTAGTGAGGACAAAGCCAAGAAATCACATGTTGATTTCTATTTATTATAGAATCACAAATAGCTTTCAGAATGGTCTACTTTCATCACATGGCAGCTCCCAAAGGATTGGAAACTATTTTTACTTCTGGTGTACTTAGTTATGGGGAGCCAGATGTGAGAGTCATGCATAATATGTATTTATGTGTCTTCACCAATTTCAATTAGAGAACCAAAGATCTTGTGCTACATCTGTGTTATTTAAATCTGCTTTTGTTGTAGTGTAGAGCGCAAATTGCACCAAGGTTTTAAGATTACTGTAAATGTTAAGCTAATTAAATGACAGTGTTACTGTTTGCTTTGAAAAATTGCAAATGGCCTCATCATGCAGCAATAGGAGACAAGTTAAATAAATCATGTAGAATAGTACTAAGCCATTAAAAAGACAAGCAGGTTCACAGTATGTGAAATGAGAAGCAAGGTACAGTGTTTTTGGTGGAAACTCATTTGTGTTTTTCAGTCTTTGTAAATGTACTGTCAGACAGGTTGTGATAATATTTAACAAGGCGCCAGTTATTTTTACTTCTCAGATATAAGAGTCTAGTGACTTATATTTTCAGATTTTGGCTTAGCTCCAGTTTTAAAATTTCTGCAAAATCATGTAGAATATTTATAGAAAAAAGTTACTAAACTTATGCATCATCAAAATATTAGTTTGTTTTATTCTTAAGTCTCATCCCATTTGAGGCATTCGGTCATGTTTTATAATGAAATTCAGGGAGATCTATACCTCATCCATTTACCTGCAGTCTCTGCGGGGTGTTTGCGGCTGGCAGAGCGATGAGTGAGCCCAGAGGACCCAGACTAGGGTCGCCCAAGACCCTTTCTCTTGTTTCCTTTTTACATGGTCCCTTGTTTATTTTTTCATCTCTACTTCAAACCTTCCAGGCTAAAGTTACCAATGCTCCTGTTATTAGTAGCAGGCTCTCCCTGGTTACTGCTGTACAGTGAGTTCTTCTTTTCCTTCCCTTTCCCCTTCACTTTGTGTTAGCAAAACACACAAATCATAGGTGTAAAGCTCAGTAAACTTTTACATATGTCAGCAATTATGGAGCCATAACTCCATCACAGGCGAACACTCTTCTGAGTTCCTTCATTCCAGGTTAATTTTACTCATTCATAGTACTCAAAATCGTTATTCATTGAGGAGACGTAAAAGCTAAAACTACTACTGCACATGCCAGAATGACTAAAATGTGGAACGTTGATAATACCAAAAGCTGGTAAAGACAGGAGTTTATAACTCTCTCTTACACTGGTGGGGGAGTGTGAAATGGTACAACTACTTTGAAAACTTATGACGTGTCTTGTGATGTTAATGCCTGTGTGTTGGACTGACCTGGCATTCCCTCTCCTAGGTTATTTACTTAAGGAAAATATAAGTCCACAAAAAGAGTATTTGCTACAGCTTAATTTATAATAGCCCCAAGGTAGAAAACTACAATGATTTTCTTTCTCAAAGTTTCTAGAACACACTGGGTTCTGTCTTATTTTTAAGCTGAGTTAAGACCATATCTAGGAGCCCTAGGACTAGGCTGTTCATTTACCTTATAATACACCAACTTGAAAGCTTCATAAGTGTTATTGAGTATGGACTTTTCCTATCTGTTTGGTTAATCTCAGTGAAAGACCATGTGAGGTGTCAGAGCTCAAAGGTTTGGATTGCCAAGGGAAGGTGGAGTCTGGTACACTTTGTGTGGAAGTGCATTTTGTATTGCAAAATAACTAGAAAACAATATGGGCTGACTTTTGAATCACTGCATTTAAGATTCTTTACAAATCAAACTGAACCCACAACCTAGTAGTTTTTAATTTGCAGCTGAGACTAAAAGAAAACCATTTGCTTCTGGAGTGTGATACTGAAATAAAATGTAGCTAGCCTGTGGACATTAAGGAAGATAAAGTGTTTAATAAGTGTCTTCTAGAAGAAGTGACATCTGTAGAGAACACCGCTGTCTTCATTATATCTTTAAATAAACTGTCTCTGGGGGTTCGGAGGGCCCTTCTTTGGACACACTGTGCTTTGACAAAGATTAATTTTAAGCTTTTTTTTTTTCTTTTTTGTTTTTTTTTCCCGGTGCCAGGAATCGAATAAAGATTAATTTTAAACCTCAAGTAATTAACTGTTGTGCAGAGAATGTTTTTGGGTAAAGAGAGAAATCAGGCCTTGACTTAGATAATGCAGATCCAAGAAGGCCCATTTTGAGCAAAACTTTGAGACTATAACTTTATCAGGATATGGTACATTTCCTACCCCTTGGTACTCCTAATTATTTGCTGTTATTTTAACGTTTTAGGTCACATAAACATTGCATATGTAATGCAGCATGTAGACAGTGCTTTGTTGTACATGGGCATATATGTTTAGCGGAATTCTGGATTTCTTTGTATGCTTTGAGGAAGGGATCCGAGGGATTGCCAAGCAGTGCCCTGTGTCAACAGCTTGTTCCTGTTATATTATTGTTCATTGTTTTTCTGCATGCAGTAGGGTAGTCGGTAGAAGTGAAAGAGCACCAGTGAAAGCTGTTCACTGAGTGCCTTTTAAATCAGTTGTCATTTGGTTAGATTACAATCTGACCGAAAATAATTTCCACAAGCAGTGACTGTGAAAAACCCTGCGGCTCCAGAAAATAATATTTAATCAGCAGTGTGGTTCATCTTGTTAGCCTTAGGAAAAAATAACTTACCACTAAATTCTACTCTATCATAGAATTTTTAAAAGCCCAAATCGGAACATCTGTTTTTAGATGTATGAATTAATGCTTTGTCCCCCTAAAGATGCAGCAGTTACACAGTTTCTGTGCACTGCGTATCTCTCAGACCTTGACATTAGACAAGGGGGACATCATCAGAGTTAATGAGCAATTAGGACAGTCTTCCCTGTCACTTAACTAGCAGAATAATGAGCCAAATTAGCACTGCCCTTAAAAATACCAAGATTTGTATTTTCTAATAAAAAAGGAAGAAAGTCAGTTCTTCTCTTCCCTTTGTAGTTACATGGATAGACAACAACCACTTAATTTAAAAAATAAATAAATAGACATTGTACTTTCAGCAAACAGAAGAAAAAGGCATAGAAATTGGGTATCATTTACTTTAAACTCAGAATCATCATTCTTTTCTCTTGAGTAACATCTATCACCTTTTTTGTCTTGTTGACAGACAAAATATTTAGGATGTAAATACTCTTTTTTGTGTGGATAAATGAATGAACTCTGAGTTTTGGGTATCCAAGTATTGATTCTAAATTTGAATTAATGAGTTCCATATTGTGGCTCATCTATGGACTTTGGTTTCATCTCAGTATGATGAGAAACTACTCAAAGATTTAAATTGAGTGAAGCAGAGAAAAATGGATTAAGGCTAAGAGGAAGGTGGTTTGTTGGAGGAATGAAGTAAGTCATGCCTCTGTGTGTTGCTCAGCTTTCGTCACTGATAGAATATCTGAGAGAAATAATTTATAAGGAGAAAGGTTTACTGTGGCTTATAGTTTCAGAGGTTTCAGTCCGTGGTTGCTTGGCTCCATTATTGCCTGGTTTTTGGTGAGGCAGGAAGGCCATGGTGGAGCAATGCTGCTCACATAATGGTGTCCAGGAACAAAAAAAAATAAGAGAGAAGGAGGGACTAGGGACACAACATATATCCTTAAAGCACATACCCCCACTAGCATACTTCTACTGGCTAGGTCCTACTTCCTAAAGTTTTTACTGCTTTCCTGTAGTCCACTAAGCTATGTGTCCACCTGTGGGTTAATTCATTGATAAAGATTAGCACTTTCATGGTCCAGTCACCTCCCAAAGGCCCCACCTCTGAACACTGCTGTGTTGAGCTTCAGGAGACATTCAGATCCAAACCATAATAGGCTGCCGTATATTTCTCAATACAGGAACCAGAATGGCAGGTTATCAGGTTGGAGAGAGAGATGGATTATAAGGGGCCCAATATGCTGAGTTTCAGGGTTTCTCAAGAATACCTAAACAAGTATTGTTGATTCCAAGAATACCTAAACAAGTGAGAGTTTTAAGTAATGGAGCACCAAGATCAAATCTGGATTACAATATTCTCTACTGGGTGTGGAGAAAAGGGGGTGGAATTTAGGTAAAATGTAGCGTAGGCACCGCGTTAGTGACATAAATATGAGTGTAGATGGATGTGCACATAACTGGAAAGTTAATAAGTTAATAAGGAGAAGATCTGAATTAGAGCACAGGATCTATATAATGAATGCATGCTTTTTCCTTTCATATTACACTGTAATATTGTGTAATTGCTGGAGCTGCAATTACACAATACAACAGACTTGGTAGATGAAACAGTGGAAATTCGTTTTCTCATTTCTCCAGAGGCTGGAAGTCCAAGATCAAGGTGCCAACAAGTTTGGTTTCTCTTGAGGCGTCTCAGCTTGGCTTGCAGCTGGCCACCTTTTCCCTGTGTCTTCAGATAGCCTTTCCTCTGTGTGCAAACTGTTTGTCTCTTGGGGAAATTTTTTCTCCAGTTTGGGTTAGGGCCCACTCTAAATAGGATGAGGTGGGTGGATGGAAACAAGATGATTTCCTAATTTATCTCCATGTTGAAGAAAAAAAGCCTTTAAGACCATCTCACATGACATTCCACTTCTTATTGAAATTCATGCAATTAAGAAAATATAAGGTAGCATGTTTTTGCATATTCTAGTCTTTAGGCACAAGTTGTTACTTAGGTCGAATGTTAACATAATGCAATGAATTTTAATAAGTATTGCTTATGATGCCTTTATTTTTTTAAAACATGTTTCTTATTGAAAGAGAAGGAAATTTTTTTTCAGGCCTTTTAGTGATTAAGGGAAATTGCAGTTCACGAGAGCACCCATGAGAGATGGCAATAACCTGAGGATATGGCTGGGCCATTGAAGTAGAGCTCAGCTGACACTCTTAGAAACTGTTCAGAAATGTTCATCTAACAGCCATGTGGCAAAGGTTTGGCCCTGTGCGAGTTTTGCAGATTCTCCTTAATACAGTGATTTCTAGGATTGTAACTCTGTGCAAGTCTTAGAAATGGCTGGCCCGGACTGCCTGGGCACTCTGCGGCCTAGAAAGAGGTTATAATTGACAGAAAGCCACATGACCTGTCCCTCCCTGAGCTTGTCCTGGGATGTACGTATATTATAGTATTCCCCATCCAAAGCTCTACCGTATCACCTGTGTTAGTCCATTTTCTGAAACCCAAAACACAGTTCAACAGAGAGAATGAGTTACAAAAAAAAACATTTATTTTGGTTCATTGTTCAAAGGGTGCAAGATCAAGGGGCAGTGTCTGGGGATGACCTTTCTCTGGCAGAGTCCTGAGGCAGTACAGGGCGTCACAGAGCAGAGAGTACACGTGTGTGTGTCTCTTCTCTCTCCTGTCTCTTACAAAGCCACAAGGATTTAACTATGGGGGTGACACGGTAATGAATTTGTCTAATCCTAACCACCTCCCAAAGACTCGAACCCTAAACACCATGGTCAAATTAAGTTTCCAGCCTCTTAATACCTTAAATGGGGACTCAATTCCAATATTTGAAGGCTTGGGGATACACTATAAGCACGTCCAGACTGTAGTATCACCTAAATTCATTTTAAGTATAATATTCAACCAAAAAAGTAAACTGAGTTATTCTAGGAGTAATACACATTCTGACCTTAAATATTATCCCAGCTGTCTCAGAGATCACCAGTAAGGCTTTTACAGAAAAAATTTTGCTTTGAGAAATATTTAGTGAGCAACTACAGTGCAGATGGCATGATGTATGCCTGAAAATAAGATTTAATGCGTTGTTTAGACACAAACAATAAAAGCTAACAATGGAAAAGGTGTTAGAAGACGTCAAAAAAGGGCATGCCTGCCGTTTAATGTTTAGTGTGACGGTAACTCTTTCGCTTCACTCGCCTTTGTGTAAGGGAGGGGCAGGTACCTTGTACCATCTTCTTCCAGGTGTGGTCTCTAGAGTGTAAGTGGGCAGCATAACTAGATTGGCCTTACTGGGTGCTCAGAGCTTGCTTTCATGTAACAGCTGGTGGATTCCCTACTGCATGCCAGATGTTGTGCTGAGGGTACAGTGACAGCAGATACAGCAGGGTCCTTGTCTTAAGGGCAACCCTAAAGTAGAGAAAGCAGACAAGAAACAGGACAGAGAAGGATATGCGGAGATGAACAGGTAGATGGAGATAGGTGGAATCAATTACAATTTGGAACAGCACTGTGAAAAAAATCAGTATGGTATCGTTAGAAAAAATGCTGGGTTGAGGGAAGGAACTGGGATTAGATCGCCACAGGCCTTTCTGAGGGGATGATGTTCAACCTTTAGGTTGAGAAGTAAAAGCTGAGGAATAAGGAGGCAGGGCTTAGAAGGAAACAGTGTGTCCATAACGTTCACGTACACCTAGCGGGGTGTTTTAGGGTGGGTGCAACCCTATGAGGCCTGTTCACCGACAGGTGTTTGCTGTCCACCATCGTGGAAGTGGGGTGCTGTGGGGGTGTTTGAGGGAACAAAAAGCGGGAAATTGCTGGGGAGAGGGTGAAGCACGTAGCCAGGGGCCAAGAATAGAGGAGGCCTGGTGAGCTCATGAAGGGTCACATGGCCCAAGGAGCTGCTCTTTTAGACATCTGCTTGCCTCTGCCTTGTGCCCTGAGGACTTCAGCAGGACATTGCTGGTAGTCGTGGGAGGTTGGGGATAGGGTCCCTATTTGTACATCCTTCCCAGTCACCCATCATGAGAATCCATGTATTTCGTTTGCTAGATCCTGGAATCACAGAAGGTAACAGGGCATTAATTAGAAAGCTAAAAGGCGAAAGATTTATATGATCATCTGGTCTCTGTCATTTGGTTTGAAACCCTGTATCATTTTTAATGTCCTTGCTTTGTGTTGTTTGTATTTTGCTATTGTTCTTTTTTTTTGTACTATTTTCTTTAAAATAAAAAAAAATTTAAAAAAAGAAGGCTACTTTACTTTGAAATGTTGTGCAGTATGGTTCGTTAAAGATTTTTAGAAGCAAGTTAGGCACTACCATCCTGCCGCAGGGTCATTGACAGTGTTTCTGCATGCTGTTCTGGTGGGGTTCTTTGTTTAGTAGCACAGTATGTAGCTTCTTAGGGCTGGGGTCACTGGTCTTTGAGAGCAGAACCAGAGTGTCAAGTTGTCCAACCGTGCTTTCCCATACTGGTGTAATTATCTGCACTAGTTACTCATGTGTTGGACCTGCCAAAACAAAATGTCACAGACTGACTGGCTTAAACAACAGAAACTTCTTTCTCACATCTGGGAGGCTGAAGTCCAAACTCCAGGTGTTGGCAGGGTTCGGTTCTCCGCAGCGCCTCTTCTTAGCTTGCAGGTGGTCACACTTTCACATGGTCTTTCCTCGGTACATGTGCTTCCCTGGTGTCTCTCTTTTCTTGGAATGACTCATCAAATGCATTAAGGATCCATCCTTATGATTTTATTTAACTTAATTACCTCCTTAAGAGACCGATCTCCAGATGTTGTTACACTGCAGGTTAGAGCTTCCATGTATGAGTTCAGGGAGAACGTAGTTCAGCTCTTACAAGTCGTGGTCATCTACTGAATGCTTAGCACATGCAGATACTGGAGCCAGTGTTTTTGCTGGGCTCCTAAATGTACTGCAGTCCCTGTAGAAATCCTGTGAAGTCCCTTTTCAAAGGCTTGGAAACAAAATACACAGATGAAATACCTTACACAGGTTATATGATTAGCAAGCAAAATTCGTATTCTCTGCTGTTAGGAGTCCATTCTGAAGCCCACACTGTTGCTTAGACTCTTGGGGTCTCTCCTCTCATGGAGGGGAGTCCCATTCTAAACAAAGCACGCTGTCTACTCAGAGTGGTACCTGCCTGCCTTCTCGCAGAGCCTCATCCTCAGATACACTGGGCCTTCTGCCCAGGAATCATTTTGGTATCAGCGTTACCTCTTTTCTAGCCAATCAGCACTTTGGGGGCCTCTGGGCACCCCTATCCTGGATGCCTTTGGTAATAGCAGCGGCAGTGAGTTTGGTATTTGCCTTGTTCCGAAGGAAACACACAAGCCTGGTCTCATGAGGTACTACTCATCTTCCCCAGTTGCCAGGAGCTCTGGCTCATCATTTCACGATGTATGTCACAGATACAGCTTGAAAGATGTAACAGCTTTTTTTGTTTTTGTTTTTGTTTTTGTTTTGTATTGTAGCCTATGCCTGGGCTATATTTTCTATAACCTTACATCTCTCTTTAAGTTCAGAGCAGAGAGATAATGTTATGGTTTCTACCTAGATGTCCCCCACAAAGCTGCAAGCATTCGTAGGTGGGTCTTTTGGAAGGTGAGTGGATCATGGGGATATAATGCTTATCTGTGGACTGATCCACTGATGAGTCTATAGCTAAATATGATATAGGGAGGTAAAGCCTGGTTCGAGGAGGTAGGTCACTGGGAGACTGGCCTGGAGGGGTCTCTCTGTCCCTCCTCCTCCTTGGATAACTTTCTCTGCTTCCTGTCTGCCCCTCTAGAGCTACCCCTGCCCTGCAGCCGGACATCTATGGACTGAAACCTCTACAAACTGTGAACCAAAATAAACTTTTCCCCCTTTAAATTGTAGGTGTTGGGAAAATACTGTGTATAGTCAGCCTTCCTTATTTGTGGATTCTGCATCCATGGATCCAACTAATTATGAATTGAAAATATATGAAATAAATTGATTGTACATGTGCAGACCTTTTTTCTTATTACTCCCTAAACAGTACACTATAGTAAGTATTTACATAGCATTGACATTGTGTTAGCTATTATAAGTAATTTGGGAATGATCTAAAGTATACAGGAAGATGTTTGCATATTGTTATATACAAATAATAGGCCCTTTTGTTTAAGAGCCTTGGACACAGCAGATTTTTGGTACCTGCACAGGATCCTGGAACCCATATCCATGGATACTGAGGGACAGCCGTACTTTTGTTGTCTGGTTGATTTCACTCAGTGTAATTATTTTGGGGTTTGTCTATGTCACTATGTACGTAAGTAGTTCTTTCCTCTTTATTACCAAGTAACATCCCCTTGTATGGATGTACTACAATTTTTTTATCCATTTACCTCTTGATGAACAGTTGAATCGTTTCTCATATTTAGCTGTTAAAATACAGCAATTATGGACATTTACTCACAAGTACTTGCATAGATACATGCTTTTGTTTCTGTTGAGTAAATGCCTACCTGTGAAATGGCTGAGTCATATGAAAAATATATGCTCACTTTTTAAATAAACTGCCAAGCTATATTCCAAAGTAGTTGCACCGTTTACATTCTCTGAAGCAGTGTATGAGAGTTTGGGTTTTCTCTAACACTTAATATGGTCAGTCTTTTTAATTTTAGCCAATCAAGTAGGTTGTGTAATGCCATTTCACTTTAATTTTTATTTTAATTTACTTAATAAATAATATTGCTCATGTTCATAAGGCTGTCACTTTGGCATTATTTCATTTCCAAGCTACTCTGTATATTAAGGAGTTTCTTTAAGTGATACATGCTAATTGCACTGTTTTCAGTATGTCACTGGGAATACCAGTGGATTTTCCATTACCTTCATCTAACAGGCATTCTTTTGAAAGGATCCTGAACATCCCTCCACTACATTTTCTTTTTATATGTTAGATTATTTGATGCTATAAGATTTTGGCTAGATTGATTTTTAAGGTATTGATTTTCAAGGCAAAATTAAGGACCATGAACTTATATTTCATAAGCTATCTAGTTAATAATACAGAAGTGGATTTTCAGTTGCAGTCAGCTCTAATACTGACAACTTTCTGTATTCAGAAATCTGAGGTCTGAGTTGGAGGGACCTCAGCAGGTGCTCTGTGGAGATTTTCTATGTGCTCCCTGCAGCCTTTGTGAGGAGTCCATCTTCCTACTGCCAGAAATAAGAGTCTCTGAAAGGACCTTATAAAATCAAACAGAAGGAACATAATTCCTTCTTTTGTAGACCATTGTCATGTTGTTACTGAAAGGGATTGAAATTGAGATAACCTGATTAAATTGACTTTAATTTAAAATTGTTTTATACTATCTTACGATAGTTATCAGGTGAGATATAGCCAGCCAGAATGAGCTGTACTTACTAAGAATTTGATCACTGTGTTTTAAGCCACATCTAACTGGGAGAAAAAGTAGACAAAAAGAGCTTATAATCTGTATCTCGGCAGTCTGTGATGAAACCTTTTGCAACCTTCCTTTCACAACATCAGCACAGTGTGGGCTTTCAGTAGTCAGGCCCGAGGTCGAATGTCACATTCTGTCTTTTTGTCTGTCTGTCCATCTGTCTGTCTGTACGTGTCTCTCTTCTTCTATCTCTCTCCTCTCTCTGTCTCTCTCTCTGTCTCTCTCATGTGTCTCTCCTTCACTGATGGACAGGGAAATAAAGGATCTCTGAAGATTTGGCCTGGTAAGAAGTCTTATCTTCCTCACAGGGCAGCTGGGATGCCCTCCTGAGATAGGAGATGGAGGGCACTCGCCACAACGGGGCGCTCACTGCATTTCCTCTTGCCCCTTCACCGACCTGACTCCTCCATGTGATTTCTTCCTCCACTTACCTTAGGTCATCTGCCGACACTTCCTTTTTGCTTCATTTCAATTATTTTGGAAGATTTCTTCAAAAAAGATCATAGTGGTAATAAATACTGAAGCACTAATACTTAGCAATCCCCTTTTATGTGCAGGGGGTAGCAAGAACATTTCATGCTGTGAATCCACCCACTATCAAGATAATTTGTTCGTCTCCTCCAGTCATTTCCTCTGCCCCGCACCAGAGGAAAATGCACACACCTTTTTCATTTACTTTTCACAGGACTCATGCAGTAGGATGCAGCTGAGACTTAGAAGAAAAAAAGTGAGGGATGGAGTTGAGGTGTGAATACAGGTCTATCCAACCTTTAGAGTTTTAATCACGCTGCACGTTATTCCAGCGGTGTAGTTCTAAAAATACTCACTTCTCTGTTTCACTTCCATCCCGGATAACGGTGATTATGAAAACAGTGACAGCTGGCACATACCTTGTGCAATTTGCACGTATTAACTAGCATAAGGTTCACCACAACCCTTTACAAGTTCTATTGCTATTCCTGTTTTCCAGGAGAGGAGACAAGAGGCTAAGCAATTTGTCCACTTATTCAAACTCTGGTTTTCACGCCCCAAGCCAACTTTTCCTTATCACATCAGCATTTCTTAAAAATTTTTCAATCCATGGTGGGATAATTAGAGAGGACACAAGAACTCCCTTCTGGTGAAGTAACTCTTTCCATTTTTCCAGTAACCTACAAACTTCTTTCTTTATCCTTACTGCAGTCCTTGTAAAGTAGTGATACATTGGATATTTCATCCCAAAGCTGAACTGAGACTAATGCCTAAGCAAGGAAGAACAAATAGCAAATTCATTAACTAGGAATCTATTTACAATCAATTCCCAGGGCTCTTTCTGCACTCGGTGCTGCTACATCATTTAGAGATGCTAATAAATGAGTCTTTGCATTTTTCCAAGTGTCTTCACATTTATGTCTCATATGTTACCATAGGAAGTGGCTTCAGCGAGCATATTCATGTGTTGACAGTTCTAATTAATACAAGTCATTAGCCCTGACAGTAGAACTGTGAAAAGAAGTCTCATTCATAAATTTGTTAATTATGTTACTGTGCTTAGAATTTAATCGCAGGCTAGTCTTTAATCACTTCTATAGATGGGCAGAAGGCCATCTTACTAAGCACCATAGACTTTCACATTAATTCTGATAAGGGAATTTCATCAAAATTGATCCGTGGTTGGAATTTAATTTCTAGTATGCAGGTACTGGTGAGATCAGAGGCAGAAATCTTTCTGGGCAGGAATAAACAAGAGAATGGGAGAAACCAGGCAAGGGAGAAATAAGGGAAAAGAAAGATATCGATGGGTGTCATTTGTTTTCCTATGTAGCTAATGGTTGTCCTTTTTGTGCACTCATTTTTGATGCCTTTTCTGAAAACAAATGTCATTTATTTAGATTATTAGGAGATATATGGTACAGAATATTTGAAGATGGTTGATTGCTTTGATCCAAAGTTCGGCTGCGTTCCCTCTGATGTAATTAGCGCACTTTTCTAATGCTTTTGTTTCGGAGCAGGGATTCTTTACCTTGAGCTGGGTGATTCCCTGTGGGGTTGGTGAGTGGCCTGTGAATTGTGGGGATTGTGAAGTGTCCCTGGCTTCTCCCCACCAGATGCCAGTGCACTCCTCCCCCAATTGGTGTCAGCCAAAAAAGTCTCCAGCATTGCCAGCTGCTTTCTGGAGACACCTGGTTGAGAACTACTGTTCTGGAGAGTAACTTGAGACTAAAACATTAATAAATACATCAGGTAAAACTTGTGCAGGACACTTATTTAGAAGTAAGTAAGTGACCGGGAATCCAGATTTGGAATGATATCTGTTGCACTGTAGTCCTTCCATCCTACTTGTTCAATATCAAATGCTCTTTGATCCTCTTTGATTAAAAAAAAAATAGCACTATGCTTAGGAGTCTGATACACTGGGCTCTGAGCATTCTTGGCTTTAGTGTTTGGGGTTTTCATCTACTCTTAGGTGACCGACCCCAACGTTCTGAATAATCAACTGCACTGTTCTTTGTCCCCCTTCCCCGTTCATAGATTCTTTCCCTCTCATTTTGCTGTCCTTCCTACCCTGCTTAGATTTCTAGTTCCTTGTTTTAGTTATTTATAGATACACAGAAAGACAGACAGACGGAGATCTATCTTCTGTCTCAATTGGGTGGGCCTGGTACCAGGTTTCTTGGACCCTGAATCTGGCAGGTGAGCCCAGAGAACATGACCTAACCAAGCAGACTGAGCCTTTTTTAAATGCATGTCAACATGGCTTCCCTAAGAAAATGTAGTCTGGCAGGCAATGTCTTCAGCCTCCCATCATGAAAACTACAACTACCTGTACTGTACCTACCTCCATACTTACGTCTTCCTTCCCAGCACCTGGGCAGGGAGGTTTGCTGCTTCTTACCAAAAGCTAATCTTAGACCAGTCCCATCTTATTAGAAAAATCTTTCATTATTGGTTAGCCCTTTCTTCTTTATGTCTTGAGGGAGGGTGACACCAGAAATCCACAGCTATCTTTCAGCTATCCGCCCTTTCCTATTTACATTCATACTCCAAAGAGGTGTCTTAATGCCTTCACTTCTTCAGCTTTGAATCTTGCCTCCACCATGCCAGTCCTGTTGCTGACCCCGATACTCTCATAAAACCATTCTGGCTAAGTCCTGCCATGACCTTTGTCACTGCAGCCTGTGGTCACTGTCCTTCACAGATGTACACCACGTGGTGAACTATCCCTCCTTGCGACTTGCCTTTTCCTCCCTCGCTTCCCGGTGCCACGCTTCCCCTGGCTTTCCTGCTATTCCTTTGCCCTTTTTGCTCATTCTCTTTTTGCAGGCTTGCTGCCCTCTACCTGTGAATATCAGCTCTTCTAATAATGGAATTCTAGGTCCTCACTGCTTTTCCCAAGGCTTTAGTTACTATTTATACACCAGCAACTTCCACATTTATCTCCTCAGCCCAGATCTCTTTTTGAACTTCTAAAATTATACACAAACCTACTCAAGGACATCTCAATTGCAGTCTGTGTGAAACGGAATTTGTGATTCTTTTCCACTCCCCAATGTTGAGTGTTGCCTCCTGGGTATAAAACCAAGCCGTCCTGATGTTAACTCGGGGGCTCCAGTCCTTCCCCGCTCTTCTTTCCACCCCACTAGTCAAATGAGCCTGTGTAAAAGCCGATCTGTTTCCTATAACTAGATGACAGGAGATGAGGACAGAAAGGTACAGAACCAGGTCACATAGTCTTAGTCTGATCTGAGGACCTTGATTTTTCTGAGTGAGATAGGAGCTATTAGATGGTTTTGCGCAGAGGCGTAGCATAGTCTAACTGAACTTTTAGAGGGATCACTGTGGCAGCTGTGTGAAATAATCTGTGGGCCCGCATGGTGAGTTGAAAGCTGTTCTCCAGAAGGTAGGCCCACCTAGAACCTCAAAATGTGACTTTCTTTGGAATAAAAGTCTTTGCAGATGTAATCAAGGATCTCAAAGTGAGATCACTGTGGATTAGAGTAGGCTTTCAATCCAGCAACAGGTATCCTGATAAGAGATAGAGAGCAGATACACAGATTGGGAGTGTGGTCACAAGCCAAGGAACACTAAACCTTCCAGGAGCCACCATAAGCTAGAGAGAGGCAGGAGGTGGCTTCTTTTTGAGTCATCAGAAGGATCTAGTGCTGCCAATATGTTAATTTTGGCCTTATGGCTTCCAAAAATATTAGAAATTAGGTTCAGTTGTTTTGAACTACCTAGTTTGTGATAATTTGTTATGGCATCCCTAGGAATGGATCCAGGCAGCAAAGGCAGAAGCAGGAAGACCAAGTAGCGGTCCCTTGCTGTAGTCAGGCAAGTGAGAGCTGTGGCTCGCACTCAGGTGCTTAGCATTGGGACAGGTGCAAAGAGGTCAGCTTCTCAATAAGCAGAGCAAAAGGATTTTTCTGAATGGGTGTGATGGTGAGAAAAGGGAATGTAGAGAGTGACTAGGGTTCTTGGCCAAGGCCACTAGACAGTTGGAGTTGCCGTTAGTGGGCACATGGAGATGGAGCAGGTGTGGAGGAGAGACAGGCAGTTTGATCTTGGAGTTGTGTGTAGTAAGAGGCTCATTAGCGTTCCATGGTGGGGGGATTTCCTGTGTAAGTAGTTACGTATGAGGTCAAGAGGAGACATGGTCTCGAGGTACGTACAGTTGGAACTCATTGGCTTGGTGTAAATGGTATTTAAGTTCATGAAAGAGGGTGAAATCACTAAAGAGAGTGTGTGTAGATAGAGGGGATCAAGGGCTGAGTGTGCAAGCCTGAATTATTAACCTGTGAGAGAAAAGAAAAAGTCCTAGTGAAACAGGGTGAGAAAAGTGAGAAGAAATTGTCGGGTTTCAGAAGACAGGAATCATTTTTCCAGGAGGAAGAAGTATTTAGCTGTGCCAAATGCCCCCTCCTATAGACCTACTGGTCTACAGACCGAGAATTAATCCGTGGATTTAGCACTGTAGCACTGAGCTTTAACCTTGACAAGAGCCACTTCAGGAAGTAGGCTGTTACTGGTTCAATGTAGACTTTCTGCTTTTGTTTCTTGATGTACCAAAGTTAAAAACAGGTGCTGTACACTTGGAGGCTGTGGGTTTCATAATCTCTTCCACCTCCACCCCTGTTAAAGAAAAAAGAACAAACATGGTAGCCAGCATAGGCCATATTACTACTGTTGGCTTTCAAAGTCTTGTTTAGGAGAGTAGTTTACTAGTGTTAAACCAGTAAATCCCTGATACTGCTCATCCTAGAACTACAGATTGTTGCCCAGGGTGAGCAGCAGGTAAAGTGCAAGTGGTGCGTGTGCTGCGAACTATCTGGCCTGTGCTCGTCAATGTAAGGCTCATGTATGAAATTGCTGTTTGTCTCTGCCTATACTACCTGTTTATGGAAGGGATTCTCCTAGGGGCCCTCCCGGTAGCTCCAGAGCAGCACTGGCTAACAGAACTTTCTGCAGCGATGCGCATGTTCCACACCACTGTCCAGTACCATAGCTACCAGCCACAGGTGCCGAGCACTTGGAATGTGTTTGGTACAACTGAGGAACTGAATGTTTTAGTTTTACATAACTTAAATCATTCAAATCTAAATAGTCATGGTATAGTGCAGATCTAGAGCACTGGTTCTGAAAGTGATAAATATAAACAGAACTATTGAACTTAAAACTCTGGAGATGAAACCCAGGATCCTGTGTTTTAAAAGCTGTGCAGGTGATTCTGGTCTCCACTCACTCAACTTTGACTTGTCATGTTTGATACCAGATGCAGACAGCTCAGTCTCCCTCTTCCCTGGAAGCTCAGTAAAGGCCACTAGTGTGCCTAGTTTTCCTGGTGGTCGGGCTTGCCCCTCAGTGTCCGCTGAGATGCACTGCTTAGTCTGGGTTTTTCTGGCAGATGGTGAAGTGTATCTAGTTCTCCCAGGTCTCAGACGCAGACCATGATGTCAGCTGATCGCAGACCGCCTGATCCAGCGTCTCCTCTCAGTTCAGGGCACGTGTATGACCCAGAATCAGGTTGCACTGGTGGCGCAATCCCAGACCAGTGGTCCTGTGTCTCCAGGCAGCTCAGGACGCTCAGAGGAGCTAGACATGGGCTGCGCTGGCAGTGATCATGGACCACCTGTGTCTGTGACCTCCAGGAGGTCAGGGCGCAAGTAAAGCCCAGACCTGAACCATGGTGCCAGCAGCTTGCGGAGCGCCCGCTCCAGTACCTCACTTGGCGCTGGGCAGGGAGGGCCCACACATGGACCCCGGTGAGAGCAGTTCGTGGGCCTTCTGAGTGAGGATCTCCTGTCTGCCACTCACACAACTTTGAGAACCATAGCAGGGCTCCGCCTCCAGAGTCTCCTGTGTAGTGAATCTGGGTATGGTCCAGGAATTTGCTTTTCCAGCAGATCACCGGGTAGTGCTGAGATGCTGGTATGGGAGTCATCCTGAGAACTGATGGAGAAAATGGTACTCTTCTTTGTGAGCTGGCCCCAGATTCCACAAATGCTTCCTATCAAATACTTTAACTCAGCACCACCCCACAAAGTGCTCTCCATACTTCATGGAAATTTTTCCATCTGTTACCTCGTGATCTGGTAACAAACTATACCTGACTCAGAGGAGGGCTTTTAAGTATTTGCTGAATTCATAGATTTATGTAATTTAGCCTGAATAAGTGATGTCAAAGTCAAAAATTCTTATACTATCTATAACTTTCTACATGTGGTATTGTTTTAGCATCCATAATAACTTACTAACCTTTCATTCTTCTGATCCATAATGTTAGATCAGAATGTTGCTCTTCCTGCTTCTGCCTTTGCTACCTGTATCCATTCCTAGGAATGCCGTAACAAATTATCTCAAACTGGGTGGTTTAAAACAACAAAAACAGAAGTTCTAATATTTTTGGAAGCCAGAAGTCCAAAATTAAGGTGCTGGCAGGGTTGGATCCTTCTGATCAATTTATTTAGAGGTCATTGTTGAAGTCATGCCTTCCTCTGTAGCTTGATACATGTGTTGTAACGGCAGAAGGGCGGTAGTAGGCGCCCTGGGGCTTTTGGAAATATGGATGTGGTTCTCCCTCTGACAGGAACTAAGGCTAAAGGAGATCAGTCATTCAGGGGGTGGGCCCAGGAGTGTTTAACGTCCTGCATGCGTAGGAGTGTCCTGTGCAATGAAGAGAAACAGATTAACCTGTTTTTAGGTGACAGTAATACTGTACCTTCTTGATACAAATTTCCTTAGAGGCTGTGACTAACCTTTACTAGTTCTATTTCTCCATGAGCATTTTGTATTAGCTTTACTTATCTCGTGAGAGGGTGAAACACCTTCTTGTCTTGCCCTTCATAATACAGTTCTTCCAGCAAATAATTTTTCAAATGTAAGAGACAGTATCGTGTGGCTTATGACATCTGAGACAAGTCTACCCACAAAGTTACAGTACCAATAATCAATTAGAAATGGAGTAAAAATTATGTAAACTCTTTTTTGGGGGGGCGGGTTGGTTTTTTCCCAGTACAGGGAATCGAACTCATGACCTTGCACTTGCCAGGCAGGCGCTGTGCCACTAAGCTAAAACCCCAGCCCCATATTGTGTAAACTCTTAAGAACACAGAAAGCTGTTACCTGATGTATTAGTCAAGATCCAACCAAGAAACAGAGCTAGTGGGAGATCTGTGTTGTGTTACTGCAAGGAGCTGCTCATGCAGTTGCAAGGGCCGACCATGCAAGTCAAGGGGCAGACTAAATTGGGCCAGAATTCTCAGACATGGCTGAAGCTGTGGCCCAAGGTCCGAAATTCTTCAGGGAAGCCTCAACTCTGCTCCCAAGACCATTTAATTGTTTGACTAGGCCCAAGCAGGTTGTCTAAAATAATCGGCCTAAAGATCAACTGATGATGAACTCTAATCACATCCACCGAACACTTTGCAAAAGCACCGTAATTAGTATTTCATTGAATAATTGAAGGCTGTAGCCTAGTGCCACTGACTTTTAAAACCACTGTCACAGTTGGAGACTGAATGTTCAAGGATTGATTATACATTGAAAGACGTGGCTTTTGTTCTGCTCCTTGTAGAATTAAGGTTCCTAAGTGGGGAGCAGGCATTGTAGAGAGCACGACTACTAAAACTTAGCGAAAACAAACAGTAAGAAATGCCAAGGCAGAAAAGTACTCTAGGTGTCTGCAGAATGGCTAGTTTTTTGTGTGGGCTTTTTCTGAATCTCAGCTTTTAACTTTCTTACCTAAAAAACAGGTCAGCACTTGTCAGAACTGTACACTAGGACAGACTGAAATGTTTGAAGGCGCCTTCTGGAAGGAGGACATGGAAAAATACTAAGCTGTTTCACAGTAGTGCTGTTGGTGACCGTAGTATAATGAAAGTGCGAAGTTGGTGTAACAGGAAAAAAAGAGGCCTGCAGGTTAAAATGGAGCCTTTTTCTTGTGGGCTTTGTCTAAAATTTGTATCTTCGACTACAACAAGAATGTAGCATTCTCTTGGGATTAGTTCCTAATGGAGTTTTAAAAATACGTAGAAAAGCAACCCTATATATGAGTCTGTACCCATTTGTTGCAAAGATGCAGAGGCCATTTGTTCTGGACCTAAGATACTACAATCTTTTTACAAAAGTAAACTCTTCTTGCTGCTTGAGGTACTGGAGGTAAGGAAGAGTCATTTATTATAAACATATTGAATACTTTGCCTAAATAGGAGAAGAGAGTAAAACCATTTCCAAGGAAGCTGTTCCAAGTTTCTTAGGTAATGGGTGCTGTCACCGAAGAAAGCACCAGAAAAGGGATGCCAGCATGACTACGATTTGACAGAATTTCCTTCGTTTTCAGAGCTCTGCTCTTCAAACCAAGCTCATTTTGCCAAGCAAGATGCCCCCTAATTTTTTTTAAGCCGTATGTATTTTGAGGGAAATATAATCCATATGTTCCTGAGTCACTTTATGCCTAAGTCATTAAGAAGTTATTTTGTAAATATGATTTCATGTTTGAAATCTTTTAAAAGTATTTTTAGTAGGTTTTCATTCTCCACCATGCTAAGCTTTTCTTAGTTTGTTTTCTTATTTTATTTAAACACACTGTATATCATCCTAACACATCCTGTGGTGAGGCACAAAGGAAATCTCGGGCCCAGAAGGAGGCTAGTGTTTCTGGAGTAACACATTTGAAGCATTCAGTTTCTGTTTGCAGAAGTTTATAACTGTTACCCCTCTTCAATTCTGTGAGCTACATCCTGGGGTACTTTAAATGTGGCCATATTACCACCCCAGTCCTCTCATAGTTGTCCCCCAAGTGGGCGGCTGTGGAGCGGAATGGAAACAAGGAGAAAGGACAGAAACTGAAGTCAGGGTGTGAGGGCGATCTGGCTGCTACATCTGTCACCCCATTGATCGCCAGGGTTGATGCGGCTGGTCTGGCTGGTGAGGCACGTGTCCCCTTCCTTCCTCAGCGCTCCATGCGCGTCCCTCCCGAAGCTGTGCGCTCGGTGGAAGAGGACGACCACCCCGGACAGAGGAGGACTGTTCCTCAGTCAAGGGTGTATGAGGAGCTGCGCTCCCCTGCTAGAACCTCCACACGAGCTCTCAGAAACTGAAATCAGATTGCCTCATAGGGTATATTTCTGTGCTGTGCTACATGATCCTGCCTTTAAAAATTGAATTCATTTTCTCCTTTTACCTACTATCATTACCAGCCTGGAGGATTAAAGTGTTTCATAAAATGTCTACAAAGGGAAAAATAAAATTGAATTTAAAAACAGCCACCAATTTCTTATTCTTAGGGCAAATAGAAGGTAATTTCTTCTTAAGACTGATACTATCTGAAAAAGTTTTATTTTTAACTAAAATAAGTGTGTTTTAAAATCCACAATAAAAAAAAAAAATCTGTTGTGAATGTTAACCCTCATCATCAACTTCCTTGCATTGA
The DNA here is from genome assembly GCF_000276665.1 of Chinchilla lanigera. Taxonomy (NCBI): domain Eukaryota; kingdom Metazoa; phylum Chordata; class Mammalia; order Rodentia; family Chinchillidae; genus Chinchilla; species Chinchilla lanigera. The sequence goes on along the minus strand of NW_004955453.1, from coordinate 7,550,874 downwards.
GAAATTTCAAATGGGAAGGGGAATGTGGGGGGGATGACAAGAAGAGAAGGGAAAAACGGAAACAAAGCTTCTGTAAATAAGGAAGGGAAGAGGGGTTGAAGGGAGGAGAGGAAACTGGGAAAAAAGGAGCCAAGTTATATCATGTACAGGTACAGATTCCCTATAATCAGTGTGGTCATTATGTCTACCTAAAATGTACCAATTAAATTAGTTGATTAAAAAGAGAGAGAGAGATAAATGCCTAGTGGATTAGTAAAGCATGGTCCTGGGTGGGTCCCAGAGGGTGGCCTTGAGGTGGCTGTCGCCCCCGCTATCTGCAGCAGTATCCCCTGCTCTGCTTCCTGGCTGCCAGGCCGTGAGCCGCTTTGCTCATCTGCGTCCTTGATGTTTCTGCTTTGGAGCCCCCCAGAGCAGAGACTGAGCCCGTTAGCCCCTTCCCCCTTGAAGGCGTGGGTGCTGGGTACTCTATCCAGCACTTGGCACCCTCACTAATGAATACAGCTGTCTTTTTGGAGTCTCACCATGCAGACCAGGTTTTATCTGTGTGTGAAGTATCCCGGTTTACGTGTGAGTTTGCCCATCAGGGACATCGGTCTGCCACAGAAGGGCAGCGGAGCAGTTTCCTTTAGGGTCTCATGGAGACTGGTTTCAGCATGGAAGAGTGAGAGGCTCCCTGGAAGAACAAAGATTTAAGCAGCCAACACCTTCACTGTTCATCTCTGCCAGCCTTTGAAATACTTCTCAGTCTACTTCCTATTTGGTCCTCAAAACTTCCTAGGGGCTATTTTCCTGGGTTTTGTCGTTATTTGGTTTTGTTGTTGTTATTTGTCTTTAGGAAGTTAAGGCTCAGAAACGCTACTTTCCTGGACATGTCACAAGGCCACTGTTGTGGGTGTGTCTGTCTCCACCATACTATCAACTCCACAGGGCAGGGAGGTTCCGTCCATCAGGTGGGGCATTTGAAGGTGTTTGTGGACTTCTACTTTTGGAAGCACACTCCATATCATATCAGATGGTTTAAAACATGTATCATCTCTATCGCAAACATGTACCAAAAAAGCAAGAGGATCAAGAGATGGTACAGGGGAGAGAGAAGGGAGGGAAAGGGATGAAAAGAAGCATAAAGATATGCTATGTGCACGTAGCAGCTCCCCACAAGGAATGTAAACATCACGTACTGCACACATGTACTGATAAACTAAACCAAAAGAAAAAGGTTAAAATAGAACTTTCTATGTACATTTAATTAGCCATTTTCAATTTTATAGCTGCTGTTTCACTTTTGGAGCCAATAATTGTGCTGGGGTGTCCAACATTTTCACAGGCCTTTCAAAACCTCAGAGTCGGTCAGTGCTGCTTCTCCGTGGATAAAGCTACCTCTGCTCTGGTGTTCACTTCTGTATCCCTCTCTTCTCTGACAGAGACCAGGAAAGGGCTTCCTAAATGTGTTAGGGAATATCCTTGTGAGCGAAGAAATAAAGGAGTTAAATAAATGAGCAACCAGTGTGTCGCGAAGTCTGGCATTAAAGCCCAGCTACCCCTGTGTTGACATTTCTTTTACGCTGCTGGTGGTGAAGCTAGAGTAGCACTCTGCAAACTCTATTCAGCATGTATTCCTTACGTTCCTCGTATTGTTCTTTTCCAGCCCAATTTTCTTTCCTCTTCTCAATAAGACTCACGAAAGACTGGGCTCCAAGCTTAGTTGACTTCCAATTAGTGCTTATGAAGTAGTAGCCGCCATTTCATGTCATAATCCACGTTTTTTTCTCGTTGAATTGCTGTGGCGTACTGTATTTGTTTTGCCTTACAAGTGTGGAATAAATGTGGCCATTATGAATATTCAAGTATTCAAATAAGTTTCTTAACACTGCCAAAGGTGTTTTCTGCCTGTGTGTTTTTTGGTTTGTTTTACTTAAAATTCTAGGTGTTTGCTCTGAAGTATTTCTCATGTGATTTGTGATCATATTTTAATGCAATGTGCCTTTTTCTGCGGCCTTTCATCAAAGCTGTAGGATTTGGTAGCAAGAGAAGTATTGAACCTGATGGAAAGCTAGAGGAAGAGCCTACTCTGTGAAATAAAGGTGCATACAGAGTGGTGGGGAAGGAGAAAGATGGCTGTGATGTAAGGGAAGGGCCAGCCTCTTCCTCGTCCTGATTTCAGCCCTCCAGGGTGGTGTGCACATGTAAAAGGACACTGGGCTGAATCCCTTTGGTGAGTCTGGACCCAAGGGACCCTGGAGGCCATGGTGGACTCCAGTGCATGGTTGCATGGCAGACTCAGGCTAAGCTCCAAACCCGCAGTACTGCTTCATGGCCCTAGTTTCTGGGTCAAGGAACGAGTTAGCAGTGTAGAACTCGGCCTCCCTCCCTGAAAATGCTCCGGGATTCATCCCTGCAGCACATCTTTGTTGGACACGTATAACACTGTGACCATAGTGAAAAGGATGAGCTTGTCCCTGGGGACCAGAGATCTATCTGTTTATATTTGGGTCAAGCACATGTTCCTTGAGGGCTCTCTTCAAGTATAACTGATAGTGTTTGGGGTTTTGTTTCTCGGTTTTGATGTGTGTGTGTGTGTGTGTGTGTGTGTGTGTGTGTTACTGTCCTTAAATGATCTTTTTTCTAAAACCCATCTAGACTATTTAATTTGTGGCAGAAATCCCAAAATACATTCTCCCCAGAGAATGAATGAGATTTTTCTGGCACCAATTTAAGGAAATAATTACTCAAGCGAATTGTGTGATATGTTTTCTTGTGCTAGAGATGCTGGTGACCATGAAGTGGTTGCCTGGGGGAGATGTCTGGCCTCATTGTCTGAGGATGTTGGGAAGACAGTATTTTCCTAATCTCCTTTCTACTCGGCTTCCTCATTTGCTTTGCCATTAACCCAGAACTGTCCTCATTACAGGACTCGTACTTATTTATTAAAACTCTACCACCTTAGGAGTGTTTCATGAAATGATTCTGGGATGTAATCTCTCATATTCACTTTCTCCCAGCCCGATCCCCTTCACAAGGGCTTTTGCTAACATTTTATATTTCAGTTGTTTTCTTTCAGAGAAGAAAGTAAGATCACAAGGAAACAAATCTAAAGATTATACAGATTTTCATTCTTGTAAATACCAAGTCACTTGTTATGGATGTTGTTATTGGAAGTGATAATTTTATCAATTGACCAGAAGACTCTTGACCTGCCTCATTCACTGGCAGATTTGAGGCTGATGATATCTTTCTCACAGTATTTTTCTGACCAGGAGAATAACTCTGGAGTTGATACCTTCTTAGAATATTCCATCTTGATTCTGTAATTCTGCCTGTGTGGCCCCCAGCTGCCTCTCGGTGAGGACCTGAGGCTGTCCCTGAAGGAGGCTGCCTTTTCTTACTTGCCTACCCAGTTTCACAGGCCGTAACTGCATCAGATCTAACAGTTTAAGTAATTCAGATTCTAACCCCTCTATACTCTGCATTTTCAGCAGAATCACTCCAAGTTCTAAGCATACTTTGCAGTTAAATGTCTTTGGTTTGGAATTAGCTGGGCCTCTTGTTCATCACTGAATGAGAGGTGAGGAGAAATCAGTTATGTTTCAGAATTCTTTGACAGAAGTTAACTGTGCCAGCTGTACTTTGCAGTAGAATCAGGTTCCGGTTCATGTGAGCAAGGACTAACAGTGCCTTGTGCACGACTGAGTCATTGGAGTGAACCCTTTAACTTCCAACCTTGTTGAGCACATACATTGTTTCAGGCAATAAGTTGGAGGTACATTAATGCAGGCCAGGAGAATGAAGAAGCTAGGTTCTAGTCTCAGTGTGGTCACAGCTAGCTGTGGGCCCATGGGTAAGTTTCTTAACTCTACTGAACTTGGTTTAAGCATCTGGAGGACAAAGGACCTCTAGGTGGCCTCTGGGATCCAGCAAGCTCTAAAAATTTGTGTGTGTGTGTAATGTATTACATGGGTCTCGTGGATATGAATATATGCACTCAGATAACTCAAATCTTCACATTCACCATAGTTTTGAGTGGGTTTCTCAGAAATCACCTTGCTCATCTTATTCCCACATGAGGTTACAGTGGTGGCTGATACAGTGTGTTCTGTTCATATTGTTGCAGTAATTAAGGAAAGAGGGGAAGAAAGTTAGCTAATTAAACAGTCACAGACAGTGTTGGAATTTGAAGTAACAAGTTCTAAATCAAAGGAATGGTTGGACAGATGAAAGTGAGGAAAGTAGCTTATTAGGTATTACATTAGATAACGCATGTCCAGTACTTAATATACTAGTTGACACATACCCTCCTTCCCTGAAAGTAAGACCTAGCTAGGAAATAATCAGCCTTGAAAACTAGAGATTAAAAATGCCCACCCCAGTCAGCCCTCCTCCCCTTAGCTGCCATCACTGTTCTCTCACTCGGTGGCTACTCCGTAAGCAGCAGCTTTGGTCTCTAGTCTTCAAGGCTGATTATTTTCTAGCTAAGTTATTTTTAGGGAAACACAGTAGTAAGGACTCAACAAAATGTTAATATCAGTAATAGGAGAAAGAAGAAGAGTTTCTACTGAACTGACGATTGTCATAGTAGGTGGATCAGCTCACAGTGATGAGCCTGAGTGCTCGGTGATGACCTGCACATCTGCAGTGTGAGAAGGGGGCTCCTGGCTTTGCTGTAGAGCAGGAGATGGCTCTTTTATGTGCTGCCTGTATGTGTGGCTCAGGTACCTCCTGGGAGTCCTGGCACTGTCTCTATATTATGTATGCATTGTCTTAATATACGATAGTGTATACTTTCCAGGCGGAACTCCTGTGGCACCAGGGAAGCCCATGTCCACTGCTCCGATGGTCATGTAGCAGCGATGCCAGTGCCCCCAGCTCACTGCAGTGACCCAGAGGAGGTTGTTGGAAGAATTAGGTCCCTTGGTAGTGACAGGGAAATTGTGTTTGAAGCCACCACGTCTCCCTTCCCTTTAATCAGCAGTTCCATTTCTAACATGTAATCTTTCAGATCTGAGCTTTTGCAGAGTCTCACAAGGCTTAATTTGGTACCAGAATATAAAAGAGAATTAAAACCCTTACAAAAGGACTGTGAGGTAGATGCCCTTACGTTGACTAGCTTGATTGATTGTGGAGCCTCCCTCTCCATCTTTCTCTTTTTCTCTGTCCCTCTTGTCATCCCCATCTCCCTCTCTCGTCACCCACTTCCACCCCTCCCTTGCGTTCGTGATCACAATGTGTACCTCATATAGCTTTATTTATCAGTTACACCTCAAAGCTGATGGCTTGGCTGGGCAGCTCAAGGGACAGTTACCACTGGTGAAGAGGAGCCCTTCCTGCTGAAGTGAGCCACTTCCAAACTTCTCAGATTTCCCCTGGGGTCATGCAGAAGTCAGGCCATTGCTCACAAGGAAGCCTGTTAGTCCTGTTAATGAAAGAGCACAGTTTGGGCAGAGCAAGGGAATTTTGCTTGGATACAAAAATGGTGTCAAATTATTTTCAAGTGTAGGAAAATGCAGCAGTTTCTGTGTAAAGAAGGAAACTGAAAGTCGGCGTGGGAGTTTCAAATAATCCGTACATAAACTCCTTTGGTAGTGCCTCTTACACTGGCATATTAAAAGTTATGGCAATGCTTAGAAACAACATATGATGTAGAAAGTAGCTGAAAAGCAAGGTTTTATTCTTACGAATGGGAACCAAGAGATAAATATGTCCCTCTGCGGAGACTGTTGGCTACATTTGGCTGCAGGAATAAGCCGACTGGGCCCAGAGTCAGGCAGGGCATTGTGTTCTTTATCTCGATGGGAGCAACGGAAGCAGTACAAGGGAGCCATCCCTCTGATGGTTCATTGAAAACATTCAGCCCTCCTCTTTCCATTAGCATAACATTGCCCAGCTGGCCCTAAGTCCCAGTTGTTCCATTTGGAGACTGTCCGTAGTGTGGATGGAGCAGAGATGCAATCCCCAGATCCTTGGAACAGAGAGGTACGAAAGCACAAGGCGCTGCCCTCGAGGGCAGGCCGGATACAGCATCAGGCAGGGCCTGGGGAGCATCCCTGGGGGCACTGCCGACCGTCATCACTTGGGCCTGCCATCTGCCACTTCGTCCGCATTATGTGGTCATCGTAGGTCTTGAAGACACCCACTCCGCGAGAGCCATCATGAGGCAAAGGAAGAACGAGGATGCCTACTCATTGACTTTTTAAAGCGAAAGCAAGACTATGACACACGGCAACATTACAGGAACAATGTCCCAGTACAGCGTCCCAGTGTAGGAACAGTTTATTGCAAACTGCGAAAACGTGAGCCTTACCTGTAGCTCTCTACCTTGAAGCCCTCCCCTACCTTCTCTGCTTTGATTGTGTCATCCAAGCTGGTAGAAACTCCCTGCTGCGCACTGATGCGTAGTTGAGAAATGTTTCTATCTTATATTCCTGTAGAACATCCATTTCCCTGTCAGGAAGAGAAAAGAAACCAGTCTGAATTCACGTATCAGGTTCTTGTCTTGCGTGGAGGAGAGGGAAGAGGTGCCTTGTTGCTGCCCGGATGCTGCTTCTAAACACTGCCAGTACAAAGCAGCATGACAGGCCTGCTGTAGAGCCCTGAGTGTGAACGGTAGTCCCTCGGGTGTGAAGGAAGAGCTGTCTCAACAGCCCCGAAACTGTTGTTCCAACTCCTCTCCTACTTGGTGGTATTTCATATATAAAACCTTGAGGCTTCATGTATTGTTCTCATTCCCCCCATTTAAAGAGCCGTCATCTTTTTCTATGAGACTTCAAACAAACAGTGGGATTGCGGGAGGCCTTATTCATGATGAGGCTGTGATAAGGCTGGCCTTACAAGCCTCTGCCCTCCCAAGGCTCCCTTTGTGACCATTTGGTTTTGCACGTCTGTGGTCAAAGGCTCAGACTGGTCAAGCACCATCGCTGGAACGTGTGTCTCCAGTGTCCCAGCTTGGATGCCTTTCGTCTCTTCGCCATGCTCCCTGTTGCTTTTGTTTTGCACTCTGACTACTGCCTCCTCCCCAGCCCCCCCGCCCCGTAAACATCAATATGAAGTGTCTTTGCTTCGCTTTGCAGCTTCGCCTGCCCCCTGTGTGTCCAAAATAGCCAGCTGGAATTCCTGAGAATGTTATGTCTTCAGATGTTTATAATCCAAAAGAATCCCTTACGGTTTTCTATAATAAAATGACTTGGATGTCAGTGTGCGTGTTGGAAAGGCAAGCCAAGTTCACGATGCAGCAATTACACCGCAATGCGTTATGTATAATTTGTAGCCTGCCCCAGGAGCGATGGTGAACTATGAAACACCATCCCGGCCCTGCAGCATAATTAGCAGATCAAACGCTGCACGGGGAGAAGCACCATGGTTGTCAGCCAAGGTAAAGAAGTGTAAAATAAAGTTCTGATAAAAGCAGTACACCCCAAATCATAAAGTGAGCAGCCCCTGTATCTGGCTGCAGATATGTCAAGAGCCTTCACTGCGAATTGAAGAAAACTTTTGAGGTGTAGCAACTCATAAATTTGCACTGGGAATCGCCCTATTATTCTGAGGTTATAAGTCTTGTCTTTGAAATTTAGCAGTTGTACTTTAATACTGCGGTCCTCCAATAGCACTATTGTAAACATGAAGGGTTTGCATTTTAGCATAAATCCAAACAGTGTGGCTTTAAAAGAGTTTACCACATCAAAGAGAAGCTGTTTGGACATGTTTTATAAATTCTTTTCTCTATAGTATTTAAAGCTACAAATGACTCATAAAAATGTGTTCCATTTAGATCAGGCATGTTGGTATAATGTCCTTGCTCCAGCTTTTACTGCCCTTTGTTTTTGTACCCTAAGAGAATTATCCGAAAACAGGTCTAGACCTTTTGCCAAGTTAAATTTCCCTAATCAGCTGTTTTCACATCTATAGAACAGTTCTGGAAACACTACTGCACTTGATCGAAACAGCAACAAATCCTGTCCCTCTTCATGGCCATCTCTTTTTTTAAATCAAATATTCACTGTATGGATTTGCAATCTCCTCTTCGTTTATGTACCAATTACAGTACTTCCCATGTGCTCATAGCCTCCATCAAAACAAAGCAAAGCGAACAAAAAACCACTGCTATTCTGCTGAACCCCTCTATGGGATGAGGAAAAGCTGGATGGTAAAGAGAGAGCTGTGGGTACCATTTCCAAAGCCACGTGGTGGCGCGTGCAGAACACTGGCTGAGACCTGGCCCTTGGCAGAGGGGCTGTGCAGCCGGGAGGAGACTGCTGAGGTCACCTTGCTGGAGGCCCAGCATCTGTAGAGTGAGGATAGTGGTTACTGCTCCGTGCCTCCCTCCTTTCCTCCCATCCCTGCACCCATCCACTCCTTTATCCATCCCAGGAGCACCCCTCCCAGTGTTCCTGCCCCATAGAACTCCCACCCTAAAAAGGATGCATGTTAGTCAAATAATCAGATTCGTGAATAATAACCAACTGTGGCCTCAGACACTTCGAAAAAGGCAGATCCTGTGACGGAGAGCTTAAGGCAAAGGACCTGTCTAGGAGGTGGTAGGAGACTGAATCACCTTTCCCAGGGTGGTGTTGGCACCTGCTGCCTGGGCAAGGGGAGGGGTAGTGAGAGTGCGATGGTACAACGGCCAGCAGCCTCATCATGCAGGCCTCAAAGGAATGGGGGTGGTGGTGATTTTTGCTCTAAAATAAAAGGAACCTTTGGAGAGTTTTAGGCAAAGGGTAAAGCTGATGAGATATGTGTTTGTAAAAAGTGGAGAACAGTTGTGCAAAGCCCGGAGAGGTGTGGGAGAGCATTCGGTGCCCATGTCCAGACTCACGAGACAGGTGACTGAGACAGTTCATGACAGGGCAAATGGAGCAGAATGAACAGATTCAGGGAAATTTCAGATGAGAGCTGTAGGTTTGATGGGTGGAATTGGGTCGGGGATGCCGAGGAAGAGGAAGGGATCAGGATGGCTGTGGGTCCTGGCTAACTGCAGGGATGTGAGACTAACTGCGGGGATAACGGGGACATTTCTTAGCAGGGGCAGCCTGGCAGGGGAATAGGTTCCTCTTACTTTGATTGCTTTGGGCTAGTGCTCCATCCTGTGATTCATTTGGTCTTCAGAACACACCTATGAATTATCTTACTGTGCTGCACAAATAAGAAAGTTGTGAATCGGTGTGAGAAGTGACTTGCCCAAGGGCACAGACTCAGCCCTCTCGGGCTGCAGCGCCCTCTCCCTTCTACTGTCCATCCGGAGCCAGGGAGCTGAGGACAGCTTTTCCTAATACTGACATCCACTCCGGAATTTGCAAGTGAGGTTTGGGTCCTCCCGGCTGCACAGCCCCTCCACAATGAAACGCCTAGGAGGAGAAAATAAGGAACCCAGGTGATACGAACAGGCCACCAGGACACTTGCGACCCTCAGAGCTCTTACGAAAACCATTTCCCCCTCTCTGAAATTCAGTTTCCCAGCTGAGAAGTGAACATTTTGGAGGTGCCATCCCAGAGGCTCTTCTTCCTGCTCTGAAAATCTGTGAGTTTTATGATTTGCTGGGTGTATCTCACACAGAGCCTCCTTCCTACATTTTATTAAGCTCCCTGCTCCACACATGCGCACACACACACTTGTTGGTAGCACTGGGATTGAACCCAGGATCTTTGTATTAAATTGTATCTCCAGCTCTGTTTTTATATGTTATTATGAAAAAGGGTCTTATTAAATTTGTAAGTTGTCTAGGCTGGGCTTGAATTTGTAATCCTACTTCCTCAGCCTCCCAGAGTACTGGGATTAGTTTGCTGGGATTACAGAATCCCAGAATTCTAGGATTACATCATCATGTTCAGTTTAGAGTTTCTTTCTAAAAACTATAAATAGGCCTTTTATTTATTTTATTCTTTTAATTTATTTTACTTTATTTATTTTTGTCATTTTTGAGGCAGAGTCTTGCTATGTAGTTCAGGCTGGCCTTGAACACATTATGCAGCCCAGGCTGACCTTAAACTTACGGTGGTCCTCCTGCCTCAGCCTCCCAAGAGCTGGCATTACACGTGTGTGCCACCACACCTGACTCAGGTAGGCCTTTTAACCTAGCTTTTTACATGGCCAAAGAACATATTGCAGTATTTCCAAAGACTCTGAGAGAGCAGCATCTTCCTCTTCCTTACCTAAACTTGCAGTGACCCAAAGTAATCCTAGTTCTAGGTTCCTAACTTAGAATTTAAAGTTTAAAATTTTAGTTCTAGTGTCTCCCTATTTATAAAGTTTTACTTTACCAGAAACTATTAACAGGCATTTAGGAGTAATTCAGTTTTGTGGTTATCAACTCTCTCTCCATAGCATAGGCCACTTTAAAATATTTCTGAGCTTATTCTAATTCATTTAGAGGCAGCCTATTAGCAGGGTATAAAAAGTCTGAAAAAGCCCCGGTCTTCCCGAGGCTGGAGGGCTTATTTGGAAGAGACATTATGTTTCTATGACTGCCTGTTGCCCCTGTAGTTTAGCACACACATGCTCACGTAAGCATGTATGTATAACACATGTGTGCCTGTGTGCTTACACGCACACACACACACATAAACACATTCTCTAAAGGGACACAAAATCAGGATTGGGGGTTGAAGAGAGAGTTCATTAGAACTAAAAGAACTCACAGAATGTGGTAGTTAGGCTCAGAATTAGGTTAAGTACAGAAACAAGCTTGTTTTCTAAACAAGCACCATACTTCTAGGATAGCTTATCACATCACAGAAAATAGCGTGCCAGCCGTCGCAGTCCTGGGCCAGCTCTGACCCACATACGCATGTCCTAGCTGTGAGGAGCACAGAACAAGGCTCCTGCCTGTTTGTCTGTCTCTAGATGCCTCTCGCGCCACTTATCTCGTGCGCTGCCCCCTCAGGAAGGATGAGAGGTCAGGTCGCCCTCCCCATCCCTGTTATCCAACAAGGCCTCCGCGCTCAGCAGCCGTGGATATCACCCTCGTGACAAGTGGGCCATGCTTCCTTTTCTTATTTTCCTGCATCCCTACCTTTAAAAAAAAATATTTTTTTTCTTTTTTCTTTTGGCCTGGGGAGCACAGGCCAAGGCCTGCAGAGCTTCATTTTCTAGGGGTGGGCCTGGGCTGGCCAGCCTCTCACGGGCCTTCAGCCTACCCGTGCTGGCGTGGGCAGCTCTGCTCCTGTTCGTGACTCTTGTGGTGACAGTTCCACTGAAAGGAGAGGAACTTCAAGAGGCTATCAGCTTTAGTGAGGGCTCTGAACCACCTGTCCCCGTGGCCACTAAGAAACTTAGAGACGGTTCCCTAGCTTGGGGAACCACCAGTTGCCAGGCAGCCAATATCAAAAATGCTGTCTTAGTAAGTTTGGGCTGTCTTCATATCATAGGCTGGGTGGTTTGGCTTTGAAGGCTGGGAGTCCCAGGTGCTGACATGATCAGCTTCTAATGAAGTCCTTTTTCCTGGATTACGGTCTTCTCACTGTATCCTTCCCTGGCAGAGAGTCCGAAGTCTGGTCTCCTTATCCCCTTAAGGGCACAAGTCCCATCACAGAGTTTCTGCCTTCATGACCTCATCTAGACCTAACTGTCCAAATGCTCCACTGCAGATGCCGTCATACTGAGGATTAGGATTTGGGGGGGCATAAACTTTCATTCCATAACAGATACCCTTGTGTCCTCTCTGAGCCCAGGCTCACCTGGCAGGACAGCAGTGCTAACTACTTGGGGTCATAGGCTAAGGAATTAGAAGTAAGTATTCTCCTAGAAGGTACCACTGGTGCTGAAGGCCCTTGCAAATTTCTGGGGCTTGTGGAATACTCTGATTATAAATCCTAGTCTGGTCATGGGCTAGCACAGGTTCTTGCTTTAGTGATAATGGAAATTACAACTAAAGCAGGTATTAGCAGGCAAAACCTTTAATTGAAAGGTAAGAGAAAATAAGGATAGGACTCCAGCTTAGGTAGTTGCTGGAGGAGGCACACTCTGATGGAAAGAATCAGACTGACCCATCAGAGGAGCCAAGAAACCAGTTCTGTGAGGCGCTGGTAAGGGCTGAGGTCAGTCATTATTTCAGTCTCGGTTTCACAGCTCAGACTAAATACTCATGATTTGAGGCATGGTTTGGATATCATGAGAGAAATCTTCATGATTTGGGGGAAATTCAAGTCATGTGAGGCTCTGCTGGAGTCCGTGGTGACCATAGGTTTAGGGCGGTGGAGATTTCTGACATAGGTGCTCTCAGTCCTGAAGGGTGATGAAATAGGCAAGGTAAATGTAAGGCCAGTAGACACATCCTAAATGACTAATGTGCTATCTTCAGAGCTGAGAAAGATTTGACCCAGGTTTCACAAAATGGAAGTCAAGCTTTGCTACACTTTTAGTTACCTGTTAGGCATTTGCAGGCCCAAGTAAAGACAGAGTTTTTAGCAAAAAACACTTTTACGTCCCTGACTGCCTCAGAAGCAGTCACAAGGCATGATTTTTATGAGTAATAGGTTAAAGGCCCAGGAGTGAGTTTGTCCTTTGTCCCTAAAGTGATCTTCACTACGTCATGGCTGTGTCATTCTTGCACATTAGCCCAGTGCCAGGCCGGAGGAACCCCTAGGTCAAAGCTCTGACTGTCCCTAGACAACTGTCCACACTCTGAACCACTGCACCAGGTGTACTGAGAATGACAGGTCGATGGCCTTCCTTTTATCTCCCTTTCTGATGTTCCGCTGGAGTAGCACAAGGTTAAGGACCTGAAGCACAAGGGTCAGACTGGGGACAGATATATAGGATTGGGAGTGAAAATATGAACCAGTAGATGGAACCACTTTCATTAGACTTAAAACAAACCATTTTAATATTATTGCACGCAGGATTGATTTATTACTGTATTTGTCTATTTTATCTTTTCTGATTTAGACTTAGAGTAGTAAGGAGGTTATAGATCATTCCTGTGAAAATACTCAGTAGCACAATGTAGTGTGCACAGTAGCAAGAGTAAATTTGAATGTAGGATTGGTTAAAATATCCATATTCATATCCATACCCATATTCATATCTATGTCTCCCAATGCCTTGTCTTTCTCTGCTCGGGAAGAATTCTGATATGACATAGAAACTGCTAGATCCTGGCAAGTAATCCCTGGGTTTCAGGCCATCTAGACAATAAACAACTCCATAATATTCAGTGCAGCAGCTTCTGTAGAGCCCATCTGTTTCAAAATAACCCTAATTCTGCTTACTGTGCGGAATGCTTTGTTGCCTGGAATTTGTCCTAGTTTTCTCCAGCAAAGTTAGTGTCGTAGGCCGCTGGTTCCACCTGCTGGCAAATGCAAATACTAGGATGAAACCCCTGGTGGATATTTGCAATTGAAAGAAAAATCTCTGGTTCTCAAAGGCTCCATCACCAAGGAGTTCAGTAAAGACGCAGAGCCTGGACTCAATGGCACGCCCACCAAGCCAGAAACCATTGCTTAAACACTCCCTCGGTGGTTCACAGACTCAAACCCATGCTAGGGAACCACTTCACCTGGAGTCCATGGAGCTGGGGCCCAGCGCAGCGTAGGGATGGCTGCGCCCCACCACACCCCTCACATCCACAAACAGCAGGTAACCAGGAGGCAGTGCCTGCTCACGACACCCCTCTCCACCGTTTCCAGTTCACCCAGTGACGCTTCATGGCCGTAACCAGAGCTTCCCTCCCTTGGAACTCATGTAAAATTTTTTGAAGTAGAGAAATATGACAAAATATCACTTAACCAAGCGCTCAAGTTTAACATCACCAGTGATAATTCATGTTGATACCATGTTCCACTGCTGTGCCACGATTAGGGCCCTTCTGCAGGATTCTTTACCCAAACCCATGCTCTAACCATAAGGACCAACATCAGACAAACCTAACTGCGAGACACTCTGCAGAATTTCTGCCTTGTACTCATGGATGTTGAGGTCACAGAGGACAAGAAAAGGCCAAGAAACTAAGACACTAAGAAGATGTCATAACTAAATGTACTGTGATCTCCTGGACTGGATTTTGCAATAGAAAAAAAAGAAAAAGGAAATAAGTGAAAAAAACCTAGTGAAATCCAAATAAAACTAGGCATTTAGTTCATAGTAATAGATTCACATTGATTTCCTAGGTTTGACAAATGTGCCACTGTTAGCACAACATGCTAACAATGAGAAAACTGAACTGCCCATATTATCTTTGCACCTTCTCTGTAAACCCAGAATGATTTCAAAATACAGAGTTGTCTTAAAACTATTCTAAATGTGGGTGGAAGGGATGGCCCCAGTGTACAGAGAGCAGACTGAAGAGCAGACACCCCCATAGCGCTGAGTAGGTGAGCCGGCGTGGAGTCTTCGTCAGAAGTTAGGAAATGCTCAGCTGTGTAGCCACGTCTCCTGGCGGGCTGACACATGGACCCGGCCGCTTCTGAGGGCAGTGTGGGATTTAATAATCCATAAGGCTTTCATCCTTTATCTAGCATTTTCCAAATATGTGTGTGTGTGTGTCTTTGATCACACCCACACACAAATGGCTCCATGCCTTAGGACAGGGCCAGGGTCCAGGCTCTCTGTCACCCCAGCCCTGCACGAAGGGCCCTCGTGTATTAGGCTGTGGGCACACAGAAGTAAAAGATAGTCTCTGTTCTCAAAGAGCCCATGTCTGGCTTTCCAAGAGTTTTCATGTGCATATCCCTAGATGATTTTGGATTGTAAAAAAGGCAATAAAGTAACATGTACAGGGAAGGAGTTGCTTAGAGATAGTCAGTCTCTTCTCATCTTCCGCAGTCAGTAAACTGAGGCACTGTGAGATTGCTGACCAGAGGTGTTCTGCTTTAGATCGAGCAACATTTCAAATACCCTAAAACATCACTACAAGTATAGGAAGAAGTCTTTGAAAATTATTCCTAGACTCATTAAAACGCCTTTAAAACAAAGTGCTATGGTGATAGACTTTCTAAAGAATTGAAGATAGATTGAGTTAAAGGAAAAAAAAATAGAAAAGTGCTTTTGCATTAAAATTTATATTCGTTTTAGAATCACGTTTCATATTACAGTGATTCCTCATGAGCGATGGGCACTTGTACTTTTTTCCTGTGTGTTTCCTGGGACGCTGAGGTAGAAAAAGCATAGAGGACTATTTTTATAAGAAGTTATAAACTATTCTCTATTTAAAAAAATAAAAAAGATAATTAACGACTATTTCAGGTGGGCCTATCTGTTGGCAAACCTTACTCCTTGTCAAAGGAGATACTAATCCCAGTCAGTTGTCCAAAAGGAAATCTTACTGTTTGCAGTGAATCTTTTCTGAGATGGAAGGTACATTGTTTCTGCTATTTTTTAAACAGATCCTGTCTCTGAGTCATGATTAAGACAGGGATGCTCTACAAGTTTACAGATTCTGGGGTTCAAGAAGACAACATCTCTGTGTGTAACGCACAGCGGAAAGAGATCTGGGTTTGTGTCTTGACTTCTCCACAGACTAGCCATGTGACCTCTCAAATTTAATTAAAGTCTCTACGCCTCAGTCAGTGAAATTTTACTGAAGTGAAGTTATAGGATGCCATATCTTTCCTTTAAATTTGGGGAGCTAAAGACGAAATCACTTTTTAAAAAAAAGAAAGCTTTCAATAAATCAGCATTCTCTGAGATTTATAGATGCCTTGTCTATAAAATAGACAAGAAAGTTCTACCTGGAGGAATAACTAGGATAGAAGCCGTGCATAACAATATGTACGAATTTCACAAACATAAGATGAAGCCACTCACAAATAGTACCTTTTATATGAATCCATTTATGGACAAAACTAGGGAAAACGAGTCCATGGTGTTAGAAGTCATCATAGTAGGAACTCATGGCAGTAACTGGTAGGGAGGTGTGGGGGCTTTTGAGTGCTAGCGATATTCTGTATTTTCACCTGGGTATTGGTCTCATGTATTCAGTTCATGAAAATTAAGCAAGTAATAGACTCCAGAAAGAAAGATGGCAGTAAATAAGGTCATAAGTGTGCCCAATACATGTTGTCTCCCCTTGACTTTCTTTTTTCGAAATTCTAGAGGTCAGACCATATGCTGTCCATATTGGCAAGAAACATTAGAGCTGACATAGGAGACACAGCATTTTAAGTTACTCAGGTTGCTAATTGGATCATAACCAGTTGATTTTCAGTCACTTGTGTCCATTATAGATCCTCAAAATTAACCAGGGACTGAGTTGCTCTCCATTCCAAAGCTTCGCACTCCAAGATTCCAGATGTTGCCTCAGAATTAGGAAACTGCAGTGTTACTGACCTGACTGGTCGAAGGGATGGAGATGGAAGTGTTTTGCTCTCAAGTCACATCTACGTGTTACCAAGAGTCATAATGAGACTTCATCGGCATGAGAGTCATAAGGTTTGGGGTAAATTTCAAAGTATTTTGAGAGAGAGAGTTCATCTTACAATTAGTGACTCAAGTACTAAAGTGGTCTTACTGTGCTCACGCATCTCCCCCTTTTCAGAGAATGTCTTTCTAAATTGTTAAACCAGGAGTTTCCTCCAGGCCTCTTTGGACTTTGTCAGTAAATGACTTAGCAACCGTCCTTTCAGGAGGCTTTGCAATTCACGGAATTCTAATAAAGAAACATTCTTGAAAGAGAACGTGAATCCCATACTGCTGCCTTCATTTGACAATAGAAAGCCCAGAGAATGCTGATTTATTTAAAGCTTTCTTCTTTTTTACAAGTGATTTCGTCATTAGCTCCCTAAATTTAAAGGAAAGATAGGGCATCCTGTAGCTTCACTTCAGTAAAATTTCACTGACTGCCACAGGGTGCTCATCAGATCATGGGGAGGATCTGTGAATACCAGCAAGTTAAAAAGCTCTCTTTACACAGATAGCGAACAGGAGAGAAAACGGTTGTCAACTTACGGCGCTCTTTAGCAATTCCTATCTGGAGAAAATTGCTTCTCTTCCCTTAGCAGTAAAATGCAGAGGTTACTGCATTATACATAAGGGTATAAAACTGAAAATTTCTCCATCAGGAACCACACATCAATAAGTCTTATGACCTCACTGCTGGTGCTATAATTGAGCTAAATTGTCTTAAACTGGGCAGTGTTCCTGAAGTTCTCTGAAGCATACTCACTGTTTCTTGGAGTGAAATTGAGGGCTGACCTCCATTTACAGGAACACAGAAGCAAGTCTCATAAATACTAATATTCTCTACCAAGTTCTTCAGAATAGGGCCATTTCGCCCAAGCCTGTAAATTTTCAATGCGTGATTTAACTAAACAGAAGAAAAGAAGGTCTTGGCTGGATGCTGCAGCTTCCCAATAGCCCAGCGTCCTCTCCATGCTACCGGTGTACTACTCAATAAAGAGTGTTAATTACCTTTTAATATCAATTCCTTAGAAGGCAGATATGTAGTAACTAGCGATTCCACACTGTACAAAGCAGTCCCCTTGTTCAGCAACTTCTTCTACACAGGAACCAACCAGAGCCTGCTGAAATGAAGTCTCGACTGTGGCATTAGCCACTAGTTCTAGGCAGAGAGGGGAGCTAGCTCCTGAGTCTCTGCCGGCACTCGTTTCTTTGCACCTTTCATCCCCAGTGGAGGACTGTCCAGGGTCTCAGCTCTGTGCTCCACAAGTGCAAACATGCATCAGAAACACAGGGGTAAGCCCGTTAGGGATGATGCCTGCAGACAGTCCTGGAGATTATGGAGAGCAATGACAGATGATGGCCCTAAGTGAATAATATAGAAATGGCTTAAAAAATAAATGCAAAGGCAGGGAATTGGAAGGCAGAGCGTAGTTGAAACCGAGTGGGCAGCCAGAAAGCCCTGTCCCCAGTGTGACTGCCCAAAGCGTGCCCAGCAGGCGGTGGGTAAGCGGCTGACTAACATCCAATTCTTAAATTCTCTTTGAAATATCAAAGATTATTTTACACTCGAAAACTATACTAGAATTCAAAACAGCATAGTGTTTGAGCCTGAAACAGTTCAGCCATTCTGCAGACCGTGGCACTACTATTAACAGAAGCTAAGAGTTTGAAGGACTTAAAATCCTCAGACCTGATTTCAAATTGGGCATTATTGTTTTGGTGGTGATTACCATGGTAGGCCTGGCATTCCTAGAAAGCCAAACTATTCTAGTAGCCAGTGGAATTTAAGGACACCCATGTTGGAATTTCAAAGTCACATCTTTGATAACTGCACAATCTCTTAGGAGTTGAAGGCTTAGCGTAGACTGGTGATGGCAAACCTTTCAGAGCTTTCATGATACAAACAGCTCCCTGCGACACATGGCCATAGGTTTGCCACTACTGGTGTAGACCTTCTGTTTTTCCATTTTCAAATAGCAGTGAGCTCCCATATATCCATGAAGAAAAGAGTTTCACTGAGTTTCGGGGGACAGCAGGCAGTGGTAAGAGGGTATAATGTGGTACACACTTGGTGTTTCAGACGTGATGGTAATTGGAGAAGTGGGACAGTACTCGGAAGACCTAGCTTCAAGTGTTGCTTCCCTCTGTGCTAGCTTTGTGACCTCAGATGTATCCCTAGCATTCTCTGGACCTTAGTTTCCTCCTCTGTAAAATAGTGATAATTAGATTGGAAGGGAAAGCCAAGTGAAATCAGGCCCCTTGAAAGAGCTCTGCAAGTGAGAGTGCTTATTGTTCCTCTCTTGGCTTGAGTTTTCTGCTTTAGCAAGCAGTGCTCTGTTGGCTCGGTCTGGTTCTCCTCGAATGCCCTGCACATGGGCCCAAAGAGCACGTGTGCCAGCTGCTCATTCCTCACGCTGGATCTGAGGAACCTTCCCAGCCCACCGCTTCTGATTCCTCTCTGCCTCTCCCTTCGTGGAAACGCTAATCCTCTCAAAGGAAACCACAGTGTCCTCTGTGGCCTGAACACACCAGAGGACACTGTGATTCCCTTTGGGAGCCTGAGGACTTTTCCAGCATCCCTGGGCTTGTGCCCTGTGGCCTGGAGTCAGCCTGCCACGTTGTTTCTGACTCTGCCCACAGCTTGCTCTAATGCTGTCCCTGCCCATCTGGGACGGGGTGTCAAACGCTGGCCTGCACTCACAAATGCGGTTCAGATTGGGCTTTTTAAAAACAACTGTTAGAGGCAAAGTCGAATTTGGATATGATCACTTAAAACAATTTTGAACAATAAGCTAGTGGTGCTTTGATTCCTGAATTTATCATTTGAAAGCATTTACCATCTCGATCAAAGAGAAATTCCTCTATAAATACATATGGCAAGAACTGTACCCAGTTGTTACGGTTTATATCAAGAATGATTCCCCGAAGGCCTCATATGCCCAGAGGCGGGGCTTTTGGAAGAGGAGTGGGCCATGGGGCGCTACAGCTGAGCTGCTCGGAGGCAGGGTCTGGCTTGGGAGGCAGCTTAGGTCGTGGGAGGTGTGACCCAGAAGGGTATAGTGCCTCTCTCCCTCCTCTCCCTGGTTCTTGGCGGCCACAACGTAAGCAGCTGTCCTCTGCCGTGTGTCTCTGCCGTGTGGTTTCTGCCCTGCCGCTGGCACACCGGGGACAGTAGCAGTTCTCCTCCTTGAACCTGTGGGGATCAAATTCTGTGTCTCAGCAATGAAGAAAGTGACTAAGACACCAGTGCAATTTTTAATCTTACAGCATTTATGCAACTTGCTGGTGCAGGTCTGTAAGCCTGTAGCACAGTGACTATCATTGATAATGTAGGTTAGCAAAATGATACCTGTTTCACTGCACCGAAAAGCTTTGCGATAAAGGTTAACCCAGCAGCAGTGAGTGTGAGGCCAAGGTCCGCCTTGTTCACTGGGCGTTCTGGTCACAAAAGGCTACGAGGGGCTCAGAGGTGTCATTGTCCCCTGGTCTCAGCGAGAAAGGAGCCAGCTATGGGGGAGGACTGAGGCGCCCAGAACAATAGGAAAGCAGAACACCAAAGGATTGCCTTTAGCTACCTATTTTGATTTCGCTTTGTCTGACAACTACAATTCCAGCCATGGGTTGAACAGTGACTTAGTTTCCCAGTGCTTCCTCGTACGTCTGTTCATTATAATCTTTAACAAATGTCACTGTCGAGATAAACACCAACGAAACGTGGAAAAAGTACAGGTCCTGGAAAAAGAGATCAAGCGTTCACTTGCTGACCTTCCTAAGAAAGCAGTTTCCCTTGCCCGTCCCCGCGGCCCAGCCAGGCCTTTACCACGAGAGCCAGATTTGGGCCCCTGGGGCAGTCATGGCAGAAGCTCGGGTGGCCCTGTTGAATGATGGTGCCTGGGTGCACCCAGTGCCTTTGGAAGTCATAGGCGGGTGCTGTTTATTAGACAGGGACGGGGTGTTCAGGTCTGTTGCAGGCGCTGGAGGGCCGGAGATGTCTCCTGGCACGGCAGAGCCTATGTTCCGAGTAGGAGAGGGAAGAGTGCGAACTCATGGCAACACTGGCAGGACGCAGTGACTATCTGAGAGCAGCCGACAGGAAGTGGTGAAAGACGAAGAGATTGCGCGGGGAGAGAGTACTTCTGGGGGCGGGGTGGCGAGGCGTTGGAAGAGGGAGTGAGACTTTAGATTGATACAGCGGTGGGAGGAGGAAGTTCAGGGCAAACTAACAGCATGTGCAGAGCCAGAAGCGTGGAAAGCTATGGCCTTTTCGTTCCATGTGCTTTAAACTGGCTACTTCCCCGGGTAGCAGCGATGCATCTGCCTGCCTGCCTGCCTGCCTCGTGGAGGATAGGGAAGGAAGCTCTTTTGTGTGGTGTGGGTTGCTGATTCCTTGCCATCAAGAACTATGTATTTCCCTTCCTTATTATTCTCCACGACTCCTGGGAGAGTTGTTTATACAGTGACTGAAGTGCTTATCTCATAGAAACTGTATTTGCTGTCCTTTTCAGTAATAATTTCCATGGTCCTTCATATGACCTTAACGTATTGTGCCTATACTTTTGCCGGCTGCCCAGATATCAGGACAACCCCACGCCCGCTGTATGGCCCACGCTTGCCGCTTGCCTGAAGCTCAGTCAGGTGTGACTCTGCTTGCTGGCGTGGGGCTGGGGGAGCGGGTTAGAGTGAGGAGAGGGGAGCCCAGAGGCGGAGGAGAAGCCGCCCAGGGCAGGGGCGGGGGACGTTGTAGAGATGAGCATGCAGAAACAAAGCAAAACAAAAACGCGGAGCCCTTGAGACTGTACAGAAGGTTAAATGATGCGGCATTATGGAGCGTGGTGAGAGGAAAAATAAACGTGGGAGGATTATCAAGATACTGAACCACACTCCAGGTATTTTCTTGATGTTGAAATTTAGAATTGACAGATGAAATACAAATATGTTTATTATATATCTTTTTCATGTTAAAATGAAGATGACACCAAAGTAACTGATTTTTTTCCCCCTCGGCCCTTGAACTCCTAGGGTTACACAGTGCCCTGTAGATGTCACAGCCATACATGGGGAAGGTCTGATTTCCCTTTTGCTTTCTCCCCACAGGAAATGCCAGAAATAGCCCACCGCCTTACGGGTTTCATCTCTCACCCGAAGAAATGAGGAGACAGCGGCTTTACAGATTTGATGGCCAGTGAGGTGGCACGGCTTCTTCGGAGGACACGGTCCAGTTGTGTCCCTGTTGCCCACGTGGCTCTCTCCCCAAACCTCTAACTAGTTTTAAACAAAAGCAGAGTACACAGTTATCATCCCATATTGCTCACGTCTGCGATGGAGCCTCACCCTGTGGCCCATGCGAGCCCAGGCTCATGCACCAGATTGAATGTCAGAAGCCAGGTTTGTTGAAAGCAGCTCTGAAAGCCAGGAGTAGCCAATCTCCTGGCCTTATTCTCTGTCCCAAACAGAAGGTACCTTCCTCGGTGTCGGGACCAGTTTCCACGCTCCTTTACCTCCCTCCTCCTCAGGGTGTCCTCACCTTGTTTTGATTTTGAAGACAGAGACTTTCACCGGGAGGTTTTGTTTTCAGCAGTTTGGAAGATCAGACCCTCATCCAGCCCAGAGCACTGGATGCCTGACTTGGCAGGAGGTGAGCCCTGTCCGCTCGTCTGCCTGGCACGATGCTGTGGTGCCCATCCAGGAAGGCACTGTGGCTGCCTTCCCAGCGTGCTGTTCTGTTTCCCTTCACCCAGGCACCTCGGCTCGTTACAGTGTCCTGCTTTGCTCTCACTGCAGAAGCATAAGAAAGACCCAAGGTGGGGAAAAGGCCAGCATATCCATGAGACAGCAGGCCACACCAGCAGGAACCACCCCTCCAGAGGCAGTAAGAGTACCTGAGAGGTGGGCGTGTCATGTAATCAGCAGAGCAGCAGCACGCGCCACATGCAGAGGGGAGCAAAGACACTCAGTGGACTGGTCACTAGAAATCCTTCTCGCAAGAAGTATTCCTCTTCCTCATAAAAGTGCCTTTTAACTGGCCGCTGTAACAGCTGTTTGTCCTGCACAAGTGTCCAAAACGTGCCCCAGGGCCCTGCGGTATCACCGTACACAGACTGTCTGCCCAAGCCATCCGAGGCATTTCCTGGTGCTTGTGTTTCATGAATAAAAGGACAAAGCCAGAACATCACTAATATCTTACTGTTGTGGAGATAGTTCTTTTTAAAGAGACAAAGAAGAAAATGGTCTCCTCCTTTTGACTGATCTGTCCCTTATGTACAGCTTTGCAGTTGTGAGTGAGGGGTGTACCATCTGTGTTTATGGCGCAGACGTCTGGAATGAAGTACCCCAATGTTAACAGAGGCTGCCTTTGGGGGCAGAGCACATGGGGTTTTTGTGTTCTCTTATTTATAATTTTATGTGGTATTCTTTAAAAATGTCTGTATGTGAATATATTACATCTGAAGTCAGGAAAACAGATTTATATAATCAAGAAATAACCAGTGAAAACAGATTTAATAAGTATTATATATCCATTGAGAAAATTCACACTATAAACAGAAATACATACAAAATTTTAAAATTACCTGTATTTCTACCAGTTAAAGGTGCCCAGTTTGGAGGACCTGCCTTCGCAATTTTTCTTGCATACATTTGATACATTGGAAGTGTAATGACTGTGCAGGTATGTGTCCACCTCCTAATCTGAACTTCCCTGGGAAAGGCTTTGACACTTTCTTATAAATAAGCTAAGAAACCCAGTAAAGCCAGGGATACCCTGACCTCCCGCTGCCACAGTGATCCCTGAGCTCCTTGGTTTCATTTATAATTGGTGCAAAGCCAGGTTCTTACTAATATGAATTGTACTTGTGAGTCTGCTAGCTTTAAACATACTTAAATTGAAGTGTTCAAGCCCAAACCATTCCTTTCTCCTAAACTGTAAATTTGACTTTCATTTCCGCATTTAGAGTCTACCACTTTCTTCCACGCCATCTTTCCATAGCACATGCAAATTCTAATATATATTGTCATTATTATTATTATTATTATTATTACCATTAATGCATAACTACACTAAGAAGTGCCATCTACATGGGAGCGTGGAGCATGGGTCCCCCTCATTTATCGCCTCATACTCCTCCCCCTTCCCTGGCTACCACCTAAAGACTTGTGATCGGGACTCACTAAACATTAGTTTTCCACTAGTGTTTTTTCATTTGCATTAAAAGTCAAATCACGTATACATAGAAGTTTGTTGTTTTGTTTGTTTGTTTGAGTCCCATCATAGTCCCTCCTTATGCTGCGCGACCGGACACGAAGTGGAATCAGATTTTGAAGGCTACCGCTGTAACGCACGCATGCCTTATCAGGGAGTTGAGTATCGCCGCACACTGAGACATGTAAAAAGGGTCATTTTAGCTATAAATATAAATCAGTTATTTTTACACAACAATAAAGATGTTCTAGAAATTCTTAAAATTATTTTGTCAGTTACTGGGCTCGCCTGTAACCGGTGCTCATTGTCTTCGGTGTCCTTTCACCCCCCACAACAAGAAACCCGCAAAGTGTGCCAGCAAACGGGAATTGAGTTGAAAACAGACAAAAGCGAGTGCATCCGACTGATTACCTCTAACGGAGTAAGCGCGGAGAGCTGGTTTTCAGTGTGGTTCCCCTGTGTAACAGTCACACCCTGATTGTTACGCACCCAGTTCGCACAGTTCGGTGTGGTCAGTCACCTGAAGAATTTCTTAATTCCGAATCTCTCCAGATTCTCAGAGGCAGGAGTAGTTGCAGTTGCGTCCTCTCACTGACTCCGAATGTACTGCTCCTGGTTCCCAGTGGTATTTAATGATGTTCAAACCTCCTCCATCTTTTTAAATGACCGCTTGTAAAGCAGTAAATAAGTAGGTCTAGCAGTGTTGGGGCAGTCTGGGCGTTTGGCAAATGTTCTGCTGCCTGAGGAGCGAGTTTCAGGAGTGAGGTGACTCCCACAGCGGCCCCTAAGATAGGGAAGAGAAGGGTGGCAGCATGGCCTAGATTCTCTG
This sequence comes from Chinchilla lanigera, assembly GCF_000276665.1. NCBI lineage: Eukaryota > Metazoa > Chordata > Mammalia > Rodentia > Chinchillidae > Chinchilla > Chinchilla lanigera. Next base: position 7,526,523 of record NW_004955453.1, on the reverse strand, counting down.
AAGAGACTCGGTATTCAGTAAAGAAATGTATTCCGGCTGAGTGTGGTGCCCCAGGGCTGTCATCCCAGGTACATAAGAGGCTGAGGCAGGAGGATCCCAAGTTCAAGGATAGCTTGAGCAGCTCAGTGAGACACTATCTCAAAAAATAAAGGGTCGTGAATACAGCTCAGTGGGAGAAGACTTGCCTGTCATTTGCAAAGCCTTGGATTCGATCTCCGATACCAAAAAGTCATTTAAAAAGAATCACTTCTTCCTTTCTCTTCCCATGGTCATTTCCTAGTTTTCTGTCTTTCCCTCCCATTGTAGAATCACAGACTCTCAGAAGTACTTTTAAGTCTCTGTTCTGCTCAATACTTAAAATACTCTTCACTCGGTTCTACATCGCGTTGCCAGCTTGGCATCCAAAACCCTTTGGCAGTGCCACTCATCATTTCAAATACCTTTGACTGTCCGTTGCCAAAGGATGAAGGTCAGAGGCATTAGCATCCGCAGTGGGGCTCCCACGGCCTTTGGTCCTCTCCGCGTGTGTCCTCGGCAGAGCCTGCCCTCCGGTGCCGCTGCCTGGCTGGGAGTGCCTTTCCATGTGCCCGCCTGGTACCTGCAGCAGCCCTTTTCTCTCTTGGCCTGACCACGCCCCCTCCTCATGCCCAGGCTGAGACCTTCCTCTGGCACCACAGCCCTGACTGAGCTTGCATCATCAGACCTTCTGCGCCCCTGGGGTCTGCATCCCATGGTTTGCACGCGCCACTAACTCGTGTGGCTGGTTCTCATGTAATAAGAGAATGTCTTCCTCTTTCGGTTGTATGTTTCACCAGGGACCGTGGCCGTGTTTCTCTCCCTCCTGACGGTACCTTGAACAGTGCTTTGTGTGGAGTATCAGAACCAGTGAATACTTGGGGGCTGAAGTACAGAGAAGCTCGCTTCACCGTCGCCAGTGGCGCAGCAAAGTGGTTCTCACTGTCACTGCGCAGAAGTAAATCGACACCACGCATTGTGTGTGCCGTAAAGCAGACTGTTCGGGGACCAAAAGAACCTTTTACTACTCTTTTTAAAGTGTTTCCTATTTTTTCCAAACAGATAAAAGTAATTACTGGTTGGGAATTTCATCTTTGGCCAGTAAAAGCATAAACACTTAGTATGCAGTCATGGAGGCTGCAAGAAGGACGCTTCTGGCCCGTGGGAGAATGAGAAGGTTGGCTGGTGGTACAGTGACGGAGCCTTCAAGTCCGGGTGGGCTTGAAGATGGGCCTCCACACTGCTCCTGCTCCGCCTCAGAGCATTTCCCCTGGATGGTGCCCTTGGGTACCCAGGGGCAGAGGCCTAGCAGGGCAGCCCAGAACATGAGACAGTTATTGAATGTCTGCATACCCACCAATGCAGAACACATAAATAACAGTGTCTTACATTTTAGGTCTCTGTAGTTGACTTTTGCACCTTTAATCATTCCACATGACCCCATGAAACGCATGGTGTCTGAGCTGTGCACTTTCTGGTAGCGAATGCAGCCCTTGTGACCTGAGGCCTGGTTTTTTCTCCCACCCGCCATCACTGTCTGCAGAGCTGAGCTTCCGGAGCTCAGAATTCCGTCCTTCCCAGCCTATACTCTTCCCTTCTGCAATTCCTTCTGCAGGTCCACACGGAACAGTCCTTATTTTTCCTAAGGCAGCGCCAGGTATAGGCCACGTGACAAGTAGATTTAAAAAAGTAATCCACTTTGGCACAAAAGAAAATAAAACGCTTAGGGCTGGGGATTTAGCTCAGCAGCAAAGCACCTGCCTGGCAAGCGCAAGGTCATGAGTTCGATTCCTGGTACCGGAAGAAACAAACAAACAAAAAAATCAAACAGAAAATGAAACGCTTGTTTTGGGGAAGTCATCATCAAACTTTACATATAATGAACCATATTATAAATCATAATACACCAAAAGTTTAAGGGTCAGTGGGAAAGCAAGCAACTTGCCAAAGTTATATGTTCAAAGTCTTTTAACTTTACAACTATAGGTTAGAGAAAGGGATGCAGTTTATTGGACATGTGTCACAGTTTTCCCATGAAGGAATCATTAAATATCTAAGCACCATAAATTCAAGCATTTCACATGGATGCAGCAGCCAGCTTTGGTGGTTTAAAATGCATTATGCAGAGTCTCTGGCAGATAATAACAGTGACAATTGTGGAGTACTGATTTTTAATATCAGTTGTTTGTTCCCTGCAGAATTTACTGATAATTTCCCTGCAGGATATTGTGCTATTTTTTGTGGTATAGTAACTTTGAGAAATTAAATAAAACGGCATTCCCAAAGACATTACGGAAAAAAAAAAAAGACATTATGAATTGACCAGTTGTAATTCTAATCAGTAATATATGTATATATAAATAACTGATTAGTGCATATATATGTGTATATATATATATGTATATATATATATATATATATATATGCCCTGTGGGAATCGTAATTCTGTGTACAGAAAGCCCAAGAGATATTTTTCATATTAAATAATTTATTTTAAATATAAGATATGACCATAATCAATTCTTGATGCCTATTATGTGTTAGACAGATAATCTAACTTTAATTTTCAACACAAGAGTAGTGCTTTATAAATGAGGGGAGCTCAGCAAGTTGGCGGAACTCATCCAGGGTAACACAGCTGGAAAGTGATCGAACCAGTAAATCTGGCTTCAACCAACTGAAATCCTCATTTTCTACCACTTCACAGCCATACCAAGGTTACAATTATCACATTGTCCCAGTGAGCTGATGTAACATTAATACAACTCCTGAAACAGAGAAAGGTTTGCTTTATGATAATCTAAAAGAAGCTCAAAATAAGATCTTTAATAAGATCCAATTTTCATGGACCATTCTATTGACTACTTCTCAAAGCACCAGTAACACACGTACAGACTTTGTAGAGGCAGTTTTGTACTCACAGGCTCTTAAATCCTGAAACAGTGTAGATTATATGAGTTGTCAGGCTGCCTTTCAATGAAGAGTTTTCTCTCAGCCAAATCTCTCAACTCTCATTTCTGAAATTTCAGTTTCTAGAAAAATAATCTATTTTGGAGGTGGGGGAGCTGGGCTTATTGATTGGCTTCGTAACAGGAGATAGTGGGGGTGCAGGTATGCTGAGCATGCTGACGTGCTGAAGTAAGGAATGGGGTCTCCTAGACAACATCTTCCCAATGAAGACCTTATGTAGAGTTTAATGTGTAATGCCTAGTGAAGCAGTGGAACTGTCACTGGATAAAAGAATTGCGTGTTAATATCATGTCCAGCTCTGTCTAGCACTGGGCATATATGGATGAATAAACCATGGTCCCTGCCCTCAAGGGGCTTTCGTTTTAGCCAGGGAATGAAAGAAGTGTGCTGAGCCATTCGAGAAATAATGGGGAATGAGAGAGAGCCCCATTAATTGTACTGGGAGCAGCAGAAGGGAGTCCAAGTCTCCTCAAGGGGATTCACATACTTGCACGCCACTAATTCAGTGTAAAGATAAGTAACGGTCTGTCCAGTCAAGGGACCTGAGGGAGGACGTCCCTGGGAAAAAGAGGAGCAAAGGCGCAGAGGTACTGCGAGCATTTGCAGAGCTCACTCAGTCACGGTGGCCGGAGATGCTCCCAGACATAAGCCATGGCCATCACGGTGACCGCACCGCACGTGAAGTCTTCTGGTTTGAATGGAACGTACGTGACAGCTGGAATTTAAAACTGGAGGAACCCTTTAGGAGACACCTACTGCAGGAGGATAGGTGAAGAGGCGACGTCAGCTATACTAGATACAAGGAGGCTGAAAGGAGGTAGCGTTCCACAAGAAGCACTGACTCAAGGCTCAGTCCGGTGGGTGGGAGAGCACAGCTTGGAGGCACCCTGGATGGATCGGGCTCCACCACCACAAATGACCATCCAGGAGTTAACGTGCCAGTCTCCATCATGGGCCTCAGAGACACCCCAGCTCGGCAATCTAGGTGCATTCGACCCAAGAAGAGGGAGAGTTCCTTGGGAAATTTGACGGGGTTGTCACTAGCAATGGATTAGGCAAACAACTGCAAAGCCTTGTTCCTGGCCTTCGTAGAGCACATGTATTTTAAAGCACGTTGCTATATAGCCAAGAGAAGAAAGTTATGCCAGGAAGTTATTTTTTCTATCGTGGTCCCGCTTTGACCCTTTAAAATACTTTTTCAAAGCTAAAGGGCAGTGTTCAAACCTTATTTAGAGAGGACTCCTGTGCTGCTAGCATTTTCAACTGCTTCATACTCACTGTTCTGGATTCACCGCGAATTAAATTTCCACTTAATTCAGCCTGTTTGTAAAGCTTATTAAGATAACATTCTAATAGCAGGGTAAACTCAAATAAGTGAGCAAGGAAGATGCATTTCTGATATTCCATTGATCATCTTTATCTCTTCCAGAGAACGTTCTCACACTGTATTCATGATAGACTTTTAGGAGGCTTGAGTTTTGATACCAGACAAAGATTTTAGGAATAGAAGACTAATTACAAGTAAGGGAGAAACTGGGTTAAATTTCAGGCACTCAAAAATATACCAATAGGATGGCCTAAAAAACTCAAATAGGTCAGTGAACTAGGAAATATTCTGCTACATCAAGAAAACAGCTCATCTTACTCATACGTTTTTTATGCGAAAATACTCTTAAAATAAATGGCCTTGAGCGACTCATTTGAAATGTGTGCTGCAGAGAGAAGACCTCATTAGTAATTAAAGTTGAACAAGAAAAACATTTCTTATACACAAAATTTTAATTGAGTTTCTCTCAATTATTTTTAAGTGCACTAAAACTGAGCGCTGAAATGAATGTCATTTTCATGAGTAGTTTCTTTGCTTTCCTCTCAGATGATATTTTCTGTAAAGGAGGAAGGCGAATTTCCTAAAACGATTCTTTCGATTGTAAGATTAGATCACTAGAGTCTTGGCAAAACAGAAAACGTCTTTAACGATTCAAAAAGTGTGCTCATTATAAGTTGACATAGCTTCTAGAGTTTTATGGAAACAGCTAATGCCAAATGTCAGCTGTGGCCCTGGTTCAGTGCTGCCGTGAAATAGTTTTTTTTTTTTAATTGTCAAAACATGATGCTCCTGTGTAAACTCATCAGAGGAACATAAAATTCAAGCTGTGGATTGTTCCCGTATGTTCTTAAAGATAGTCCCAGGCCTTCCTTGTGGCGGGGGAGATGACCCTGACTCAAATAAATCTTCTTACCTAAGTTTAATTAAGCCGGCCCTTAACTTCCTGTAAGTGCACATGATAGCTCTCACTTCCCGCTGTGGTCTGCTGGTGTGTATGTGCAGGAAAAGCGTCCACTGTAAGCTGCAAGGAAGCCCCACAGCTCCGTGGGTCCTCCTGGGGAGGGGGTCGAGGGAGCCCCAGGTGGCTTCAGTCCCATTAGCTCCAAGGACATGCCAGTCCCCGGGAAAAGCGATCTGTTTGGAAGTTCACTGCCATGGAGGGTCAATTTCTGTGAATCACTACCTTAATATTCATTAATAGCTTTCAGGTTCCTAATCCCTTATTGAATATATTTTCTTCCATAATTGCTGCTTTTCAAAAAGGGTTGCCCAAGTAGACATTTCTATTCTCTGAAAAATGCAGCAGGGAACATAATGTTTTATATTCCTCTGTGATATGCTTATGCTAATGTCGCCTCTCTGGAATACAGCAGCGGTGGGCTTCTCTGGCGTAATGATTCATTCTGCTTTGAAATGAACTGTTAATGCTGGCTGCGTGGGGTTTTTTTTTTTTCTTTCTTTAATCTCTTTGGGTCACAGTTTTACAATTGTTTAAAGTGCATGAAAAAAATAGATTACAGAGGAAAGCATTTTGAAATGTTGAAAATCTCTCCTTGCTACTTTCATTTGTTGGCCTATTTATTTTTTCCTATAAAAAGCTGTCCAGAACCCCACTGTACTGTAAAGTAATTGACTTCAATTGTTTGAGATGCTATTAGCCAATGAATGAAGTTTCCCGTAATGTAATTTGTAATCTGGCCTGTTTCATCTACGTGCTTTCCTGAGAATTAACATGTTTTCAAATAAAGCCTATTTTTTCCTTCATCCTCAATAACATAAGGGTATGTGGCTTTCATCGAGATTGGGGGTCAAAACAAATCCACACATGTAAGCATTTGCTTAATCAGTAGAGGACAGAGGGAGGAAGTAGAGGCCTATGGGAATAAAGACTGAGAACCAGACGGCTGTGAGTCTGGTCTGAGACGAGCACCGCTGAATTTCTTAGCACAGCCTAGGAGCCTTGGCTCCCTGGGAAGTCTCTCTTCACACAAGGTGGCGAATTTCACAGTCTCTAGCTATACTTCAGGCAGACCTGGCACCTGCTGATTTTCTGGCGCTGGGCGTGGCCATCTTTTAAGATGTCCGGTGATGGCCCAGAGGAAAACTGCAAGTCTGGTTGCACCGTGGTCAGCCAGAAGCTGTACTCATTCGCAAAAAAGTGACAGGTTCCCTGCCGGCCTTGGCATTCCAGGAACGGCGCCGCTCGGAAGTCTTGGAGGCAGCTGCCCGGTGACGTCAGGGCCTGCCCTCCTCCTTGGGCCCCAGCTCCTGTGTGCTACCCAGACAACAGAAAAGAGTTAGGGCTCAGACACATGCAGACAGCCCAGGTCGAGGCCCGCTTTTAACATTTTTCCTTGAACGATGCCGCCATCAAGACCAAAACACAATCAGCAGAGAAGGAATAGGCGCCAACTGTGCCGATAGCTGAGGCAAAGTCCTCCTGTAAATTCTACCCAAGTGCTAAAAGAAATTGACAGTAAAAAATAACAGCGGCCCAGGTTTCAACAGACTGGTTTGCAGTGGTTTCCGTGACCCCATGCACAGAGCACCCGTAATTGCGGCCCAGTACACACGGAAACAGGAAGCGCAGGTGCTCGGGAAGAGCGGGTGCAGCATTCAAGCGCAGGGCACTCACCATCAGGAACGAGTACCCAATCCAGAGGCTCCTCCAGGTCGTGGGACACGGAGGGATGGACCGGTCCTGGCTGTGCACCGCCACCGCCTGCGCTGGGGCCTCGCACACGGCACAGCGGCTGACGTAGGGCCGGATCTCCTCCTCCGACAGCGGCATCATGGGGAGAGGCGCCGCGCTGGCCAGCCAGTAGGACCTGTCGTTCCTCCGGGCATAGTGGCACACTTGGTGGATGTTGCAGTAGGCAAAGGGCAGCGTGCTGAACACAGGAAGGCAAGACCCTGCCAGACCTCAAGGGAAGAGGAGAGGGGTGGGTGAGCAGCCCTTCCCACACGTGGCGAAAACACACACCTGCCCTGGCCGGTAGTGGCCCACGCCAAAGGTGCCGCCTCAGTCCTGCGGGCCCAGCCCTTATGCATTCATCCCTCCCTCAGGAGCTCCAGGGCTCGCAGAACAGCAGCGACGCATCCGTCCTCGTGGAACTCAGGATCCGGGACAGACCGGGGTGCGCAGACATGAAAATCCAGCCAGCAAGCCTCAGAACGAGAAGCAGGGGTTCCTGGACCTCCCGCAGCCTGGCTGGGAGGGCTGCTTTACCTGAGATGCAGATACACAAAGGATGGAGCCAGCTGTGGTGCTGACTATTCCAAGAAGGTGCAGCCTCCACGGAGCGGCGGAGGCACAGAGCACGGGCTCGGGGAGCTCAAAGCCCAGTGCCGGCCTGGTCTGTGTGTCTGCTCAGCTCAGATATGTCAGGCCAGAGGCTGTGGGCCTTGGCAGTCTTGCTAAGGGGCTCGGATTCTGCAGGCCTCTGGGATGGGCTCCGGTTAGACCAGGGCGGAAGCAAGACTGGTGGTACAGAGGCCAGGCAGGAAAGGGACTGATGCTATCGGCCAGTGCCCAGAAGGCAGGGCAGGAGAGAAGCAGACAGCTCTGAGATGTCCACCTGGCCCTCGTCCTTTCCCCCGTGCTCAAAGTGGGTCCCTGCGATGGCAAACAAACACGGCTCTGCCCAGGCGAAAAATAAAGGTGGTGATGGAAGCAGCTGCCAGTCCCAGGCCTGTACCTGCGCGCCCCTTACTAGCCGCTGGGCCGAAGCCCCACGAGTGTGTGTAAGACTCGCCATCAAACTTTGCGGTGTCCTCCCTGGTCCCTCCTCACCCCCACCACTGTCTAGGAAAGACGGAGTTTGCCAGCACCCAGACACTTAGATCCCTGCCTTGAAGCTGCTCCATGCGGCTCACGAATCTACTATTGAAAGTGGACGGGGAAGTCGGGCATAGTGGTGCACACCCGCAGTCTCAGCTCTCTGAGGCAAGAGGATCGCAAGCGCCAGCCCAGCCTGGGAAATTGAGCGATTTGCGACATTCTCAAAACATTTTAAATAAATAAATACGGCTGGGGATGTAGCCCAGTGCAAAGGTTCTGAACTCAATCCCCAGTACTGCAAAAAGAAAAAGGAAGAAAGGAAGAAGTAAACGAGGAACACCCAGAGTGATCCTCAAAACAAAGTCATATATGTTTAAAACATATATGTTAAAAAAACACATATATGTTAAAAACACAGGCAGGGTGTTCATGCTGGCAGAGGCCTCCGCAGAACCATCAGGAGCTCCATGCCCCGCTTTAAACACAAACTCAGGAACCCACTACATCCCATGAAATTTACATGTGGAAGTGAAAACTGCATTTTATAGAGTTAGAAGAAACCTATCCAGGAAGGGGTTTTGTTTTGTTTTGTTTTGTTTTGTTTTTGTACTTGGGCCTTCACTCTGATCTGCATTTCCAGTCCTTTTTTTATGTTTTCAGACACGGTCTCAACTAAGTGGCTAAGTTGCTTAGCCTGGACTTGAATTTGTGATCCTCCTGCTTCAGCCTCCCAGAGTACTGGGGTTACAGGCACCACAGAAGAATCCTTTTTTAAGAGCAAACAATAACTGATTGCTACTTGTATATATAAAGATAATGTCTAGTGCATGATAAATATTTACACTAATGGTTGATTTGATTGTGTTATTATTGTATAGATAAAGAGTTATGAGCTGGACTTCCTCTTAAGATTTATTTCAGAAAAGCACTTGACATAAAATTTTATAAGGATAAAAGCAAGCAATACGAAGCCAGATAATAACCATATCCAGAATGAGATTCTTTGGCACTGCATAGGTCATAGATTTAATACACTTAGTTGAAAATTAGCATAACTAAAGTAATATCAATGCCAGAAAGATCGTTGATCATTTAAGAAACTGATGGGTCTGCACACTTAACACAAGGCTGACTCCCCATGCACTACGTGGGTGGGGCCGCGCGGTGGGTCCCTACCGAGGTCTTGGTTGTGCGCTTTCTCCTGCCCTTCCACGTAGAGCAGGCTGTACCCACTCCAGAGCCGGGGCATCCCCGCAGGGCAGGCGGGTTCCTCATCCGTTTGGCTGTGGACCACTAGCAGGAAGCCGCTGAGGTAGCCAAGCCCACGCCCTTTGGGGCCAGGATCGCCAGTTGGACCAGGAGGGCCTGGAGGAATAAAGAAAGAAGCACCCCGCTGGGGGAGTTCCGTCCAACAGCCATTCCCTGCACCTCTGTCCGGGCTGCACGAAGCACTGAGAGAACAGAGGAGCAGGATGCAGCCCTTCCCAGGACAATGAACACGAAGACGTCCGCCCCTTAGTCCCTAAACAACACAGCGTAACAAACATTTACAGAGCACTTACAGTAGGTGCTATTAGTAGCCCAGAGGTCATTTAATGCACATGGGAAGGTGTGCATAGGTTGTATGTAAATTCTGTGCCCTTTTCCAGAAGGGACTTGAGCACCCTGGGATTGTGAAAAGTTGTACCTCTCCCTTTGCCCACTCTAATTTTTCCTGAAGAGCCCAGTATTCTAGATACACATGTATTGTTGGCTTTATGATGAGATGAAGTAAATTCAGAAAACTGGAAGCCCAGCGCTTCAGCCAGAGGCAGAGGGTGAAAGCCACCCCCAAGACCCTCAGCACAGCCTCTCGAGGATGGCCACATCTCAAACCAGGCTGCAGGACCCTTCAAGGAAGACCTTGAAAGGTGAACAACAGCCGAGCTTGTCGCAATATTGTGGAGCGATTTGGGAGAACACCAAGACACAGGAGCTGGACAAGTTTTATGATGGTTTAGCATCCATGAGAACATGGGAGACGCATCTCTCTCTCTCTTCTGGTGTTTTGGTCTCCCTGATACCCTCTGAGTGGTACCGAAGGCAGATGCTTTTAGCAGCAGCAGGTTTGCAAAGCTGCTTCACCGGGCAGAGTCTTGGTCTCCAGTGCCTGGTCTGCAGGGCAAAAGGAAGAGAAACAGAAGCTCTTTCTTTACCTGGTGCTCCAGGGAAGCCGGCCTCTCCACTGTCGCCTTTGTGTCCAGGAGGCCCCGGTGACCCAGGGACGCCATCCTCGCCCCTCCTGCCATCGGGCCCAGGCTCTCCTTTGCACCCTGCACAAAAGTTCACAACAGTGGTCGTGAAAACAGCGTGGCTCCTGCCCGCGGCGACGCATGCGCACGCCTGCCAGCCTGGGCTTCCTTCCTCTTTCCTGCGCTGCTCATTGAGTCTTCCTGGCTGCAGGACGCTGGGGTTATACCCTCTGCACTTGGCCGCACGGGGGTCACTGAGGTTCTGAAAGGTCAGGTAACCTGACCTGATTAACTCCACGAGACAGGAAAGGGATCAGCCAGATGGAAAGCCACAGACTGAGGAGGCACCGAGGCAGAGGTTGTTCCATTTTCTTCATATTATTGTTTTTTGCCTTTAAAACTATTAATCCATATTAGTAAAATATTATCCTTCATAATTTTTTTTTAAAGCCTAGATGGAACAATGAATGGAAATGAATAGGATTCAGCTGGGGGTCAAGTTTGGAGTCAGACAAGAACAGGATTTTTTGAAAATAGCTTTTCCTTAAGCATCCATCATGCGCTAGGTACCAGGTCCCCCAGCATCTGTCTCAACAGGACTGGGCTGGGGCCGGAAGTCTGCATCTCCAAAACCTCCCTGCCGAGCTGATGCTGCTGGTATCACGGCCCCCACTTGGAGAAGCACTGTTGTAGTTAATGGGTTAAGATTTGAACTCTTTTGGTAATATACTTGCTATATTTTGAAAATCATATTTCTGCCTATTTTCTCCTTTGGGGGTTGTTTTTAAGTTGTTTTCTTTTTCACATATCTATTTCTTTAAATAGAAATTCTACTCCAGGAATAGACCTGAAGGAAACAATAACAACAGCCAACAGATTTACTGTTTATTCTGTCAAGCGGTGTTCTGAGTGCTTTTTGTGAGAGTGAACTTGCACAGTTCTCAGTCTTCCACAGATAAGGAAAGTGAGTCACAGAAAGGCTCAGAGTAGTCTAGTTTGAGAATCTCCATTTGTAAGTATAACACGCTTTCATAATCAGGATGCTTAGAGTTAGGAAGGTATTATCTGGTCACTTATCGCAATCCATTTGAAGTAGAAACACCTTAAATCAGAGCTGTTCCTTTAAGTCATTCCCGGGCCTGCGGCAACATGATCAAAATAAGGGATCTCAGAGCCCTCTCCACTCCTAAGGAGCCCGAGCCTAGAGCGGGGCCCAGCAATCTGTATTTAACAAGCTTTCTGGGAAACGCGGATGCTGCAGATAGCTTGAGGACCCAGCCTTCAAAGTCACTTGCAATTCTGGCTCCCTCCTTTCAGATTCTGTTTGCACACGACCCCGTGCTAATTCTCAACACATCTGTCCTGACTTGGTCCTTGCCTTCATTTTCCCCGAGCCTGTTGCTCCAAAGGGCAGGGCCTTGTTAGATTAATTTATTTCTTACAGAGCAGCTAGCTCCAAAGCAATCAATAAATAATTCATGGATGTGAGTCAATGATTTATGGCTCATCAAATAATGCAGTGCTCTGCAGCCAGGACAGATAATAACGGAGGAAAATATGTAATGACAGAGAAGAAGTGGCATGTTTCGCAGAGCAGTGTACAAAAGACTGTGCCTAAGATTTTTTTTATTTTCAAGAGAATATAAAAAAATAACAAAATAATGACTTAGACAAAAACAATAAAAATGATACAGGGTTTCAAAACAAAATGATAGGAATTACAGAGGTTGTTGTATTACATATTGTTATCTTCAGCAAAGTTGCTCAGATTGCCAGATGTAAGAATTCAAGATTGATCAAACCATTACAGAAAGTAAAAAATAATAATAATAAAAGGCATTAGAAACGATACAGAGCTTCACTAAACAAGATGGCAGGAATTCACCAATGGCTGTTATATTGCATGTTGTGGTCTTCAGATTACTTGCTCAGAGTACCATATGTAAGCATGCAAAATTGGACAGTTCATGCTTAAAAATTTTTTCGGCCTAAGACCTTTTTAAGGACATGTGCAGAAGTAAGACGAAAGATATATAGGCAAGGCAATAGTACCCTTTAAAAATGTCTTTGCTTTGCTTTTTGTCTTTACTTATAGAATAAGGGTTTGTTTTCCCTTTACCAAATAACCGTCCCCAGGCTCATGCACGTCCCACCTGCCTCCGTACTTCTCCCTACACAAACAGTTCTCGACAGTGGGCGGCTCTGCCCACCCGAGGACATTTGGCAATGTCTGGACACATTTGTGCTTGTCACATGGGGGGGCGCTAATACCTGCGTGTAGAGGGCTATCAGCCTGGGGTGCTGCTAGACACCCTACAACACACAGGACAGCCCTCCAGGAGAGTGGGGTGTCTGGCCGCAAATGGCAACAGTTCTAGGTTGAGAAACCCTGCCCCACACTGCAGCTTACACCCAAGGAGCACGTGCTCATTCCCTGAATACTCATTTCACACCTCCTGTGACACAGGCCCGTGCAGGGACCCAACACGGAGTACGAGAAATCCTGCCTTCAAGCTGCTATGGCCTCTAGAGCAGTGCGCGGCCAATCACAGCCTGGGAGCCGCCCTGACAGGTCTGCGGCCACGGTTCTGCTGGCCACGCCTACCCACTGACGGATCGCCTGCATTGTTTTCATGCTGCAGCAGAGGGGCTGAGCAGTCACAACAGGACCACTGGCTCCAAAGGCTGCAATGTGTACTACCCGGACTTTACATCAGATCCCCGGGCCTGGGCCGGGAGGATGCACAAAATAAACACGGAAGAGGGGGGCCAAAGATAGTCATGGTGTGAGGGCAGCGGTACAGTAGGGCCAAAGGGTCCCCGGGGAATCTAGGCCGTGAAGTAATTCAGCCCACGGGTGAGACCCTGGGGGAGGACGACGCTTCACCTAGAGGACTGAGCAAGCTTTGTTTGGTCATAATCACATTCTGCAGAAGAGGTGTGCTCGGCACGTCCCCATGGCCCACCGGCAGGGTCAGTGGCTCCAATGAGAGGGCACAAGGAGCCAGAGAAGGCGCCTATGGCCACCAGCAGTACAGGCCATTGCACCTGGTGGACGTAGTGAGCACACCCTCTTCCAGAAGCTCACATCCTGCAGAGGGAGAATCTCACGTGGAGGCAAGATCACAGTCAAAGTGCACAGAATTTACCCCTGGATATTTTTTCTTAGCTACTTTGGTTGTTTTTTAAACAGCCAAGATGGCTGGACCCCACCGTCACTGGGTCTCAGTTTTGATGTGGGGTAAAGCAGTGGGCCTGGACTCTGGCTGCGCCTATGGTCATCTGCGTGGCTTTTCAAAATGCTGGTACTCAGGCACCAGCTCCCTCTGTGCCCAGCTGTTCTGGCATGAGGCCCTGGACAGCGTTCATATAATACAGCTAGGGTTTCTCAGACAAATATGTATACAGATATCACCGAGATCTTGTTAAAATTCAGACCATAATTCAGTACTCTGGGAGTAAGGGTGACTGGCATCTGGTCCTCAAGAAGCAAGGATGTAGCTGCAAACTAGCTAATGGGTTGTTAGGCCAACCTGTGCCACCTCTTCTTTTCCTGCCTCCCCCCAGGACAACTCTGGCTCCTCAAAGCCCAACCATTCCTTAAAGCTCTGCTCAAAGGCCAGCTCTGGCTGGGGTCTTAGCAGCTCAGCAATCCTCCACGTGGATGTAACACATGTGGAGAAGTATCCTAATACCTTTGGCTTGGAAACCCTTTAAAGCACGAATTACAATCTACCATCATTTATATTCTGGTGGGCACTTCCGCCATGAGATTGTAAGACCCTAGAAGAGGGAAACACATCTTAGTCATCTCTGTATTGCCCATAGCAGTACAGTCCTTTCGAAGAGTAGAGAGAATCTGGAAGTACTTACTGAATTGAATTTGCACACTCCTATTACAGGTCACACCTATTCAAGAGGTTTTTTTTTAATTGGTGCGCCACAACTCTTGACATTGCAAATATATGCATAACACATTAGCTTGGTTTTATCTATCTGTCATCTATCTATCTATCTATCTATCTATCTACCATCTATCATCTATCCATTTATTGTGGTACTAAGGATTTACTCAGGGCTGTCACCCTGAGCTAAAACTCTATTTATTTATTTATTTATTTATTTATTTATGTATGTTCATGACAGGGTCTTATGAAGTGGTTTGGCTTCCCAAGCTAGGCTCAAACTTCTGATCTTCCTGCCTCAGCCACCCAGAGCGCTAGCATTAAAAGTATGTGATATCACGCTGGACTACATCTTGGATGGATTTATTTATTTATTTATTTTTATCTTTTTGAGGCAGGGTCTCACTATGCAGTGCAGGATAGCCTTGAACTCACTTTGTAGCCCAGGCTGGCCTCAGACTCCCAGCGATTCTCCTGTCTCAGCCTCCCAAGTGCTGGGATCACAGACATGCGCCACCACATGCAGCTACATCTTTGTTTTAAAATGAGTTTGAGTGACCAGTTACACCTACCGACAGAGAACTTTATGCACGCAATGAGTGCTAAAGAAAGAGAATTTAAGCAATCACTGACCCAAGTCTCAAAGCTCATGGGCTGTTAAAGGAAGTCGCTACAACAGACACCCAATTAACTTTGCGCACAAACACAGATGCAATACAGCAAATACCAACAAGCCACAGGGTAATTTGAGGAAGCCTCCAGAGCTGTCTTGGCTTCTACCCAAGAACACCGAGACTCCAGCTGAGGGAACATCTCTTGGTTACTTAGCTTCTTGAGTCTGGGGAGCTATGAGAAAAATAGGTGCAGTGCTACAAAATTCACTTCTGCTTCCCATTATTTGGTCCTAAACCAAAAGAACTCAAATTATAGCAAAACAGTGGGAAAAATGGAAGAGGAAACAGCCTTGTGTCTCCTCTTCCAGGAAGTTGCAGGGTTTCTAGACTCATAGTCACCGCCAACCAGTCTGAAGACACCAGTGCTTCCGGGATCCCCAGGCGCAGATTTCCTAATTTTTTGTAAATTACCCAGTGTGGGAGGGTATGTGAAAAGAAAATAAATCACTTAGAGAATATTTTTTAAAAGAAGTTTGATATAAATAATAATGATCCTGCCACTTTGACACTGATTGGACAATACTTGGATTGATTAAATGAATAATACCAAAATTGGGAGGAAAATTCCTTTGTCATAACCCTGTCTAAGTGATTCCTCCCCTGTCCCTGTCCATAGCCACTGTTTCTGCTGCACTGAATCCTAATTCAGTAGTTTTTAACTCAAACAAGTCAACAGCTCTCCAAGTCTATTAACAGGGCATCTACTCTTGTGCTAAGAGGTTTCATAAGCCCACGCCCACAAGCTGGCCAAATCTAAAAGACGCATGAAGATGTTCAACACAGCAACAGATGGGATCTGCAGATCTAGTTAGTATATGCTTAAACATTTGGATCTCTCTTTTTTTAAAGGTAAAATAAGAAGGAAATCCTCATATGTTTCAGCAACATATGCAAATAATGAACAGAGTAAGGTTTATACCTGGTCCTGGGGGGCCTTGCTCTCCTGGGGGCCCCATGGCTCCTTCTGGTCCTCGTGGGCCTGGCACCCCAGGAAGCCCTGGGATTCGGGGACAGGCATCCACATCAGCAGGTGGCCCAGGTTCACCTGAAATTGGAATGGGCGCATATGTGATAGATTCATACGCTCCTTCTGCACCCTCCGGCTAAGGACACGCTTGTGACTCTACACTGACATGTTAAGAAGAGTGTTCAACAACATGGTGTGAATTCCTGGGATGAAAGAACCTGTCTTACTCAGTGTGGGGGGTACAGGAACAACTTCAAGAAAGCATCTGTTCAATAAAGAAATGATTGCCTGCAGGAATAAGTGAATGAAGTGTTAGCAGTGTGAAGTAGTGTCAGTTGGCTGAAGCAGTAATCATTTGATGACCTTCCCAGGATTTCTAATCTTTGGGCCACTTCTTTGCTGGGATGCTAGCCACAAACGCCACTAAAAGGGGAGCTGGTGGGTTCCTAAATCTCACTGTGCCATCCCTAATTCTTTACTCTACATAGCAGTTGAGTAGGTTTCCCTAGCGTCTGTTACTCAAATAGAATTTCCATAGGTGCTGACGCAATGGCTTTTAGCCTTGACTGAGCATTGGGATGATTCAGGGAAGTTGCAGCAATAGCCTGATGCATGTGGCCCTCCTGCAGAAGTACTGCTTTACTGAGTGACAGGGTGTGGCTTTGGCAGTGCCCTCAACTTTGTCTGCACGGTAAACTCAGGTGGGGAGCCTTTCCAAAGTACTGCCGCTGTGACCCCTACAGACACTACCGAGGCATTTCTGGGGTGGGGCCCAGTCCTCTGTACGCCTTCAAACTCCTCACAGGACTCACATGTCATTCAGGACTGAGAAGCACATTCCAAGGCGCAGTTCTAACTTCAACATTTCAGAGTCTAGCTAATTCCTTAGAAACCAGAGTTCCTAAGTGCACAGGTCTGAGATGGGACCTGAATTTTGCATTTCTAATATTTCAGGTAGATGCTGTTCTCACCTCTAGAACTATCTCGCTAAGGGTCTGATATTTTTAAAATCTTGGTTACATTTCACCTTTAAGACACTTTTATTTTTCTAAAACTTCATTCAGTTACCCTGGAAGCATCCCACACGTGATAGGAAATAACACCAAGCAATAATGAAAACAGCTAACATTTACTGAATACTTGCTCATGTACCAGACCCTCTGCCAAGTTCTGTCCTACAAGACCTTCTCAAAAAGACAATGTGTGTGTGTGTGTGTGTGTGTGTGTGTGTGTGTGTGTGCTGTTATTAGACAATTACAGATAAGAAAACAAGTAAATGGGGCACACACCCAAACACATAGCAGAATCCAGGTTAAAGTTCAGAATGCTGTGGCTCCAAAGCCATGCTCTTAATCACCAAATTATACATCCTCAATTATTCTCCACCTCTTTCCACTCCCCCTCCCCCTCCCCTCCTCCCTCCCTCTCCTCCTCCCTCCCTCCCCTCTTCCTTTTTACTTACTCTTTGCAGTGCTAGGGATTGAACCCAAGGCCTCACACATGCTATACAAATTACTTTCCCACTAAGCCACATCCCCAGCCTAAGAATCCCTCAAA
This sequence comes from Chinchilla lanigera, assembly GCF_000276665.1. Taxonomy (NCBI): domain Eukaryota; kingdom Metazoa; phylum Chordata; class Mammalia; order Rodentia; family Chinchillidae; genus Chinchilla; species Chinchilla lanigera. The sequence continues at coordinate 7,509,096 of NW_004955453.1, read as the reverse complement.
TGTATGTAATGAATTGTAAGAAATGAAACATGTCTTAAAATATACCCTTTGATTGGTTACGGTTCTTTTACAATTCACACAACTGTGGATGATAATTTTAACAACAGCCACGATAAAGCAGCAAGAAAATCCTAGAAAAATACGGCCATCACCACAAAAGTTTGGTCTGCAGAATTCTCCATGTGCCTGTACAAAATGGACTTGAACATCCTAAACTGTTCGAAACTGAACTCTTAAAACATAGGGTGTGAAACCACAACCAGCGCAGGGACACGTATAGCTTCATCATATGTCTAGTTCAATGTCCAGCTTGGCTAGTCCACTACACATAACCTGAGAGGGATGCATGAGAACATTTCCTACCTTCCCCAATAGCATGGGGCTTTTCCAGCGCCGGCAGAGTGGGGAGGGGACACATATGGCTGGTATTTAGGACTTAGAATTTTGATGTTATCTTCAAATGCATTTCTACATGCAATCATAGATAAGATTGAAATGAAAGCATTAAATACACAGCTTTACTTTTTAAATATAAACATTTAAAATAGCAGAGTTAAAAAATGAGAGTTTTGTTGTTTTTATTTTTTGCTTTACTTTTTACTAATCCAGAACTGAAAAATAGAGCGTGAGGTTTTCTTCTAAAGATCCTAAAAATAATATATGGCATTTGTACTCAGGTCAGTTTTGATTAGGATTAATAATAGGTGCCTGGAAAGAATAAATGCGAGCATTCACAATTTTTCTTTTTCCTTTTTGCAAAACACTTTTCATTTTCTTTTAAAATACCAGATACAAAATAATATGCTGCTTTTGCATCATAGAGTATTAAGCAAACATTTTCCTTTTAACACACGAAGAAATCTCCTTGAAAATGGATATAAGAGTGTAACAGGAAAGGCTTGTCATAGCTCCTTACTGGGTGGTAAGGGGTCACTCTTTAGCTGTGATATTACTTATTTTAGGGATGGTCTGCGTGTTTTATTGTAGAATTCACTAAAGGGACTTATATCAGCATGTGCTATAATTTGACGGAGAAAGCGCTCATACATGGTACCTGAATTGAAATGACATACACTGAGCACACCAGCTTGACAACCTATCATGAGGGTAGCATTAGGACATGCTAATGTGAGGTTACTCTCTCTGTAATGAGGACACAAAGGCATTAAGATCTATCATAATTACAGCACCCCATCTATGCAAATGGAACGGTTTAACTTGCAAATCCAATGAAAAGTGGAAGCCCTGGGAAAGCAGACCAATGCAGAAACCATGACTTTCAGAATGGTACTTACCTCTGGGCCCTGGAGCCAGCCAACGCCAAAACAACAAGACCACGCGTCACATGGTGGAAAGAGATTTTAAAGTTGCGAGTTAGGAGAAAAAAATGAAATACACTGTTTGAGAACATAAATAGTAATTTGGGACCGCATCAGTGACAAGCAGAATGACAGCATCTTATTTACATAAAAACGTCTGCATCGGTGTGACTGACAGGGACAGCTAAGATTTAGTACTAATGGAGTTTTCTCTCTACAATGACTTGAAATGAAACTCTCTTGAGAAATATAAAATTCTAGTGGATTTCTCATGCCAAATTTGCCCAGAATTTATGTGTGTAGGAATTCTGCCCATTTAAAACCTTGCAAAAATTCTGTATTAATTTGCAAACGTTCTATAGGTTATGTGCAGAAAAATATAAAAAGAATCTAAGTGCAAACCCTCTGTCCTGTTGTATAATGATCATTCATAATATAGGACACTTTTTTTGTTCTCTAGAATGCCTATTTAAGGGAGTGCAAAATTTTCTGAATTATTACTGTATTACTGTGCTTGGTTTAGGATTTTTTTCTTTATTATGTTTGATTTAGGATCTTGAAAGATATTACTTCTGCAAACCTCAATGCACATACTTGTTTGCCTTTTCTACTCTCAATTCTTCTTTAGCTGACTTGTCTCTACAACAAAAAACCTTTGTTTATAGAGTAAAATTAAATAGCCTTTCACCTTCAAAGAAACTAATGTACTTTACAGAAAATAGCTAAATAGCAAATGTAGGAAAATCCACAAAAATTCAGGAGTAGGAAGTGAACATACAGTCTTAACAAACAATAACCATACCCAGTTTTGCCTCTCGTATGAAGGAACATGTGTTTCCCTTAGAAAGAGTATGTGTAACCTCATCATTTAATTTTTACACTTGTTCTGAAAATAAATATTAGTTTACTAAATATGAGACTTTATGGTACAGCCTGAAACAAGTATTCTCTTATATCAGAAAGGGTTTAATTCACAAGAATGTACTGATATTTCAGAATAATGAAGTATTTTCTGAAAGATAATGCAGTAAATGTTTAAATAAGTGTCATGTCTGGGTTGCTTTGAAGAAGGCCATGCATTAGAAGCTTACCTGGGGGACCAGTGGGCCCTTTCCTGCCTGGAGGTCCAGGTAAACCCTTCTCTCCAGGTGCCCCAGGAAGGCCAGGTGGTCCTGGAGGCCCTGGAAATCCCATTGGTCCTAAAAGAGACATAAAACCATCAGAATGAAACCATACACAGACAGTGCAAGTTTGTAGAGCTCCAGACCATGAAAAAGCAGGGCCCAGTCAGCATTCGGGTTGAGATGAGCCTCACTTCTGTGAGAAGGACCACCCCTGCCTGCAAGAAACACAAGAATCAGCCAAAGAGATGAAGGAGAAATGTGTCCATGACCAGGATGAAACTAAACCAGATCGAAATTCCCTGGAACCCAGAACTTTCTCTGAAGAGAAGGGGCTGCAGTTCAGGGGAAAATAAGGAAAAAGGTTTGATTCAGGGAAACAAGGTGCTTCCCCTGCCCCGGTTCCTATCTTCTCTTCCTATCATAGATCCAGACTACCAGCAGCGCGGGTATTTGTCTGTGTCATTCCTTCTTTTCTTCTCTATCCATCCATCAAGTCCCCTCATGCTCTAGAGTCCGGACCTTCCTGGGGAAGCACTCCCTGGCATCCCAGCCTAAGGCCAGCGGCTCTGTCCGGACCCCTCCTTCAGAGCACTGAGCTCCATTTTCGGTGACCTTTCCCTTTGCCTGAATGTCGGTCTGCCTTTGTGGGACTCAGCCCCGAAGCGGAGTAGGGACCCTGGCCACCCTTGCTCACCGCTACATTCCCGTGGTCGCCTAAGACAGGTGGTGAAATGGAAGGAACGTTTCCCACTGTGTACTTCCCCTGCTTACGGTTCAGCCGTGTCTGGCCCTGACCCCCCAGGAACAAAAGTGAGGAAGCTTGATTAGCGATGCCCTGCTGCTTCTAACTCCCTGTAGGCCCTTGGGTAAGTCACTATTATAAAGTTATGACTTGCCCTTACCCCAGTCAAGGTGGAGATTCATTCCATACAGTAACAACCAGGGAAGAAGAAAGAGGTCTGCCAATCCCTTCCTCCTTCCTCTCGACAACTAGAGACTTAGTACGTCTGTCCAGTTCTCAGGTTCAATAACTGGAAGCTCATGTATCAGCAGATACAAGCCACACTGTCTAAAGTCGGCGTCACTGTTAATCCAGATGAAGAAGACTGCTGTGTGGTATTGTACAGATACGCACAAGCGCCCAATTCCACGGCTGTCATTTGCATAATAGTCATGGGAGCCTCTGTCTTTTCTGCCCTAAACTGCTGCCATAGCTCACAAGTCAGAACTCAGGCAGGGGACTACTCATGGGGAACCTTTGCAAACGTTAACAGTCACTTCTTTGATATGCAGCTTCCGTGTTTATGAAATAAGGAAGTTAAAGAGAATAATCAGTATTGGCCCCTTTTCAACAAAAACATTCCGTGAGCCAAATAATTCTCTGCAATTCCGACACAGAAGTTACTAACCACATAAGGTTATGGAGCATTTGAAATGTGGCCAGTCCAAACAGGGTTGTAATGTACTGTACAATACATACTGGGTTCCGGAGACGAGAGGAGCAGCAGACGGGGGAGAGGGACCAGGTGTGCACAATAACCTGTAGTATCTCACTGATAATTTTATGCTGATTACATGTTAAAATAATATTTGAATATGTTAACTAAAATAAAGTATGCAGTTAACTTCACCTGTTTACTTTTAAAAATGTGGCGAGTACAGGGTTGAATTTTGCATGTGACTTATAGAAGAGGTGATCAAAATATAAAGTGAATATTAAAAAGAAATTTTAATGTATGACAGTAAATGGCATGATGCTACTAATTCTCCTCAAAATACTCCTCGTCATGTGGAACACACTTTTCCCATCATTCTTGCCACTTTCTGAAGCACTTCTGGAAGTCCTCTCTCGTGTCTCTAGTTGTGCTGTCGTGGCTGTCTCAATGTCCTGAATGGATTCAAACAGTTTACAGCAATTTCCATCAAATAAACACCTGACAGGGTGTCCTGCTCCATCTGGTTCACAAGATCTGGCACCATGCAATCTCTGGCTTTCCCCCAAAGTCAAAATGACCACCAAGGTAAATCAACATTTTGAGTCAGTTCAGGACAGCAAAGCGGCCATGACTGAGCAACTAAAGACACTCATGAAAGAGGACTTCCGGAACCGCTCTTCAGAAAGTGTCAGAAATGATGGGATGTGTGTTTGAAATGTGGAGGATTAATGGTAATGTACATTTTACTGCAACAAATTTTAAAAGTTGAAGCACTCACCGCACTCACCTTAGATCACACCTCGTGTTTCTGTGGCCAACCCTCGCCCAGGGATTATCCAGAGTATTATTAGGGGCCAAAGAGAACTTGTGTTTCTTACTTTTATTTGTGTAATTTGCACCCAGACTTGAAGGGTCTCTGGGGAGATGTAGTGACTGTTTCCATAAGAAATAGGGATGACATCATGGAAAGACATTACCCCAGACCCTCGGGGTGAAATAAGGAAAGTCTTCACATATTAATTAAAGAACAACCTGCATTCATACCTTTTTGACCGTCTTTTCCATCACATCCTGGAACACCCTGGCATCCAGGAGGGCCTGGAGGGCCTGGGGGGCCTGGTGGCCCTGGCAGACCACAGTCACCTGGCTCCCCTTTCAGAAGGTCAACACTCCCACGGGGTCCTGGAGGCCCAGGTGCTCCTAATCACAGGGATGAGGCAAAAATACTCTTTCATTCAGAGACAAACGTATATATTGGCTGCCTGAGCCTTTTTTAAGAACAGTCATTTAGTGACTTGCAAGCAAGAGATACAGGGAATTGGAGAATAAAAAAGCCCATAGTCTAGAAGTGAAATGAGAGTATGTCCCACGGAGCCCAGGCTGAGAAATGGTGTATAATGTGTTAGCACTATTAGACAAAATGAACCTAAGCAAAACCTTCCTTTATACCCATTCTTTCTGATAGTGTCATTTTATGGTTTTGTGTTCATTATCCTCTCGCTGCTTTAAAAGGATGATGAAGGGATGGCTGAAGGGATGAATAGATGGGATATTTGAAAAATTATGTCACCAGCCAATGGGAAAGGAATTTTCTCAATCCCACCTTTACTAAAGCCCAAAAGATTCCCAGGTGGTGGGTCTGTGTGTCAGCCAGGACAAATGTGCCGTCTGCACTCAGCCAGTCACGGCACTCAGCCATACTCTCCTCTTGATTCTGAATCAGCTCTAGTCTGCTCCAACTTTGTTAGCTTATACTAGCTTCCAGAATCTTGCCCTGCCAGAGCTCGTCCCTATGAAACAGTGAGAGGAAAAAACAAACAGCACTCTTAGCGGCCCTGTTTCTAGGCATATGTGAGGCCGGCCTCCTGTCACTGTGGGCCAGTAGAAAGATGCTGGAAACCAACAAGGGGTGTGAGTCCCTCTTATCAAGCACTTCCAAAGCATCTTGGGCAGCATCAAGGTGCTGATGGGAAATGCTTTCTCCAGATCAGATTTTGTGGCCCAGCATGGATGGTCTGAGAATTGACATGCAAGAGGAAAGGGGCCTTCTTCTGGGCCTGGATGTGGTTCTGAGAGCCCACCGCCACCCACACTCTCACCCACCCGGGTCTTACTTGTCTCAGCCAAACTGATGGGGCTGCTTGGGCCCTTCTGCTCTGCCATTCTGTGGTCCTAGAACCTTACCGAACTGACAGCATCTACCAAAGGTAGCACTGCCATCCTTTGCCAGGATGCTCTCATACCTCTTGGGCCATCAGGTCCAGGAGGTCCCTGATCTCCAGGCGGACCAGGGTCAGGAATGTCACCCTTAGGAGCTCTTCCTGGCGCACCTGCAGGACCTGGGGGTCCTGGTCTCCCTGCACAAGCACAGGTTCACACATTAGCCACATTACACTTGGAAGGTTTCGAATTAGTTATTGAGAAACAAAACTTGTTGCTTCTTACCTGGGGGGCCTGGGAAGCCTTTCTCTCCAAAGAGGCCTGGAGGAGAAATTCCTGGTCTCCCAGGGTCTCCTATCTCCCCTTTGAGACCAGGTATTCCCACTGGGCCTGGGGGGCCCATTTCATGCAAACCTTAATGGGAAAAATAACATCAGTACTACACCTTCTTTCACCCTGTTTTTGCCCTGTTATCCTGCTTGAAAAGGAGCCACATCCCAACAGGAAAGTGTCTGGCTCTGCAGAGACAACCTCGGCCAGAAACCGGGGTCCGAATGGCTGCCTACTATTCCCGGCCTACCATTTCTCTTACAACCCATCCATGGGTTGTAACTAGGGGTTTAATTTTTCTTATGATAACTTCCCAGATTTAAAAATACAATAGCTTGGTCATAATACCAACCCTATGAACTTTACAATGGATAAAGCAAAAACAAATGATATAGAATAATGAATAGCTCCAAATAAGCTGCTTTATAATTTGAGTGGAAAGTGACATTTAATGAGAACTACTACAGTGTGATTTCCCATTAGGAAGGAAAACAAATCACTGGCTTCTCAGAAGAGGTAAACATTTAATCAGGCTGCTTGGAAGAGCCACTAAGTAATTCCAACATGAACTAAGTTATTTTTTGATTGTCCAAACTGTACAAAGATTTCATCTCTCTCCACCATAGATTCATAGCTCACTGCACGATTCTACCTCTCAATCATCTTAATGTGCATGTTGGTCTCCAGGTACTTTGTCTGGTTTTGTTATTTTTTTTCTGAGAAAAATCACACAATAAATGTGTGTCATATCAATAGAAAAAGCTAAACTATGGTTGCTGAATATTAGCCTATCTGTGGTAACAAAAACAACAGCAAATATTTCAGACAATTTGTCTTAGCAGTGGCAGTAAAGGGATACTTAAAGTACTAATTAGATACATGTGGTAAGGGGCCAGGGATATAGCTCAGCAACACAAGCCCCTGCCTGGTAAGTGCAAGGTCCTGAGTTCGATTCCCCATACCAAAATAAAGAAGATACACGTGGTTGTACAAGCGTTTGCCATACTTAAAATAAAATTTTTAAAACCCAGACTATTCATTTGTTTCGTAACATTTTGAAAGTTGGGCCCATTTAAGCAAATATTCAGAGTATTTTTAGTAAACATTGGTGAGTAATACCAACAACAGGTCCTGTAAACCAACTGCTCCTCCTTAAGGTTTTCCTGAACATCCTTCATACAAGTCATCATCAGCATTAGAAGTAGCTCTAATACTGTGTCTCCAGTCTAAGCTACCTTTCCAGTTCCACACCCCAGCTCATGAAGGGAAGGGTCCCAGGGGAAGACCCTGTTTTGTATCACGGTCCACTGACCCAAGCTTGGTCCCCTGGGAATGGTTTTCATCTTACCTGAGGCACCTTTGGCTCCTTTCTCACCCTTCAAACCATGCAAGCCATTCAGGCCAGGTAACCCAGCAGGACCTGAAATACACCACAGGTCTTTGTCCCAAGGGCAAGACCAGCTGCCGATACCCACTCTGCTCATACTTATGGGCACCCCCCAGTGGAGGGCACACTGCAGGGGAAGGCTGGGGGTCTTTACCAAGGTGTGAATCAGGCAAATATTATTCATTTGGTGGAGACTTTTTTACCAAACAGCTAAATACATAGTTTCTTTGGTTTAAAGTACCCCTGTTGGGTTATAACCATATCATGACCAGATACAGTCTAGAACTACTGAATCTTGGAATAAGAAGTGACCTTTGATTTGATGACAGCCGATCATTCTGGACAAGGGAAGAGATTGTCTTCTACCTCCTAGCCTTGTAGGTCTTCCCCCTCCATCTGGGTCTACAGGTCCTTGTTCCTTCAGGATTTAGTCATGTTAATGTATTGTGAAACCAGGACACCTGACTCTGGCACGCTGCCTGCTGTGTCCTTCCTCGTGGATTTCAAGCACTGGACTGCTCTGGAACAATAGGTCTGCAGGTCACGTCTAGCTGTTGTGATTTCCCTGCAATAGCTCCTTCAGAACCATTCTTATGCCTTTTTACAGCAACCAAATGTATTTTGGAATACTCACTGAAGACCCCAGGCTCTGCAATCAGACACTGTCCTACTGACACCTGTGCCTTCTCTGAGAGCCTTCTGCCGGGCATCTCTACCAGTCTGGCTTCCCTGAAGTTGTCACTGAGCACTTCCGGTGGGAAATTTTCCCAAAGCTTTCCATCCGTACTTGAGTTGTGTTTAACTTTCCCAAGTGGGCATGCTTTCAAATGAGAGTTTCCTAGTTGTGCAGCATAGAGTTGGGGGAGGGAGGGAAGGAGGGAGGGGGACAAGGGAAAGAAGACACTGAAAGGGGATGGAGAATGCTTCAGAGCATCTCCTGAGCGCTGGGCACAGCCGGGTGCCCTGCCGCATGTCCTGTCCCACTGAGTGACTCAGGGAAAGGAACATGGCCTCAGCACTACCGATCAACTTCCTATTTCTTTGGTGGATCTTCCATCCAGGTGCTCTTCTTTCTCACCCAGGACTCAGAGCTCCGCCCCACACAATCAGCCTTTTACTAGTTTAGGGTCAAATCTCTCAGGTTTAGGACAGGAGTATCTTCAGCTTATGTGACTGACCCCCAAGGATGCGCCCCTCATCTCTGCCTGTGATACCTACCTCGGTCCCCTTGTCAACTCTGCCTGTGCCACTGTGTGACCCCTCTCTGGTCAGCTGTCTTCCCAATGTCAGGGTGAATCACAGTGCAAGATCAGCTCCTATCTCTCTAACCCCACATTTCGCATCTTCTGTGCTTGGTAGTAGGTGTTCAATAAACGCTTTGTTGAATGAGCAAGTGAATGAGAAAATGTGCAAAGCCAAGGGTGAGGGAGTTGAACAGGTGGAGAAAAATCTATGCTTGAAAAGTGGGCTACAGTTTCCACTCACGTGCCATGCCTTTGGTAGGTCTATAGACATATGATTTAGAGAATTTAGAAGAATCCATTTCGATCGAAATAATTTCAGTGCTGATTATTATCTGTGCATGAAAGCAAGTACTAAGGCAGGGCACGGTTCATTCTATCCGATTTATCGTCAGCACTTCAAATAGACAGTTGCGGTTCTCTGTGACAGCCCAACTTTAGATGGATTCAAATGAGCCATATTCTCTTGCACTGGAAAAAAAGTGGGAATGTATATTTATTTTCCCTAAATCTCTGATGTCCTAATCACTTTTAACAGCTCTGACTCAGTTTGTTTTCCAATCTGCTTTCCTATTTTATAAGCCAATACTTCACATTTGTACGAAAAGAACACAAGGGCCCTCTTCATCTGCCAAATCTGGATATTTATTGCAATCCATCTGAAATGATCATAAATTTTTTGAGGCCACTTTGCTATTTCCATTTGTTTTGATCTCCAGCTTTCGCCACGAGGATTGATGGCTTGAGAGACTTGGCTAGGGGTACAGTGTCCCAGCCTCTGCCAACCCCCACTGTCACATCAACACTCCCAGGCCTTGGGCTGTCACAGCCCAGCCCCTGGCCATTGCTGAACCCACCCTGCCTTTACTGACCCAAGGTGATCTTTCTAAGTGGAATGCAGCTACATCTAGATAGGTTTTTAAGGGTAATTTTTGTCTTTTTGCTGAAAGCTTTTTACCAATCCCATCTCTAAATCAGGAAGTTGTTCATGCATGAAATATATACACTGCAGATGAGAGGCAATTAGGTTAACAAAGCACATTCCTGGGTAATGAGGAATTTTTATTCACCTCTCTGATGTCCTTCTGTTTAACAACCATCCCCTAACAACCGGGCTGCCTCACAGCCCGGGGCTCTTCCTCTGTCCAGGGGGGCTCCTCTCCCTTCCAGCACACCTGTGCCTCTACCTGGGCGAGGCAGCCCCCTCTGTGTGACTAAATTCACACTCAGCTTGTATTTTTGTTCTAGAGCCTGAAATTCTATACCCCAGGAGCCTTACTCAGGTTTATACTTATAACAGGGTGCTCACTGCAGTCCCGTTTGCGTGGGACTCCCTAGCTTTAACACTGGCTGTTGTACAGGGTGAGTTATTTCTTCTGGTCCAAGAAAGACGGAACAGCTGGCCACCTAACTTTAAAGCAGGTGGGGAAGAGAAACTTTCATGACTATAGATAATAGTTGAAAAAGCTTGAAGCCTCTTACCAAAAAAAAAAAAAAGTCTTGAAATAAGATTCAGAGTTTTTGGTTTTTGTAATCCAGCCAATATACAAGTACCTATTAAGGGCACAGAATATGGTTTCCTAATGCAAACAGCTTCAGTGCCCCGAAAGTATCTCATGACAGGCACGGATGGGACAATAGGAAGTGAGAGAGAAGTAATCTTGATAGGGCAGAATAAAAAACTGCCATCGGATGGGCGGAGAAAGTGCTGTGAGGGGTGGGGCAGGAGGGGAACAAGTTGGTTGTAAAAAGAGACAAGAACATTGCTAAAATGTCCATAGCTCTCAGGTGTATGGCATTTCTTCCTGATAGGAGACATTTCAAAGCGCTTTTCTAAAGGGAAATGGTTGACTTGCCACTAGGCAAAATACTCAGTCCACATTCTTTATGGTGTTGTCATGGTATAGATAATTTTCTTTAGGGTTCTGTATTTCCAAGCTTATATTCAGGCCCAACAAGGAACTGGCTGTTTTCCTGTCAAAGGGCCTATGTTCATAAAAAGTGTAAACCTAGGACTCGAGCTACTTTTAGCCTATGTTAAAGTTAACGTTTCTATCTGCTTGAACACAAGCTGGACACAAAATCCATATGGCCTTTTCTGACAGAGCAAAGGACTTTCAACTCTAAAGCCAGCAGATGGTTTGTTCAAACAAGATCATCAGTCCCCTTGACTTATTTAGAACATACTTCAAATGTTTAGTTTCTCAGTTCAAAGTGTTTCTGCCGGCGTGTGGTTTGTTTTTACATCAGCATGATATGCTGCACCAATGTATTTATATTGTAGATGCTTTCGTTCTCAGGAACGCACTTCCCTGTTCTGCTTTGTTTAGGCCGATCTGCGGCTGCGCTGTTTGCAGTGAAACAGTGTCACTACATGGTCACGAGGCACCACTGCAGACAGGGCTGCACAGAGTGTGAGGGCGTGAGCTGTTTTCTCTCCCTCATCTTCTCTTCTTCACGAACTCCCCGTTTCATTGCACAGAACTGCGATGTGCTCACAGATTATGAGTACTTCTGCTATGGATCAAAGTCATTAGCTATTCACTGTTTTTTTAATAATGCCATCGTGGAGTTATGTGATAAATGTAAAGTCATTCAAGGAAAAGAAGAACTGAAAACAGTAACAAGAGCTTTGTCATTTGGATCAAATTGAGTGCATTTTTTTATGGCAAAAAGACACTTGAAAATCTGGCTGTTTTACTAATCTGGGAGGGGGAGAAATATGTGGGAATGCAATAGGAGTGGTTAATAATAGAAAATGTTTGCTTTAAGTTGTTTCCTGACTTTTTACACACACACAAACACACACACACACACACACACACTGTCAATGAATACCTCATGAGGGCTGTAGGAATTGCCAGAGACAAGAAATGGCCACAATTACTAGGGAAACTTTAAAAAACAATGGAATGATCATTTTTGTTTGAAACCCTAAATTCATCACAAATGTCTAGACTTCACATTATTAAAAAGTCAATAAAGATAGAGAACTGCACCAAGCTATTTTGTCTTGTGTACTGCCTCTTCAAAACAAACGGCTTTTCTCTCCACAGTGTTATATCAAAGAATGTACACCACACCACAACATACGAAAAACTGCAATTATTTGAAAGCTAGCTCATGACTGAAGGAGGGGGGATGGGGGAAAAATACAATTTGGGTTGTTGAACAATAAAATGATTAACCTCAGAAATGGTTTCCAACTCTTTTGAGTTTCATTCTACCAACACTGCAGATCTGTGTAAATCTTAGAGCAGAAGGCAGATGGGAGAAAATAGAGAAATGAGACAAAGACAGCTTGGTTACAAGAGAAGGAAGCTTGAACTTTCAACTGTTGGCTACGGTGTGGACTTTTGATCTCATAGCTACTAACTTAATTGTATATTCTTCTGTCTGACCATTTATTTATTCATACTGCCGACCAAAATATTTATTGGGTGTCTACTGGGTACTAAGGTGTTCCTTTTGCTTTTCAAAAATCATATTCTATTTGGTAAGACAGTCCTCTAGGCAACAAAACTGATAGAATATGGGTGTTATGCTAGGGCAAAAACCACCCATGGAGAAAGTACTTTTTCTAAAATTCAAGAACATAGACTAGAGTTAAGTATCATGGATCGGGGGTGAGTGTGATAAACTTCTTAATAACAAGTATATCATATCATATCATGTTATCTTATATCCATACTTATAACCAAAGGCCAAAAATTCAACCAGGAAAAATGTGTCTTTATTTCACAAAGATAATGAATATTAAACACTCGTTCCTTCATACCACCTTATTCTTTTCTTTCTTCCATTGATCCTAATTGCTGAAGGCACATTTATTACACTATATTTTTAATGTCTGTCTGTTCTATTAGCCAGTGAGCTCCAATAAGGTAGAAGTCATGTCTATTTCCTTCAGCTTCTGCACGTAGCATCTGACACAGAATCTAGGATGTAATAGGAGCTTATCTACTTGTGGAGAAAATAAATGGATAGACCTGAATATCATGAAAACCAGCAGTCTAACATCTGCAGCATGAGATGGAAATGCTACCTTCCCTGGGAGGGGGCAGGTCACAGCAGCCCCTGCCTTGGGCCTGGGGGTGAGGAGGAGTAGGAAGATGTTTATTGATACATGAGACCAGGCATGGCCAAGAGCTGAGTCACTCATGGGGTCAGGAAATGGGCTACAAATTGGCTACTGCTTGGGCTAGATCTGTCTGCTTGGGCTAGATCCACAAGCCCTGGAACTTACCTTTTATTCCTGGAGGACCTGGCATCCCTGGGTCCCCTGGCAGGCCTCTAGGCCCAGGATGCCCCGTTTCTCCCGGATGGCCCTGCAGCCCAGGCATCCCCTGATCACCTGTGGACAGCAGGAAAGTTCTACAGATACCCAGTGATGCATGAGTAACAGTGCTGAAAAAGCCCTCTATGTTCTTAATAGATGGGTAACCGGGGACCTCATTTTACTGCAGTTTCTTCTTAAATTTCTTAACTCTAAGGAGAAAAGTACACTTCACTTCAGAAGGAAAAATACAGTCCTAAATGATTAAAGTTGCCAATTATGATGTTAAATTTTTTTTTCCTTTTTTCTGAATTGGCAGGAAAGGGGTCATTAAAACATTAGACTCTAAATGTGACATCTGCCTGTGGTCTAAAGCAAGAAGGGGTAGGGGATTTCAGCATCACAAAGGGAGAGTGAAGTAGAGGGCTTGAAAAGCACTTTTACTGTCAGACCACCTTTGTGACAGGAGCCATGTCAGCTCCTTTCAGGCATGGTCTTTACTCCCAGTAATTAGTGTAACCCTGTGGGATTGGACTAGCTTTACCCGTGAAAAAAAGGGAAGCTTATGTGATCTGCCCACAGACACAGGTCTGGAAATGGCAGAGCCCTGTCTCAACCTAGGCCTAACAGAAGATTGGCTTTGTGACACAGGAAGAGATTCGTGAGTGCTCCAGAAGTTTCCGAGGTACCTGAACAGCCTGGTGGCCCCAGGTAGCCAGGGGATCCTGGCCTTCCCGGTGGTCCTCTCAGCCCTGGAACTCCAGGCAAGCCCTGATCTCCAGGGGCTCCACAATGTCCTAAAGAAGCAAAAATAAAAATCTGAGTATTGCCGTTTGAGACAAGAAACCTGTGAGACAGCCAACTTCAGCTCTTGTTATTCTTTAAATCTGTTCCACTGAAAAGGAGGATAACATTAGAAAACTGGAAACAAAATGTCCATCATCTACCACTATAACACAATTTTCCTATGACACACGTGCAAAGAATAGTCACAATTTTATATTCCAAAAATTTAAATTAGTGTTGCATCCTAAGTAATACTCTAAGTTTATCTTAGTTTCCCCAGTTGTCATTTTCAAGTAACTGGTTAATAGCTTGCTGATTCAATTTTAATTAAATTACTTAATCTACTCCTCTCGTTGGTCATTCAAGTTATTTCTCTTCAGTATTATGCAAAATTGTATCTATATCTATACCTTGTTGTTGTTGTTGTTTAGTTTTTTGTTTGTTGAGACAGGGTCTTGCTATGTAGTTCAGGCTGGCCTTGAACTCATTATGTAGCCCAGGCTGCCCTCAAACTCATGGTGATGCTCCTGCCTCAGCCTCCTGAGTGCTGGGACTATAGGCATATCCCACAATGCTTGGCTGATTTTTACATATTTTTAATCGATATTTTTCACCTACTAAATTATTTCCCTAGAAAAAATTTCTAGGAGTAGAATTTTTAGGTAAATCATGTGATATTTTGGTTCTTTTAAATGCTGAAATATTTTAAAGTAAGTCACAGCCATTACAGAATTCCTAAATATTTTAGGAGGTGAGCCTGATAACTAAAAACATTTTCCTATGTAGCCAAAATAACACTGCAGCTAAAAAAAATTAATAACAATCCCTAATTAATAACAATCCCTAACTGCCATCTTATGCTTGTTCTAAACTTAAATCTCTCCCAGGGTCCCCACAATGCCTTTCATAGTTGGTCTGTCTACACCAAGTTGATGCCGGAGTCACACATCACACCTTGTGGCTATGTGTCTAAGATTTTTTTAAAAATCTGAAATAGTCCCTTTCTCACGAGAGTAGCATCCTGAACAGAATATAGCACAGCTCTACTCTAGCCTTCTAGAGGAGACCATTCAGCACTTTTTGTTTATTTTTGTGGTATGTGGGACTAAACCAAGGGCCTTTGGACTGTGCTACCCTTTTTAAATTTTGAGACAGGATCCTGCTAAGTTGTCAAATTGTCCGGGCTGGGCTGGAACTTGAGACCCTCAGCCTCGGCCTCCCAGAGTCTTAGGATTACAAGCTGGTGCCACCAAGCCCAGCTCCACACTTGGTCCCTGGCTTGGGCTGCCTGTGGGTTGGAGGAAGTAAGTCAGTAACCCACTCACACAGTCCCCTTGCATCACCCTCGAGGGCATCTCCGTGCCATAACTCCAAGTGTGTGCTCCTCCTGCGGACTGTCCATTCACTGACTTGGCTTCTTGCTAATTTAGTAAGGATAAACTGATACTTACAGGATGAAACAATAGTCTTTGCTGAAAATCAGTGGCTGCAAATAAAATATATGCCTCTGTATTTACAACCCCATGGAGGGTATAGTCATGGCTTACTAGAACCCATGCAACAAGCCTCGGTCCGCATCTATTCCTCGATCAAATCCAACATCTATTAGTCTCACTCTGTGCTACCTTATTTCTCCCCAGAAGCTTCCTGCAGTAGAAGTACAGCACAGTCATTACTGGCACCAAAGGAAATAACAAGCACTCGGAGGCTTATCTCCCAAATCTGTGGCTGCGCTAGCAGCAGGATTTCTCAGCTAGTCTATGCTGTCCTTCCTCTGTGGATTGAAGAGGGTTGGAGGAGAAGACTGGCCCCACCCAGTCACACACAATCCTGGGGCAACCCACACATCTACACTTCCTCATCAGCCTCCTTCCGGTTCAGCACAGCTTTTCCCAGCCCGTGGAAATAGCATACGTACATAAACTGTATGCTGCTGAGTAACATATAACTGAAAAAGGCTAAGCCGAAGCCATGGCATATAAGAATGGACACAATTTCAATGGGGATAACTGCAGGCCGGCTGTTAGGCCAAGGCCAATGTGCTGTAAAACTTAGCCTATGCGTGAAATAACTCACACTGACGGTTTTAAACTTAAAATACTACCTACCATTAGAGGCCCTCAGTTTGGACTACTTTAAGCTTGTAAAATTTTATATCTTCAGGGTTTACAACAAAAATATCAGCAAGTGTGGAAAAATCTCCTAATGTTTTGCTGAGTTCATCACCATGATGACTGCACTTTACATCTGTGTAGTAATTTTTAGTTTGCAAATCTATTTCAAGGTATTGCATCTACTCCTCAGATCAGTTCTTTCCTGTGCATAGGGCCAATTTCTAGGAGAGAAAAACCGAGCACAAAGACAGTCGCCTCGCCCAGGACGAAACGCTCAGTAATGAGGCAGGCTGACTTCCAACCAGCACGTTCTCCTTTCTGAGATGTCTCACTCTGGCGTTTATTCTGAACTTCCTTAATGCTGACCCCAAGACTATTTTCCTTGCTAGCTGAATATTTGAGTTCTACATTTCAGTTAAAATATGATACTCTCTTAATACGTGTATCCCTGTGAAAGGAAGTTTTTGCCAACATAGCAGCTTGTTTTTCTGCTAGACATCCATTTTTACAGTTTCTTATAAAATGACAAAGAAAATACTATTTCCCATAATGCTTCTGCTTTCTATATTCTTTCTGTTACGTGAAATTAAACATGGCTATTGCCGGAGGGAACTTTAAGGAAACTATGGAATTATTAATAGGAAGTCTTTTAATTTACAAGAGATCTGTGTAAATATAAAACTCATTTTTAATAGGACCACTATCACCTGAACGCTCTTGACCATAAGTGACTCAGTGGATCTTCTGTGGATGGACATCTCTTCTATCCATGCCCTTGTCCAATTACTGACTTTAGATAAATTCTCAGGAGTAGAATTTCCAAGTCCGAAGGTGTGTATATTTTAAGAAATGATGAACGGTTCCCCGGGGACCAGAAAGGGAGTGTCAATTTGTATTTTTCAATATTTTCTGGCAGGTAAACAGGAGTACGAAATAGTAAGACAAAACATCCTAAGACACTTTTGCCCTCTAGGGGTGAGGCTCAACATGCTGGCTTGAACTAGAGCGACTTCCCCTTCCCTGGGAAGTGTGGAGCATCGCAAAGCATCACGGTCCCTTCTGCCGCGGGAGATCCTGTGAGGCCGGCAGGGGTGAGAGATAAGAACTTGCTGGCACATCGAAATTCCTTCTGAGGGAAGGAATCCACGTCAGCTGCTAGTGAAAAACAAAGTACCATTGTTCTGAGTGACTGAGATTTCTCGGTGGTGGTGAAATTTTACGTTGGTTCTGGTTTGATTTTTAGGAAAGTAGAGCAGATGTGTGACAGGTCGGCAGGGTGGGTCTCACTTGCATTCTCAGGTGCTGTTCTCAGTGGGATAGACAGGGTGCCAGGAAGACCTGCAGCTACTGTAAGTGATGGGGCCTGCAAGGTATCTCTCACGTTTGCAAAACTGTACCATTTTAAGCAATTTTAACTGCTTGCAATATTCTCTTTTGACTGTCGAAGTATAGGGCTGCTCGGAGGGGCACTTGGCGTCAGTGTCATTGGTCATGTGAGCCACAGCGGGGAAAAGATTGGGAACCCCTAGGATCTGACCCCCTTGTCCTTCCGGGACGAGAGTGCCAGGGAAGCTTTGCACATAATCTTTTTGATGTGTATCTCAGTAGGCAAACGGGAGAGAAAATACCGATACAGTCACTGCCAGCTAGATGCACATAGGCAGTTGTTTATTTTTTGAAATAGACTCCTTTTTTGTTTTCGTAAGCAAAACACATAGCTATACCTTGACACCCAGGGCTACCAGGCTCACCCTTCGGACCAGGTGGACCAAACCTACTGGCAGCGTCACCTTTGCTTCCTGTAAGCAAAATAAAACACATGAAACATCATTTACAAAGGTGGAATTTGGTCTTACAGACTTAACATACTTTTTTGAATATTTGTATCTAGAAGCTATCTTCAAATGTTCCAGCAAAGGATTAAAAAACGACAGTTTTTATCCTAAATGAGAACACACAGAAATATAGATGCAAGATGTGATTTAAACACCGCACACACACTCTCCCTAATTTTATAGCTTACAAAAATCATAAGAAACTACAGACGTTGATGTTGATGTTTGAACTTCTAAATTCCTAAAATTATTTTTCAAACTCAGTTTTGTGTTGAAGGAAGTACTTGGCATTGAGTCTATATTATCTTTAGAAAAACATTAGAAGTTGTCACTGTTTCAGCTGCTGCAACCCATTTCACACTCTCTTCTAAGGAAGGTCAACTCAGTGTCCTATTAAAAAAAATCACAGAGCCATACATTATTGAACGCTTGACAAGTGACACATATTTACAGGCTGCTGCAGACACTGACACCTGAGTCCCACAAAGCTTTCCAGCAATGCTATATGTGCTTCCAGGTCCAAAGATGGGAGCCAACTACAAGGAAAGGACTCAAAGGGGGCGGGTGGGCAAAACAATAGATGGTTTTATAAGAGAACCTGGGACATGAGAATGATTTATAATCTTCTCACTAACACTGTGTCATAAGAGGCCCCCCTCATGCCTTAAGGAAATAAACACTCTACTTGACCCTATTCACCTTTATGCATTACCACTTGGGGCTGGAAATCTGTCCATCCCAAGTCAGACAGTCTTTCTTTCAGGAGTTGAAATTTAAAAAGTGAGAATTTGAGATCCTTGACGATGGGTGCAGACACCATGAGAATCATCACGAGTTGCCCTGATGCGCAGCACGTTGGAATACAATTCAAACGTACCCAGAAATACCCAACCCAGAGAAAATATGAAGTAGAGAATGATAAAGCCAGTCAGTAGACGAGTAAGCAAAACACAGACATTGGAGAAAAGCAAGAAACTATGAGTTGCTTGAGGAGTGGGCTTACACCCTGCAGGGCTGGGTCTCCCGTCTGTAGGCTCCACGAGATCTCTTTCAGTCCGGGTACCCTGAGTGCATTCTGACCCCTTGCAAAGGTGGCCCAATACAAGCAGTAAGGAAAGGAGAACAGGTGTCTTTAAAGTGTGAAAAGAGGCAAAGGGACTACAATGAACTCCTAAAGACAGCAGAGGAGTGAGTTCTAATGCTGAGGCTTTAAAATATCACAATCAAATAGGAGAAACTCCCTCTTTATAACCATTCCTGAAAAGGTGATCTAGACTATCCCCACTGAATAATAAGCATATCTGTTTCTTAAGATAGTTTTCTTGGGGCTGGGGATTTAGCTCAGCGGCAAAGCGCCTGCCTGGCAAGTGCAAGGCTGTGAGTTCGGTTCCCGGTACCAGAGAAAAACCAAAAAAAAAAAAAAGATAGTTTTCTTACAGCAACTATCACATTATTTATAGAGTATCTCTCAAAAAGCATGCATCATTAGTGGCAAAATGATTTTAGGTGGTTTATTAATTTATATTTTAAAGTTATTTATTTTAACTTGCATTAAAGTAATGTTTAGCTGCACATCAAATTTGTGTATTCACAGATAGTGAGGTTAAGGTTTAAAAGATGAATCGCTTTAAGATATTCAGATTTTTGCTTATTTCTTTGTTTGTCTAGTTAAAGGGTTAATAAGACGATTCTTTTTCTCTAAGAATACTTTTTACCTTGGGTAAATTTTCTGTTCCGGTTTCCCTGAAATCCTGATAAAGATAGAACGTCAGGCGTGTTTACAAGACAACACTGTTTTTGGCACAAGATAAAACTAGGGCCTGTGGGGCCAAATTCAGCCTGCAGTTTATTTTGTAAATAAAACTTTATTGGGACATAGCCACGCCCCTTTGTTTACATGCTGTGTATGGCTGCTTTCATATCACAACAGTATAGTTAGTTGAGTGGTTGTAACTGAGACCATAAGTCGCACAAGATGAAATTTTTATGAAATTTTTAATGAAATTTGTATCAAGTTCCGGGGGTGGGGGGCGATATTGGTATCCTTTGGCTTAAGATAAAAATAATTCAATTATAAATCATGGCTGGCTTCAGAATTCCTAAGTAGACTCTTAACATCTGTTGGAAGGGCATGGCTTTGGCCTTAACGAAGTCCTCAAAAGAGAGACTGGCTCCTGTTAGACATGGCAGTTCTAAGCCAAGGTGGACACTGCCCACAGCTGTGGCTCCAGACTCCTTGCACCTGAGCTGTCATTACAGGAGCTGTGTCGCTGTGTGCGTGGCAGCTGGGAATCCCCCCTAGGGAAGAAACCTGGTAGGGCTGCAGGTACGCTGTTCCCTACCTAGCATCCTTGGAACTAACTGACAAAGGACAGCCCTTTGGGTTTTAAGTGTTGTGCAGCAGATTCTTTTCTCTTTTTTTCTTTTTTTTTTTTTTGGTATCAGGAATTGAACTCAGGACCTTGCATAGCAGATTCTAAGTGCCTCTTGAGTGTTAATCATGCAAAAGATGCTCACTCACAATGTTACAAATACCCAGGAGTATGAGTTTGACAGATTTCTGCTCTTTTGCAAACCATACCTTTAGGTCCTTTTGTTCCATCAGTTCCTGAAAATCCAGGGGGGCCCGGAGAACCTGGCTCACCCTGACAATTGAATGAAACAAAAGTAAGACCTCCATTGTGTTTCCAATACAAATGCCACATGTATGATGCAATCCCATTATAATTTTTTGCAATCTATTTTTTTTTTTTATTGGTACATTTTCTTTTTAACCAATGAGTGGTGAAAAAAAGCCTGGAAATGTATTGCAGACACTCTACGGCACAGGTCTAGCATGTCTGCTTTTGAGACAAGTGGGCTTTTGCAGTCCGAGCTGGCCGCAGCGTCACCATCTTCCTGCCCATGATTTCTAGGGCTGGGATTACAGGTATGCACCACAACACCCGGCTTACAGGTGTCTAGTTTTCAAAAACTCACAAAATTCTTCTAGTATGACAGCTATCAATGTTAACAGTACCATGTTATCCTGTAAACATGGCAAATAGTAGTTGCACTATATAAATTACATTTTTAATTTTGACTGGTTAATATTAAATAAAATATTATTAAAAGTCATATTATATTATAAACTTCATAAACTTTAGGAGGACATTGAGACAGGGTCTCACTATGTATTTCATGCTGGCCTTGACCTCACTATGCTGCCCAGGCTGGCTTTGAACGCATGGCTGCCTCGGTTTCCTGAGTGCTGGGAATACAGGTATGCACCACCATGCCTGGCAGCTTTTCCAAAAGATGGATAGTGAATTACATTTCCAGAAGTAGGGTGTACGCTACTATATTTATTATATTGTCTGGCTTCTCCAGGGAAAGTTACTCCTGATTCTGAAGAGCAACTATATTTAAAGCAAAGTCTGTGATATCGTCAATCAGACGGGCGGCTGAGAAACCAGAATCCGGGTGGGATTTCAGGATAACCTTCTACTCCACTAAACCAGCAGTAAAGCAGGAACAAGTCTCGTGGAGGTGCTTAAAGCCAGGATGGATCATGTGAGTTATGTGACTTGCGCATGTACGTTAGAGCACTGGTCACATCCTGGCCTTTCGGAAGACGCCATCTTCCCTGTGGTTCTCCTGTCTTCCAAGAGCCAGGAAGCAGCCCAGATCCACCTTGGTAATGATGACTCCTTAAAGGATTCTGAAACCAGGAAGGTTTTATTATTTATCCTCTCGTGGAGCAGCAGCCCCTTACCTGGTCACCTGGAAATCCTGGGAAACCAATGATCCCTCTTAGCCCAGGTGGACCTGGAGGGCCAGGGAGTCCAGGAAGCCCACGCTGCCCATTTCTGCCAGGCTCCCCTCTCTGAAATCCAGGTGGTCCGTATCTTCCAGGGTCTCCTCTTCTCCCTTGTGTCCCAGGAGCTCCTTTGTCACCTGATGAGGGCAGCAGTATTACGAAGCTCTTGGCTAGAATCCCGGGCTAGGCGCTAGTTACACTACAGGACTTAATGCTTTTTAAAGATGGAGCCAAAGCAGTTGGGAATCCTGGTTCCTGCCCTAAACCACCTCTTGAAGGTTTCTGGTTTCAGGGACCTCGCAGTGAAAAAAGCTGTCCAGCAACAGACGAGCAGAGGAGGGAGGACGCACATAGGGGCCTTCACTCCAGCATGCTCATTTTCCGATGAGAAAATACTTTACTCAGAAGAGGTAAAACACATTTCCTATAACCACTAGTTAAAGAAAAAAGCAAGGCAAGAAGCCAGGCCACATGAGGATTAAGCCTAATCTCGGAGAGAATATAAGTGGTGGCTAAAGTGCTTGCCATCTGATTTTCCTGAGGGCCAGCAGCACAGCATGGGGACACCTGGACACCCCACACCCCAAGGATTCACAATCTGCACTTTAACAAAATCCCAGCTGATCCATATGCACACTGAGCTTTGAGAGACACTGATCAAAATCACAGTCAGTGTGCTATTGATTTGAATACTAGCCACCCATCACGGAGATATTCTAAACCTGAACCAGCATTTAATGTATATCTCAGCTGATTCTAGTTTAGGTTACCCAAATCTATAAAGACATATGAACTTCAGCTAAATCTGTAGCATGAAAAAGCAAAAGAGAAGTGAGCCCCACCACCCCCGCTCTTTATCAGTGTGTAGTTACACCTAAGAAATGAGCTCTGCTAATCTGCACACTGGTGGGATAGTTGCTAATACATATGCTTGCTTGAAGGATCTGTAAAGATAGCGATGCATGTGATAAGGTTAAAAAGCTGAAGCATTTACCTCTCTCTCCTACGAACCCACCATCTCCGGGAGGCCCAGGTTCCCCACTGTCTCCCCTCTGGGAAATGATGGCCATTTCTCCCTCATCTCCAGGAGGTCCTCTGGCTCCTGTGGATATTCATCATGAGAGAGAAAAAGGGACACATCACACACACAACTCATTGTTACCACAGTCACTGCAGTTTACAAATCCCCATTGAAGTCACGAAACTGTATTCATGCTGGCAGATCCAGATCGCCTGGTGTCAACATGCTGACCCCCGTCCTGCAGGAACGGCTGTCTTTCATGTTCTCGTCCCCTCTTGCCCTGAGTGCTCTGTGAGTGTTTGCTAAATTCAACCAGATAGGACTCAGTGTGTTCAATGAGTTAAGACAAATTTGAAAAGTTCTCGTTCATAAATGTGTCTGTCCTGCAAAATCTGCATTTCCCATCTCATATTTTTAATTCAAATCCTTCCCGGGCTGGGGATTTAGCTCAGGGGCAAAGCGCCTGCCTGGCAAGCGCAAGGTCGTGAGTTCGGTTCCTGGTACCGGAGAAAAACCAAGAAAAAAAAAATTCAAATCCTTCCCTTTCCTCACCATGCTTTGTTATTTTCCTTATAAGAACAGACTTGTGTCTCAATGTGGTTCTCCATGGAGAGATTTCCCGACATAGGAAATGAGCACCACGGTTCTGCCTATTTTTTGAACACTGTCCGACTGCAGCAGTGTGCCGGAGGGGGCTGGAGTTCCAGTGTGGCTAAACCTGATTATTAATAATTTGAGAATTTTGTGAGCCACTAGTTAACCCGTCGGTAGTTAAATCAGCCATGATGAGAGTTTTTATGCTGGAGTGGGAAGACTTACACCATCACAGTCGGAGAACAGCGTAAATCAGGGCATTTTTTTAAAAATTCAGAGACCTAGTTTAGGACCACATCACTGGAATTAACCCATTTTTAAATTTTTAGTGAGACAATGCAGCAAACATCACTTATCCAAGGTAGCAAAGTGACTCGGATTCCTTGACGCTATGTAAATAATTTACAAACAATGAAACACAAAATAATAAGAGAATCAATCAACTAAGAAGAACAGGTAATTTGCTTTAAATATGAGGCTGTTTGCCCAAACATCTTGAAGAGCAAAACCCTTGTTTCTAAAAATTATTGATCATTCCTCTGAACTCTGGAAATACACAGTTTACTCACCCCAGCCTTAGGGGTAAGACGCAAAAGCTAACACTTAACAAGGATGCACAGAACCTCTAAATCAGTGGTCTCAAAACTATTTTTTATAGTAATAAAAACTTATTTTTAAATGAAGCTTAAAAGCAGCTCAACTCATGGCCCAGGTGAAAGAGGTCTCATTCTAGTTCAAAAATCTTCAAACTTTGGCCCACACACCATGTCCCGGAGCTACCAGAGATTCTGAGAGCTTACACTGACAGCCATGAATGGTTTCCACCCTTCTGCATGGTTGGGGGAAACTCAAAACATAAAACACAAAACATCACTTTGTGAAAATATATATATTTGTGAAACTGATATGGACTTAAGCATTTATAAACACAATTTTATTGGGAAAAAATTTTTTTTCTTTTTTTATGGTACTGGGGATTGAACCCAGAGCTTTACACTGAGCTATATCCTCACCTCTTTTTAATATTTTTTATTTTGAGACAGAATCTCATTAAGTTGCTACATTGTCCAGGCTGGACTCACACATGTGATCCTCCTGTCTCAGCCTCCCACAGTGCGGTGATTACAGGCAGGCACCACAGAAGAGGTTCAGATCAAACACCATAAACAAACGTATGTTGCCTTGTTGGGTTGTAAACGTGCTTACCTGTGGCACCTCGTGCTCCTGGGTGCCCCCGAAGGCCAGGCCAGCCCTTCTCTCCGATTTCTCCCTTTTTGCCAGGTCGGCCCTGTGGGCCGGGCTTTCCTCTCTCTCCAGGAAAGCCTGGGAGGCCAGGCAGCCCCTGGGGTCCTGACAAAACGAGAGCAGGCATTTTTGGAAAACCATTTTAAAGGCTGGTGCGAGTCTTCCATCTGCGTTCCTTGTAGTCCACTGAGAAATGCAAGCTCTCACCTCACTCCGGGTTTGCACAGAGAGGAAACAGACGCTGTCAAGCTCACCCC
Organism: Chinchilla lanigera; assembly: GCF_000276665.1. Classification (NCBI taxonomy): domain Eukaryota; kingdom Metazoa; phylum Chordata; class Mammalia; order Rodentia; family Chinchillidae; genus Chinchilla; species Chinchilla lanigera. The sequence goes on along the minus strand of NW_004955453.1, from coordinate 7,484,172 downwards.
ACTGACAGGCTGTGCTGTCTCACTCTTTCCTACCCTACAGACCTGACAGGGAGCCTGGTGTTTCTGGGTGCTGACCCCGCATGGTTTAGAGGACCAGAGGATGGGATGAGGGTGACGGGTTATCAGTGTGCGATGCTTTCACCCTGACCCTAGCACTTTCCCGGTCCTGCCTGGTCCTCTTAAAGTCAAGGCTTATGGATCCGGTGGATGTAACACCTCCAGCCCCCTTCTTCCGCTGATCTACACCTATCCATTCTGCAACTGAAAGTAACAGCACAGGACGGAGGGACGGTGGTATCCTTAAGGGAAGGACAAAGGCGAGGTAATAGAACAGTAAGTCCTATTAGTATGATTGTACATAACCAGCTTCACCTGACTATGGATTTCACATTTATAGACTAAGAAGAAATAAAAGAAAAATGCTACTTACCCTTTGGACCTGGACTACCAGGTAGCCCATCTACCCCAAAGAGCCCTGGGATTCCTGAAGATCCTGGGGGTCCATCTGCCCCAGGCAGCCCCGGGAGTCCAGGGAGGCCCTTCATTCCAGCTGGCCCAGGAGACCCCACATCTCCTTGCTGTCCTTTCCTGCCTGGGGCACCTGAGACAAAACAGGGGCAGTGAGGAACGAAGGCTGAAAGGTACTGGCCTCCCACCGAGGTGGGAAAAACACACTCACAGAAGCTCAAATCCTGAGTCTAGGGCCCACTGAACCCAATCAAAGCAGCATTTATTGGCTAAAATAACAGTAACAATTTTACATCTGTCTAGGAATATATTGTTCTCGATACTCTAAAAAGAAGGAAGGATCATTTGAATAAATATTTCCCGGTAGAGATGCATGAAGATTATAAAGATATTTTTAATGGAAAACAGGAGTAAAGAACAAAAAGTTTTACTTGTATTTACTCCTAGAGGAGAAAAACTAATAGGAAGCTTTGTAGGCACAGCTGGAAGCTCTGCCCACATGAAGTTCCATCAGCCATTAACTGTGAGGGGAAAGTGTAAGACCCACAGCAGCGGCGGCTGGCAGCATTAGCGCTACAATGGAGCGGTCGTGGCAAGTTTCGCCCTTGTCTTGACTTTGGAAGTGGGCATATCCTTGCATTTGGATAAAAGCAATAGTGACCTCCATAACAGAATTAGTTATCTGTATAATGAAGTGAAGATCCTATTAGAAGCAGCCCGGGCTAAGGTCTGCATGTGTCTCCCCAAAGTTTGTACGTTGAAATGTAACCGCGTGATAGTGGGCAGAAGATAGTGTTAAGCGGAAGAGAACGTGGGTGCTCACTGGCTGATGAGCATAAAGCCTTCATGAATGGTGTTTGTGACCTTATGGAAGAGATGTGAGGGAACTGCTCACGGCTCTGCCATGGAGGGACACAAAGGCTCCACACACACAGCCACCGTCTGGTGCCTTGATCTTGGGCTTCTCAGCCTCAGGAGCTGTAAGCAACAAATTTGCTCTTTGTAAATGACCAAGTTGGAGGTATATTGCTACAGCAGCCCAAATGGACTCCAACAGCCCCTCAGCACCTTGTGGTGAAGGACACGACTTTGCAGGTCACTCTTTCGTGCCTGGCTAGCTGTGTCAAGAATGCAAAGACAGATGCCATTTCTTTCCTTAGGCTACTTCTCAAGGTTGTGTGTGCAGTAAGCGACCTTGGCAGAGGATACAGCTCTTTCTCCAATACACAGAGCAGGTTTGCTCGCAGGCTGCCCTAAAGCAATGGTTTCTGGATTCAACAGCCTCTTCGCATAACGCAGCCCATGATGTGTGGCCAGCAGGTAGCTGGCCCCATTGGCATTGCTCCCACGGGACTTGGGTGGCATGGGCTAACGGCACAAACCAAAAGGGACTCATGAGTAATAAGCTCTTTGTCTCTGACTTGGGAACAGGCTTCTGCCAAATTCCACAAAAGGGCAAAAGACAAGTATATTTGTTCGTAAGTAGCGTAAACCTTAGACCCTTCAGGTTCCTGACACTTACCTGGACTACCTGGAGCCCCGGGGGCACCTGGTTGGCCTGGGATCCCTGCAGCGCCTCTTTTACAGGAATGGCCTGGTGGCCCTGGGATGCCTGGAAACCCAGCACTTCCCTCTCTTCCTTTGGGACCTTGAAGGCCTGGCAACCCAGGAATGCCAGCTGTCCCTGTAATGATACAGCGCATCTATGACATTCACAGCCTAAAACCTCGTAGATGGCCCATAACAAAATGTGCATGCCGTAGTAACAGAAGGGAAACATCCTGATCCTGAGCCAGGGCTCAAATGAACTAAATTTCTCAATGGATGGATTTTCTTATCATAGAGATAGTGAGCTCCAAAGAAATAGAAAATCCATGCAGTGCTAAGTGAGTTGCTTGATAAAGTTATGTGGATGACAAAGAAGTTACTTATGCAAATAAGAAACCAGGCAGTTCTTCCTGATTCTAATTAACCTCTACCTCTACAGGAGGCTTTACACCAAATCACTATCATACAAACCCAATTTGCGCTGTATGAATTTGCATTTTGTAAGAGATTTTATCACTTGTACTCACAAATTTCCATCTATTGGAAATACGGTATCATAAGCTTCAGGAAGAAAAGTAAATGCACTGTAATTTCACACCCTGACCTAAAAATCTATTTTATTTTTCTGTTTTCATTGAATTTTGGTTCATTGGTTTACATCTTAAAAATAGCAACCACAACGCACCATTACTGGATTATTTCACAACACATATCAGTTTACAAATGTTTTGTACTTGTAATCTTTACAAATATGATTTTCATTGTTAACAAAAGTGCTATTCTTTTGTGTATGTATGTTCCTTATTCTATTGTATTCTAAGTCACCCTATTGTGCCCTCAAGGATACCAAAATCCAAGTACTCAACTCCCTTGCATAAGAATAAGTGGTATCTGCATGTAACCTGCACCAATCTTTTTGTATAAATCATGTCTCTATTACTTATAATACCTGTAATACAATGTAAATGCTAGGCTAATAATTGACACAGTGTATTGTTTAGGGAATAATGTCAAGAAACATATCTGTAGATGTTCATTACAGATGCGGGGTTTTTTCCTGAATATTTTTGATTCATGGTTGGTTGATTCTGAGGATGCAGAATCCGCTGATGCAGGGAGCTGATGTGCTAATGTGCTGTAGTGGATGCCTAAGGAATAGTGGTCCATCCTCTGTTAGGAAAGAGACAGACCAGCCTCTGGTCTGAGAGCCACACTTTGATCACCATCACCCAAAGGACTCACTGATGTTCATACAGCCAGGCACTATCCAGAATTCCTAAGACTGGGGGCCCTGACGATAATTTTAATGGCATCCCAGGTTATTTTTACTTACATTAAAATCTGAAAAATACCACTGTGCTTCCAGAATCAGGGCCCAGGCCATTTTCCTGTCTTGACTTTCACTGCTGTACCTATTACCTCAAGTGCAGCAAAGTCTCTACACCCTGTCTACGGACAGCTTGCCTGCCAGGACTCAACTGTACCCAGTTCCCCTCCACCCTAATCCACGCTGTTCTGATCTCTGGGGGTTGCTCCTCCTCATACATTCTGTCCTGCACCTTCAGCCTGACATTGGCAGTGGACAGGTTACACAGTCCCTGCTCTTGGAGTTTGGGGAGCTAATGTATTGCCCTGAGCAGATAGACATCCAGTATTGCCATATTGAATTGAGCTGGCCTTGCCACAGTGAGATACCTTACATCTGAAAACCACCAATAAAATGCAAAGGCAACACTGGAGGATGCTATTTGAAATGTAGTCAGTGTCTGTGTATGAGTGAAGGGCTCAGGAGAAATGTGTAAACACCCTAGCTGTCTAAAGCAAGATAGCAGAGCCCTTATACCTTCAGGTCCAGGGTATCCAGGATCACCTTTGGGTCCCTTTATTCCTGGCACTCCTGGAGGGCCCCGATTTCCAGGGGGTCCTGTGTGACCAAATGCAGGGTCTCCTGGGATTCCTTTCTGACCCGTCATTCCACGTGACCCAGGGTGTCCTGGGGGTCCAATGGGGGAGGACCCGTTTTCACCTTCAAAACCTGGGTCTCCTATGTCACCACGAAAACCTATTTAACAACAAGAAAATTTAGTACAAGTGTAGAACCAATACATAAAAGACTGCTACTTTGATAAAAACACACTTCTAAAGCACTCAGGAGTGTGTATCTATGATCTGAGATGCTTAATAATGTTGTTTCTGCCATTTTTAGTAGGAAGACAAATCGTAACTTTGTGTGTCCAATATACCAGGGATGTTTCTCTAATTGTGTTCTCCGTCTGACAAATATTCCACTTGAACAGAGCTATTCAACCACGTGATAAACTACTAATAGCCTATTAATGCATGCTCCAAGATGGAAGGAGCTTTGATAAAAGATTATCATCTACAAGTCCCCACAACACAGCTAAGGGTCTCTTATATCAGGAAAAGCCACTTGCCCGTTCTCTTCAGCTTGGCATTGGCAGCCAGCAGGTGACACAGACACTGCTCTTGGAGTTTTGGGGGCAAACATATTAATACCCTGAGCACAAGGCATGGAGACATCCAGTGCTGCCCTACTAAAGTCAGCTGGCAGAGCCACAGTGAGATGTTTTGCATTTGAAAACCATCAATAAAATGTAAGGGCAGTGGGGAGTATGGGATTCACGTTATTTGAAATGTTATCAGTGTCTCTATATGAGCATAGGCGCTGATCCCTGGGCCATGTCCTTGAAGTTGTTCATTTTCAGAAATGCTTAGAAGTTTCTGATAGACGTTTCCTAAGTGGGAAAATACTTACCAGGTGGGCCTGGTATTCCTGGTATTCCTGGTTGGCCTGGCAGGCCTTTTGGTCCATCCAAACACCTCGGCCCAGGAGCACCCCGGGGACCCGGAAATCCCTTCCGACCTAGATAGTAGCAAAACAGATTCAATAAAACACAAGTCAAGTGGAAACAAAATGAGGTTTTTAAAAAGGCTATGTGAGTGAAGTCTCTTTTGGAGTACTACTATTTTATGAAAGTAAAGGTGCTGCCTACCCTGGTTTACAAAAACATTTGATGAGCCATATGCTCTGAGGGCTTTGCTAAGCTACTTTCTCCTTAACTATACTGTAAAGGATCTTCCTGAAAGCCTTGGGCATGTACACCACCATTCAGATGAACTTTTGTTATCTTCTCACACTGGGTCTCAAACACAATCTGTAGGCTGGGTCTGACCTTATAGGAGAGCAGGCGGTAGCCAGAGTCTATGCTGGTAAGAAAGTCAGGTCTGTTTCCCTGATCTCACGGCATGTGTCTTTATGTGCAGTATGGACAAAAATGCCTGCAAAAGGAATTGAGATTTTACTTTAAGCCCTTTATTTCTTCCTAGGACTTAACTAAAATAATTTCTTAATTTTGGGCTTCAAACAAGGAATAACTGCCAACTTGAAGAGTGCATGTTGACTTCTTTTGAAGCCCAAATTACTGAAAGTAATCAGATGTTTTTAATCCATCCATGATTAAGGTACTGTTAATAGTGGAAATGAATGTTAAATCAACCACTAGTTCTTTTTCTTTTTTTTGGTTTTTGAGACAGGGTTTCACTATGTAGTTCAGGCTGGCCTTGAATTCACTGCAATCTTCTTGCCTCAGCCTCCTGAGTGCTGGGATTACAGCCATGTGCCACCATGACTGGCAACCACTAGTTCTTCACTCCCCTGGTGTAGAATTACGCTTCCACACTCTCACCACTGCCTTGTGCTGGCTGGAGTAAACTTTTCTGCCCTTTGACCCGTGGCTTGGTCATGTGACTCACTTTGGCCAATGGGATACTGATGGCCATAAGCAGTCCAAGGTCTAAAGTCAGTCTCTGAGGCTGGGCCTGTCCCCTTGAATTTTTGCAATCATATGAGAAGGGCACCCCCAATATGATGTGTGTTGCAGATCTGAACTGAATCTGGGGCCAGGAATCAGTCCAAGAGACAGCACCTTAGACCAGCTGAACCCCACGAACTAGCAGATCCATACAGACAAATAAACGTTTGACGTTGTGGGCCACTCAGATCTGGAGGCTATTGAGCGACATGATTGTGCTGAGACAGATGGTTAGGAAGGTTGTCATGAGTTGGTCATTATTCAACATTTAAATACATTGTGGACTTATTTAATATAAGAAAAATCACCTTCAATAATCATGCTAATACTTAAAGGGCCAATAAAAGTAAACTATGAAGAATTCAAAAGGAATTGTTCAAAGATCTTGATACACATTTTGGGTTTAATTCAGTTAAAAACATGGAATTGACTCAAATGAAGCAGAGGCATAAAAGTGCAATCAGGGATGTAGACATGTAGGTGGGTTTTGGCAGGGTTGTAGCTCAGGGTGAAGGCCTGAGTAATCCCCAATTCAGTACTTTTTAGTTTTTATTTTGAGACTTATTTTAAGCCACTAAATTGCTCAAGTTGGCTTTGAACTTGCAATCTTGCTGCCTCAAGCTCCCGGTGTGCTGGGATTGCAGGCCGTGTAACCGTGCCTGGCCATGTGTGTTTTAGAAGGTTCTGATCAGAGGTTGGTTCTCTTAGAATGTGGTATGGAAAGAAATTTATGGTTCATATCAGGCAACAGAAATAAGTAATATCTAAATATAAAAGAAAGAAGTGATTTATAATTATAGATGACATGATTTTATATACAGAAAAACCTAAATATTTCATCAAAAAATGGTAAAACTTGAAAACCAATTCAATAAAGTTACATGATACAAAATCAGCATAGAAAAATAACATTTTTAGGATAATTATACTACTGATTTCTATTGGTTTGTTGAAAGGAACAGTTCCTTCTTAAGTGTTTTATTGATCTTGCATGCCCATTTCTGGTGATCTGAGCAACTACTTTGAAGACAACAATATGTAATATAACAGCTATTGTTAATTTCCTATGACCTTGTTTTGAAATTGTTATCATTTTTATTGTTTTTAGCTATTTTTGTTTTTGATTTTGGGGGGGTTTCTGTGTTTGTTTTGTTTTGTTTTTCTTTTTAAAATAAAGTTTTTTTAAATGTAAAACAAAAAAATGAAATCTATAATCCATATAAGTGAGCAGGCACTTCCTACTCTTAGGAGATGGAAGAGAAAGATGATACAGCTTTAAAATTCTCAGAAGGCAGGCATTTAGCTAATGTGCCACAAAATCAAGGTAAATTTTGTTGCAAAAATATGTGAAAATCCCATCTGCACTGCACTCAAAGCATCAACTGCAATCATTGCAAATGCCCACCCCTAGTTCCTAGGCCCTCAAAACCTTATAATAATTGTAGAAATACCCTAAGTAGTTGTCAGAATTTGCTATGGGTTCATCTGTTGTTGATTTCACATGTAGATGTCCTCCTGACGCCGCATGGAGTCACAGGTGGGACCTCTGGAGGGTGCAGAGGGGACCAGAAGGTCACATCTCCCTTCTGGGCTCCTCCCTTGACTCTGCTTCCTTTCTGCCATGCAGTGAGCAGCTATTCTCTGCCATGCCCCCTGCCACGCTCCCTGCCACGCCCCCTGCCATGCCGTCCTGCCTTGGAGCCAGCCAATCATGCAAGGACTGAGACTGCTGAAACATGAGCCAAATAAACCTCTTTTCCTTTAAATTGTTAGTGTCAGGTATTGTGTCTCAGCATCCAGAAAGTGACTAAGACATCTGCCTTGCCAGGTCTTTTATCTGGGAAGTGTACGAGACAGTGACTTCTCAGTGACAATACCTGGAGGTCCATCAAAGCCTGGAGGGCCTGGCCTCCCAGGGTAGGTTACATTACAAGGAATGGTGTCACCTAGAATGCAAAAAAAGAGTGGCATTTCATCAGTTATTGCACTTGAGTGACAGCAATTATGAGTCTCAATGACAACCCATTCAAGATATTTTTCTATGTAGTATATCTAGAATTCAAAGGAACACAAGTCTCCCAAGTATCATTAGATCACTTAAATTCCGTCTATAACAAATTTCTAAATCCATTCTGAATCTGAATTTCAGCTCTGCAAACAGTTACAAATGTAGTGGAGATAAGAAAAATATTGATTCTAAGAAGTATCAGTTTCAATAGCCTAGGAAAAATAATGTATCTACAAGCCTATGTACACCTGACACCATGGAATCAGGAGCTTTGATAGATCATGAAACAGTGAAGGTCCAACACTGAGTTCAGAATATTTGGCTCCTAGCTTGCGCCATGGGGAATTGTACAAATGACGAGACGAGGCCAGATATTAAGAGCATCTGCCATTTATCGAGGACCTGCCATGGGTCAGGTGCCTCACACACGTTAGCTTGTTTTTCTAACAACTGTGCAACATACCTCCTCTTACCCTCATTTTAATTGGTCTTCTGAGTTGCCATATTCTATTAAAATTTAAGGCTTCACTTTCATGATAGAAATAATATCACATAACTTATTACTTTATAACCTTTCAAATAAAAGCACAAGATGATTTTAAAAACAATGTTATACTTTTCTGGGTTCTAGAACATGAAGTTACACACAAATACAAAGGTATTTGCCAATCCATGTTGTCAGAGCAAGAATTACAGACACTGTTCTACTTCAAAACCTCATAATTAACAATAAAGGCCAAGATATATGTATCTGTTACAAAAGAAAACTTCAGCAAACCTCTTTGTGGTCTTCTTTAGCACTTTCAGTTCTAACCTTGGAAGTCATTTTATTTCTTAGAAATTCACGTAACTCTCAAGTATACTTAAAATATCTTTTTTCCTCTCTAGAATGCTTACAACTAGATTTTCATGAACAATAATTTCTAAAATGAAACATCGATGTTTCTTTTATTAAAACATACTGCATTGTCTCAGAAGATTACAAAAATAGATACTTCAATATATATGTAATTTTAACGTAGTCAGATTATATGAATTGATACTGAGAAATGAATGAAAAGCTATTTTGCTACGTTAAACAAATAATGGAACAAAGACAGCACAGAATTTCAAGATCAGTTTTAAGTATCGATTGTGCTATAAAGCTTGTATATTTTTGACAGTGTGCAAGGTTTGGACAGCAGCTTGGTGGAATTGTAGTGAGCCCATAGGCCATAGCTGTAATAATGTTGTCTAGAAAACACTCACTCTAGCTTTCAGAATTTCATTTTGACATTCTGCACAAAAACATTAAAATTTACCTTTTGGCCCCTTCAAGCCATCAGGGCCCCTCATGCCTGGGTGGCCTGGGATGCCTGGTTGACCTCTCTTTCCTGGTGGACCAGGAAATCCCAGTCCCGGAGGCCCCACTGGTCCTGCTTTTCCAGGGGGACCCGGTGGGCCAGGAAAGCCCTTCTCACCTGGGGCTGCATCTTCATGATCCCCCTGGGAATGTTTACATCATGAGTCAATTACCAATCTTTGAACTAGAAGCAGTCATCATAGGCTACAGAAAAACATGTGAAAATTCTACAATTCCAGGAGACAGTTCTTCTGTAGCAAGTGTAACTTAAAATAAGTTAGACTCTTCTAATATTTTACATACATACTTTGCATGTTTACACACAAATATATGATAAGAATGTGTGTGGTATGCCTCAAATACAGAAAGTAAAGTGCATAATATCGAATAAGATATTTTATAGAGAACTTACCTCTAATATCAAATATTATGAAATATAGAAATAAGTGAGTCAAAGGAGGTGGTGTGCTTACGTGCATATATGCTCTCAAGTATTTGAAATCATTTTCCTGCATTCTGCCAGGAAGGTACATGGATAGACTCTATCACCCTCTACCCCTGTGGGTAAAGGACTAACAAATTCATTCCCCTTCTGCGTGAGAATTTGACCTTAGGCGAACTGTCTGACTCTCTGTTTGTCCAGAAATGAGATAAAAACTGGGTCAGCAACTACATTCCTAAGCAGCGTTGCTGAAACCCTGGTTGTAAGACTTTCATCTGGTTTAGAAGAACTATAAAATCTCTGGATGCCCTTGTTGGGGTTTGCTGGGTGGAGGTTCCTGTGAAGGGCAGGTTTCCAAGCCGTGTAGTACAGACAGCAGCTCCCGTGGGGGTCAGGAGGCGGTACAGGTAAGGCTGCTTTCCCATCTCCGTCTGTGATCTCTTTCCTGCACCACAGCCGGGTGCCCAGGCGGATGCCCACCGCAGGGCTTCTCGGATGTGAGGAGCACCTGATCCTGCCCTGGGGCAAGGTCAGGGTCCTATCTTCTAGCCTTCCGAGTGGCCTGCCTCCCCCACCGCCCCCGTGTGCTCTGTGATAGTCCTGTGGGCCTGGATTCTTCCCGTGCATCCTGAAGGAGCTCTGGCGGGTGTTTTAGAAAAGCGAGTGCTGTAGAAATTCCTTGCCCAATTTGACCTGTAAACACTCTTTCATTTTTCACATTTAGGTGAGTACATTAGGACACATACCACTTGGTGGCCTTGGTTTCCAAATAGTTTAAGTGGAAGATGAATTATTTCCAAGCGTAAAGCACAGATCATTCACATACTCTACACAAGCCAAAAGGCCAGAAAGATTTACGTAAACATCACCGGACCCAGTTTCTAAGCTCTGTCTTTTATCCACGTGTATTTAGTCTGAAAGGGTTTACCATAAAAGCAGAAAGCAGCCCTGCCTTATGTAATGGAACACCCTCTGTAGTTTCCCGGTGCGTGTGGGCAGCTCAGTCCGGGGGGCTCAGTATTCAATTTGGAATAAAACCGCCCAGAGTTTTCACTTCAACTGGAAAGATGGGTAACATTCCCTACACTTCCATTTCGTTACTCTAAAACTGGGAAGATAATTGCCCTTCAGTAGACAAGTGAAAGTTTTAGCCCAGTGTCTGTGATACTATATTGAATACTCCACTGACTTGCATCTTGGTAAATCGAGAAGGAGAAAAAAGAAGCTTTGGTGAAACATCGAAAAAGGGAAATTCTACAGCAGGAGAATTGTACATACTGGGGGTCCTGGGTCTCCTTTTTCTCCAGCGCGTCCATCCTGACCATCTTCTCCAGGCTGCCCGGGAAACCCAGGGGGGCCATGAGGCCCTCTTTCTCCTTTGTACCCTGGGAACAGAGGTCAAAACATATTCAGGTTTTGATCAGCAGGGGCTTAAACAGAACGGAAAACTAGCGATAAAGGCAAGGACTGTGGCTGTGTGTAGATTATAGCTTCCTCTGCGTGTCTCAGTTGCCCAGAGCCACATAAACCATGCCCAAACCAGAGGAGAAAATGACCATCACCAAACCACTTGAATCTCTTTATTAGGGAAAGTCTCCTTTTCCCATTTCCCCAAAGAAGTGGGGTGCCACAGAACCTCACCCCGCCTGTGTGACGCCAAACACCGCAGTGTATCCCTGGCCACTATGACCAAAGCAACGGGCACGATTGGGATCTTTCCCGAAGTGAATCAGTCCTTTCTGAAATTACTTTTCTCACTGGAGCTGACAACACAGAGCTCTCTTCTTCCCTGGGCGTAAGAATGCTGAGGTGCCCGGAGGCATATATCCCACACCCCGGAAAACAGCAGTCTGGTGAGAGAAAATGCAGCTGGGCAGTCCAAGATGAAAGACTCAGAGAAACTCCCGGCTGTACGGGGAGGCCCTGGATCTGGGCGCCCCGGTGCAAACCCCACCTCTCATCTTTCACGATAAATCACCGTCTCCCTCGCGCTCCTTCAAGCTAGGTGTCTGTCATTCACAATTAACATATTCTTGATTAATACGAGATAGTACAACACAGTGAGGGAACAATAGGAAGTCAAAGGAGATTGTCTTTCAAAACCCACATTCACGACAATAAAGATTTGAATATGGGTGCTTATGTTTTCAAGCAAGACACAGGAGATGAAGGTATTGACATTCGTAATATGAGGCAGGGAATTTTTTTAAAGCAATCTCAATAATCCTAAACGATAGAGAATTGATCTGCAGTCACAGGGGAAATTAATGGAAGAGGACGCTCCATACATCTTTCACAAAATGGCAAGGAGCTAAGTGATTGATTGTGCTCACCTTTAACTCTTGCTACCACCATGTCACCCTTTGCTCCCTTGCTGCCAGGAGGTCCTGGAACACCAGCTTTTCCCTGGGTGAAAAACAAGAGCAATAGATTCATGATGATGGGTCCAAATTAGTCATATTTGTGTACCTCTAATCTCCCTTCCTTCTTTTATCCAAAACTCTTGTTGACATTCTTTGTTTGTTTGGTTTTTTTTTTTTTTTTTTTTTTTTTTTGAGACAGGGTCTCACTATACAGTTCAGGCCAGTCCTGAGCTCACTTTGTAGCCCAGGCTGGTCTTGAACTCATAACAATCCTCCTGCCTCAGCCTCCGGAGTGCTGGGTATTCATTACAGGCGTGCGCCACCATGCCCGGCTCTTGTTGACATTCTTATCCTCTGTCCCACCTTCCAAAGCGGTCCTAACTCACAAACTTGAGACTTTTGAGCTGCAAGTAAAAGGCGGTGAAATCTGAATAAGGTCACTGCCTGAGTTCATAGTAATATACATGTAGCTTTCTTGATTTTAGCAGCGTGCCATAGTTATGTAGGGTACCACTGAGGGAAGCTGGGGACAAGATACAGGTGGGCTCTCTGTACGACTGTCCCACCTCCCAGGAGTCTTTAACTATCTCAAATAAAGACTTGCAATTAGTTTTAAAATTGTCTTAGGCTCTGTATTGTAGAACTGAGAAGAAAGATGAGCTAGCTGGAACTGAACGTAGAGGTTCAGGGAGAAACCTAAACCTTTCCTGTGATGAAAGAAGCCAGAAAATAATGTGACGTTCAGGGAAGTTCGTTAAGTTCTCTTGTTCAGTGAGCAAGAGAAAGAAAGCTGAGTAAGAACTTGTCTCAAAAATAAAATAGAAAAGGCTGGGTATGAAGCTCAGTATAAAAGGCCTGAGTTTCATGCCTCGTTCAAAAAAAAATTGATGTTATGGAGTACCAAGCATGACTGTGAGTGCTAAGGATACAGTAGTTGACAAAACCATCTTGCTTTTGTGGTGTTAAGACCCCAATTAAATGGCTATTTAAACTGAGATATTCCTGGGAAAGATTATTGTGTATATTAAGTGACCTGTTATCAGTGACTTCAGGACCGAGAGCTACTTTTCACAATTCGATAATGGAAGATCACTAAACACTTGTGCTAATGCAACCAGAGCCCAGAAAGAACAGAAATTCATGTTTGTCAGGCATTTCCCTGTTGTCTTATGTACAGTCCAGATCAGGAACTCTGTTTTGGCTTATATCTAGATGTCCCCCCAAAGCCTCATGTGCTCATAGGTGGGGCTCTGGGGAGGCGAGTGGGTCATTGGTGTATGATACTGGATCATGTGTGTGCCATACTGGGTGAGTCTACTGCTGGGTCTGTAGCTGGGTATGATTTGGGAGGTGAAGTCTGGTGGGAGGGGGTGGGTCACTGTGAGTGTGGTATGTCTATTCCTTGAATGTTCATTGCTCCCCACTGTCATGCCATGAGCAAGCCTGCTCTACCATGGTGCCCTGCCTTAGAGCCAGCTGACTATAGACTAAAACCTCTACAAACTGTGAGCTACAATAAACCTTCTGCCCTTATCCTGTGGGTGTCAGATATTTTGTCCCAGCAATGAGAAAGTAAGTAAGACAGACTTCAATGGCAGGTATGTACTAGGGCCATGCCTCTCCAAGAGAAGTGGGTGGGCGGCACCACGAGAACTGGACCCTCAGGACTCCCTGATGCACAGCCACCTGGACAGACAAACCAATGGCCATCATGGGAACATATTAACTGTGCTTTTGTGAATATCCAGTTTCTCAAGGAAAGCCATGAATCTCACTGAATAATCCAAAAACAAACACCATAAAAACACAACCACACACTCCATCAGGTTAGGTCCAGCCCATGACAGTGTGTGGCACTTGGTTTGCTTTCAGATTCCTTGGGGGTAGTAACCCTGGCTGTCTTGTTCTCTGGTGTGACCTTACTGCTCTCAAAACTTAGGGCTGCACTTCTGAACAAGGCCACAAGACAGTGTTGTTATGTCCATTTTATAAATGACCATACAGCTCACAAACATCAAAGGGGAATTAGAACCTGGGTCTGCCTGCTCCTGTGGTCAGTCTAACAACCAAATCTATTGACTCTATCTTCAGAATATTCTAGATCTGAACACCTCCCACTCCACCTGGTAGCACCACTTCCATCTGTCTGCTATTCTGTTTCACTAAGGTTGCTCAACTATCTCCTGGCAATCTCTCTGCTTCTCTTGTCTGTGGTCTGTTCTCCACAGACCAACCAGAATAAGTGATCCATTTAAAGTGAATGTCAGACTAAGTCTCTCTCCCTCCTTGAAACTCTCCCCTTCTGTCCCATATGACCCCTAGTAAGAGCTCAGATTTGAACCCCTTGCAAAGTCCTATACTCTGCAGTCCTTCCTAACCTCCTGCCATTTCTCTGATCTCATCTCTTCTGCCACACTGGATGGTGATGGTCTTTGTCTTTTGTCTGTCATATGGTCTGTGTCATCTCTGCGCCCCAGGAGAGTGGAAACCGTGTCTTGCGTCCCTTATATCTTCAGCACCTAGGACAGTGCCTGCGACACAGTAGGCCCTCAATACATAGTAATTCATTGAATAATTAGCTGATGAATAAATGAATATGAGGTATTTTAAGTTAGTAATGATTTTTTAGTTATTAATATTTATAGTTTCAAAATATAGATTCTATCACACTATAAATTAGAAAAGGGTCTCTGTTTCTTTAACTGGAAAGATGATGTCCAGAAGGAGTTACTCACCGGTTGCCCTGGAGATCCTTCAGCACCGGGAGGGCCTGGGTCACCTTTTTCTCCAACCAGGCCTGGAAGCCCCATGTTTCCCTTATCACCCTGCCTCCCAGGCAGCCCTGGGGGGCCAGGAGGGCCCGAGGGGCCAGGTGTGCAGGCGCAGGGACCTTCTTTTCCTAGAGGGTAAAAGTCAGCTTTGTCACATTTCCTGGGAAAGAAATTCCCAATAAGGAATTTTCTATACAAAACCAAGAGTGCAAATAGGCCCCAAAACTGTCTGATGGGCACAATTCTTGTCGCAGATAACTGATAACATGTTGTGGGAGGCCTGGGTGGTAGCTTGGAGCACCCCACAAGGGAAGTTTTCTTATTTCTAAAATGTACAAAGTCTGTACTTGGTTTCTACCAAAGAAAAAAAATGGTTAAGCTGTTAACCCTCAATTGTCCAGGAAACAAGGTAACACACGCAGGGACGGTGTTGTGTATTACAGTGGTTAATTCACCACAACACATTCCTAATCAGCAGGACTTTCAAAAAAAGTCTTTAGGAAAGTCAGACTCCTGGGATGTACTTATGCTGTGTATCATCTGGCCCAGTCACTGAAAAGCTTCCAAATAATTTAAAGTGGAGAACCTAGAGCCACAAGCAAAGAGTCTGGGAAATATGGGACTCACAGAAAAAAAGGAAACAAAATACTGTCCTGTATGCAGGACACTCTGAAAGATCAAGACCTTGTGAGCGAAGTCATCAATCAGGGCAAACTTCGTGGCCTTTTTATTCTAAGGAATGAGGATGCGACTTTTTTGGTGACTTTTAATCGCATCACATCATATAATGAAACAGAGAACTCACAGGGAGTAACTACAGCGAGTAACAAATCTGAACGAAACACCGCACAGTACCTCGCGGAAAGGTGCCCCTCCACCTCCCTACGCAGTTGTCTGCTGGAAATCTCATCTTTGATGCATACTTGCCTTTTTCTCCTTTTGAGCCTCTTCCTCCTGGAGGGCCCACTTTGCCCTTTATTCCTTGTGGTCCAGGGAGCCCAATAGTACAATGTACCACTGCATGGCGGATAATGGGCGGGCAGAGAGAATCACGGAATCTTTGTTAACGTCTCCTACAGAGCAGAAGTCATCCTCCTCCCTGTGTTTGCCTCCTCAGCCCAGTGCTTTGTTCCATCATTCCCCAGGACACCTCCCTCTCTCTCTTTCTCTCTCTCTCCCCTCCTCTCCTTTTCTCTCCCTGTCTCTCCTCTCTCCCTCTTTCCCCTCTCTCTCCCCATTCCTCTCTGTCTCTGTCTCTGTCTCTCTAAAACATGTACACATACATACCATGCACTTGTCATGGCATACACACTTCTGCCACCATAACTGCTGACTAACCTGTCTTTAATCCCAGCCCTACGTGAGCAGAAAACAGACAAAAATAGTTGTCCATGGTAACAAACAACTACAACAGAATAGCAAAACAAAACCAGCAAAAAATAGTCACTATATGAGAAAAATTTTTCTCTTTCAATTGCCAAATATTAGGTAATGAATAAAACATAAATCATGGCTTGCAAATTATGAACACATCTCATTAAAGATGTCAGATAAAATGCAAGCAATAAATTCTACATTCTCCCCCAAGTCCCAGTAGAATAAAAGACTGTCAAGGAATATTATAAAAAGACATAAATCTACAGGACAAGTGAAAAGGGAGTAGTATAACAGCAAACAAAAGTAAAATGCAAAAGGTCTTTGCAGACCCTAAAAATGTTTAGCCTAAACAAGCAACGGGGAAAACTGAGAAAGAAGCAAATTTACATCAGAAATCTCCTCTAGAGCACAGAGAGTAGAATGACAGTGGTCAAAATACGAGGATCAGGGGAGGAGTCATTTAGACAAGAAGATCCCTTCCCCCAAACTGCAGCAGTCAAAAGCAAAAGAAGGCAAAACCAACCAGACTTTCCCAGTGCAGTCTCACCAAAGTGTAAGAAATAGACAATGCCTCAAGAAGAAGACATTAAAAAAACTGTACAATTAAAATAGCAGATAAGGGAGGGCATTCCATCCTTGAAACATGAACAGGCTGTACAAAAGGAACCATTAAAGGAGAAAAAAACAACAATAAAATCCTCAGAGAGAAAACCATACATTTTAACCGTGATAGAAGTTTCAAGAGGAAAGCTGGGCGGTGCAGCTGAAGAAGTCTGCCAAAGCTTTTATAGAAAAATAAAGTGATGAAGAGTAACCAAGCTAAGGTTTAAACAAAAGACATTTAATTGTGCATGAGCACACGTGTGCACGCCCGAGTGTGCGGTAGTGGCGATGGAACCAGGCCCTTTGCACTGAGCTGTGTCTTCAGCCTTTTTTAAATATTTCATTTGGACACAGGATCTCCCTAAGTTACTAAGTTGCCCAAGCTGGCCTTGAACTTGCAAATCTCCTGCCTCAGTCACCCCGAGTGCTGAGATCATAGGAATGTGCCACCACATCTGGGCTAAGACTGTGTTTGGTTTTTATTTTAAAGATAAAAGCATGAAAACATTAACACAGAGACATAAACAAAACAATACACAAACAATTAAAACAATACAGAATTTCAGACAAGGTGATAGGAAATTAAAAATGGCTGTTGTACTACTACATATTGTTATTTTTCAAACTGGTTACTCAGTTAAACAAATATAGGCATGTAAGATTGATCAAACAATTAACCAACAAGTCAATATAAAGTCCAGAATAAGAAAAAAAGGGAGAGAATGGAGGAGATAGTGTCTTCAAAGAAATACTTGAAGAAAATTTTCTAGACATACAGATGTGTTGAACTGACACTTCCCACTGGGTACCTGCTAGTGAATATGAATATACCACCCAAAGGCAAACTGTTATGACATTTAAAGCACTGAAGACTGAAGTTTCTCTCCTACAAGCTTTCCAGAAAGGAAGTAAATTTCAAATAAAGATTCAAGTATATAAATGTTATTGGAGTTTCTAGGAGTAGCACTGGAAAGTAAAAAACAATGCAGAATGTTTCAGAGTCCTAAGGAAAAAAGATTTCCAATCAGAATCTTGCACTCAGCCAAATTATCAACCAAATCACACAGCAGAATTGTCATTTTCAGACAAGCAAGTTCCTCTGCTTTACTCTCTTGTTTACACCCTTTCTTAGGAAGTATATTGCAAGAAATATGAGTCATGAGAAACAAAAGGAGAACCAGAAAGACAGAGGAAAAAAACACATACAGAAAGAGAGACAGATAGAGAGACGGACAGAGACAGAGACAGAAACAGAGAGGATTGAAAACACTTTTTCAGGATAATGGTGAAAATTTTCAAAATAGTATCTCAGCAACAGACCAAAAGTGTAGCTAGGTTGGTAGCACACACATGTAAACCCAGCATTCAGGAGGCTGAGGCAGGAGGATAGGGGCAAGTTCAAGGCCAGCCAGAACTACAAAGTAAGTTCAAGGCAAGCGTGAACTTCATAGTAAAACCCTGTCTCAAAAGCATACACACACACACACACCCATGCAAAAGCATACACACAAAAAAAGTGTAATTTGACCTAATTTGAGCAAGTCAAAAAACTCCAGAAAAGATTCATTCAAAGAGATAATACTGCTAAATTATTTAACAAGTTAGGGTTATAATGATGAGATTTACATAATTCTGGGTGGCTTGAGAGTAGGGTAAACCAACTATATCAAAAACCAAGGTAACACTCAGAGAAAACCAGGTAATTTAAAACATGTTGTGCTAGAGAAGCAATAAATACATTAGGACATGGCTCTGTTCATGCATAGCACTTATATAACCATTGTGTGTCAACAGCGAATACTTATGTAACCAAACCATGACGATAACTATACTGATAATCGGTCATGGCAATGGGAAATATACATATGTGATGGGACACTGGCACACGAGAGTAACATTCATTTTCTGTAGGGGAAGCCAAGAGACAATGCCCACACTGGAAAATGAAGGAATAGCAACATGTGTATATAGAGCATGCAATGCAAAAACAAAGAAAGATCCAGCTACGTGTGTTGAGATCATCATCTCTGGCGAGGAAGGACAGGAGAAGTGGTGGCCTCCTATGATTTCCGTTGTTCATAACAGACCTTATAGGACACTGTGAGTTTTAAACCAGCTGATAAAAACAAACACTATGTTTAAGAAGTATTGATTTACAAAATTCGATCATTCACTCCTAAATCCCCAACTGATTAATTGCATCTGTTATTGTGCAACCACAGTTTATTTATTTGTCAAATAATTTTAATATTACTAACTTGGCTCATGAAATATTATAGAACCATTTTAAATAGTTAGAAATATATACACTTTGAATGATCCTGCAGAACTCAAATGCAGCATAAGTGCTAGCGAATACCAATGAGGAGCACTTTACCATCCGGTCCTGGGGGTCCCTGCAGCCCTGGTACTCCGGGTAAGCCAGGCGGTCCTGGCTGGCCTGGTTGTCCCGGGGCACAGTCAGGTCTCCCAGGTATACCCGCTGCTCCTGGAAACCCTGGAAGACCAGGAAGCCCTGGTGGGCCAGGAGGCCCCACCATGCCTGCAAGAGAAAGCAAGAATGAAACCCACTTGTTCTTGCAGAGTAAAAATTTCTGCAGAAGAAATCAAAATCAGTACATGCATCCTTAAATCATGGAACTCTTAAAGGAAAATGGATGGGGCTATAGGGCATTACACTCAGTGACATATCCCAGGCACAGAAAGAGAAATGTCTATGATCTCACTTGAATAAAATAATGAAAGTCACAGAAGGGGAGAGTAAAGTGACAGTTGTCAGGGCAGAAGCAAAGGGAAAAGAGGGTAACAAAGTCTCAGTTATGTAAGATGAGTACATTTGGGAGATCTAATGCACAACATTGGGCAATATTGAACAATATATACTATATACTTGAAAATTTCAAGGGGCTAGATCTTAAATTCTCTCTCTCTCTCTCTCTCTCTCTCTCTCTCTCTCTCTCTCTCTCACACACACACACACACACACACACACACACACACACACAAATAGTAACTGTGTGGGGGTGACGATACATTAATCAGCTGGAACGTGATAATCATTTCAGTGTGTACCTATGATGGAATGGAGAGTTATATACCTTAAGAAGATAAATTTTTATGTTAATGATACTTCATATCTCAATAAAGCTTTTTCTTAAAAAAGAAAATTGTTGCTGATGACAGTGCTCAAAAGAAGCAGAAGTAGAAAAAAAATGTTTAGACAATTTGGTTTGATACGAAGCATATTATAGCCAGAAATCAAGAGTCAAATCATGATAACCTGAATAAACTACATTAAGTGAAAAAAAGGAAAACATAGCTCAAAAATAAGTGAATAGCTCAGCCATCAAAGTACCTGGCTTCCTTTGAAACAAACACAAGTGCAAACAAGTTTGGGGGATCAGATTTTCCTACCTCTTTACCTTTTCAGGGTTATAGGGTAAGAAATACATTTTATTTAATTAAAATTATTTTTCTTTCAATCTTTCTACCTTAATACCCTGTTAAGACTAATCTGAATAAGCTTATTAGCCATGTAGTGGATAAAAATATAGACTTACCTAATTGTCTATGTAGGAAATAAAACACCCTACCTTTCATAGCAGCTCAGGTTGCCAGGGAAGCACAGAGGTGCCTGATTAGAATTTGGACTCTCCCCTTCTAGCCATGGGACTTTAACAGCTATTTAGCTGTTGAATCTTTGGTACCTGTCTGGTAGGCTTATTGTGAGGATTAAATATAAATTCCGTGTAAAGAGCTCAATGCAATATCTAGCCCTTCAGATGTTCTGTGTGTTCACATGAGGTTCAAAGTGGTGCAACAGCAGGTAAATCCTACCTGCCCTTGACATCCAACTGCTCTTGCTGGTGTCCTTGGCTTAAAGGTAGCTGGAAGCCTCCCGATGAATGTGACCACTTCTCCTAGTTCCTTCTTCCTAAGCATGCCTGGTTCTAAAATCTCCTCATGGAAGACTGCATTTCTCAAAGGTAGCATCACAGCTGCTCTGACCCTGCTTGTTCTTGTACAACTTTGACATGTCCCTACTGCTCCTGCCCTGTGAGCTGAAGCACCTGGGACTGGAGTCCTGAGACAGCTGTTCGACTTTGAAGCCTCCTGTGCTGTATAGAAGCCTAAATAAGGAGGAAACCTTATGGCTTTTGTCTAGACATCCCCTCAAAGCCTCATGTAGTCTTAGGTGGGGCTTTCCAAAGGTAGATGGACCCAGAGTGCAAGATGCTGGGATTAAAGTGTGTGATTACTAAATTAGTGACGTAGTTCTGAGTGTAGATAATGGGAAGGTCCTCTCTGGGACTGAGTGCTACCTGCCCTAGGCTGGATAGAATATAAGGGACAGAAAGACAGCTGCTGCTGCCACTTGCTCCTTGCTTCCTCGCTACTTCATTGCTTTGCTGCCTTCTTGCCTTCTGCCTGCCATGGACTGTTTCTCCTCTGCGACGCCTGTCTGCCATGCCACCCTGTCTTGGAGCCAGTCAATTACGAACCGAAACCTCTAGAAACTGTGAGCTGAATGAACCTTTGCTCCTTTAACTTTGGGAGTTGTGTATTTTGTCTCAGCAATGAGAAAAGTAACCAAGACATACAGGAAAGACACTACGGACCAGGACTGAATCTCTACTTCCTGCACCTCTGTGACTGTGGCAATATGAAAATCCTGAAGCCAGAAATGCTCAGGTTAGTTCTTCCTGAGCTCTTAAACTACAGAAAGAGTGAGAGGCTAATATAGTAACTGTTGTTGTTTCAATCCACTAGATTTTGGGGTGATTTGTTCAGCAATAGACCATGAAAACCCTGTCAGTAACAGTGATATAGCACACAAGTTAAGTCAATAGCTATTGTTATCTTGTGCATATATGCTGGCGCTTCACGTACATTTGCAAACATTATCTTTTCTTCATAGAAAACCTGCAAAGGTTATACCTTATAGATAGCACACACAAAGTTGCGGTCAAATATCAGTAACACTGTAAAAGAATAGCTAATGCGCTGACGCTTTACTATGCACCAGGATTGTCTACATATAACTTCTTTCCACCCTAAAAAGAGCCCATTTTATGAATGAGAAAATTGAGTTACAGAGATGTTTAATCAATGCCCAAGATCAGATAGTTTATAAGTAGCAGAAATTAGAGTATTTCTAGTTCTATGCTATACTATGTGGTTTCCACTATATGGTAAGGCTGAGACCTGATTACAAGCACCTGACTCTCAAACCTTTATCTCATGGCAGGTAATGTAGACAACTCTGACAATTATATATATAAGAAGGGCTATATACTTTGATGTAGTAAGAACAAACGAAAGCGCACCTCCCCTCCTCATATATCTGGCTGCCATCTGGGCTTCCTGCTCTTCCCAAGACCTGACTGGGATTCTCCGCAGTGAGGCACTGGATTACTTGGATGCTTGCTACTGCCTTTGACCTATTGCCAGGAAGGATGCTCCACGCCCTTCTAACAGAGAATGGGCTGCACTGTATTTCATTCTTGACCCCTCGACACTAAGGCATGAAATCAAGTACATTGTGGCAAGCATTAAAATTTTTTTCCAAAGAAAAGAGTGGAATAAAAGATAGGGTGTATCACATACCAAAAAGGTGTTATGCTGTGAAGTTTGTTTCAATCCATGGGATTACATATATACATTTGAGTAATGTAATATAAACAGAGGCAAAATAAGGTACATTTCTTTTTTTTTTAACAGAATGAAAAAACCAAAATAACAACATAAATAAAAACAAAACAAAAACAATAAAAATGATACAGAGTTTCAAAAAATTGTAGGAATTAACAGTGGTTGTTATATTACATATTGCTACCTTCAGTGAAGTTGCTCAGATTAGCAGGTGTAAGAATGCAAGATTGATCAAACCATTAAAGAGGATAACAAATAATTTTAAAAATTAGATATGATACAGAACTAAACAATATGGTAGGAATCTTGGAAACAACCCAAATGTCCATCAACTGAGGAATGGATAAAAAAGATGTGGTATTTTTATACAATGGAGTATTACTCAGCTATAAAAAAGATAAACCCGAGGCTTTTATAGGTAAATGGATGCAACTACAGACCATACTCGTAAGTGAAATAAATCGGATCCAAATGTGTAAACATCGTATTGTCTCCCTAGTGTAAGAACCTGAAAGAGTAAATAAAACCAAAAGTGTACAATAGATGTTATGAAAGGGAAAGAAATTGCTGAAAGGAAGGAACAACTGGAATGAGGAAAAGAAGAAAAAGAAGGAAGCAAGGAAAAAGATGATAGATAGATAGATAGATAGATAGATAGGATAATTATACTGCTAATGTCTAATGGTTCATTAAAAGAAACAGTTAATGCTTAAATTTTTTGACCAGTTTTACATGCTTATATCTGGTAATCTGAACAAATAATTTAGAGACAACAATATGTAATATAAAGTACATTTCTTACTATGGATCATAGTTGATATTTGAAAGCCACTGGGTTAATTTATTTTTTAAAAAGGCTTGTGGAATTAAAAGCCTCCTGTATGTCAGAGTTTGAATCTTCTAGAGACTCTTTTTATCTACTCCCATTGGGTTTTGATTTCAACTTGCTGGAGACACTATTTCATTATAAACAATACTAAAAGTAGAAATCTAAGACCAGAGTCTATTGCTTTCTAACCAACAGAACATTCTGTCTGATTTGTACAACCCTGAGTCAACTGGTGGCATAAAAAGTTCATGATCTAAACAAAGCTATACTATCTTTCTAGCCATCTAGCCCTGCAAAGTAGATGCTAGATTTGCAGATTAAACAAGAATTTTGTAGTTAGCAGCTGAATACCTCAGGAAACTTCTTAGACTTTCTCAGTAAATATAATGAGATTCAAGCTGGATAACATTACATTTAAGACTTTTCTCCTCACAGATTTACTCGTTCTCCCAGTTCACAGAATGCAAATGTCCTCTAACTTCTATCCCCAACCTTACTAGAAATACTAACCAGCTCAGCTACCCAAGGAGCTCACCATCCTTATGCCAACAGGACTCTTTCCCAGGCATTTAGTCAAATGTCACTATGATCTATAGTTCTCTTGTTTTTGTTTGTATTTTAAGAAGAGGAAATCCTTTTCTTTGAAGTAAGGCTGAATCAAAGTGATATTTTTAATCAAAAAATTTTTTGCACATTTTGTATACAAGGATTAAATTGGGGCCTTGGTAGATGAATGGAATTTTACAAGTAGATGTCAACAGGGAGAGCCTTCCAAGAGGGTGGGAAAACTGAGGGAGCACTAGCTCTAGCCACAGTTTCAAAGCTTACATGCAGGGGGCAATCTTGGCGGAGATCTGTTGTATGTATGTATTCTTCACAACACCACTGATAGATCTGATGTCCTGTATTCTCTCCTAATAAATGACTGACTTGAGTTCAGCTATCTTTAACCCTGGCTGTACATTAGAAGTGCAGGGCCACACTCACACTGCAGAGTCCAGCATGCTGGATTTGGGAAGAGAAGGCACTGATCTCTTTCAAACACTCCTAAGACGATCTCAGTCCCAGCTATCATGGGCGATGCTGGTGGATGCGATGTAGGGAATCTCCCATGTAAAATGCGGTAGATTCGTACCTGGACAAGCTTCCCCTGGTTGGCCCGGAGGACCTGGGGGACCAGAGGGTCCAATAGCTCCCACTTCTCCATAGCGGCCAGGGAATCCTGGGTCCCCTGGAGGACCTGCCAAAGATCATGACGGGTGTCAACAAACAGATGCTGTATACATTTTTAAATTCAGACACAATGACCTTTTGTGAGGCTGCTTAAAATGTAATTAGGGGACTCTTGCAGGGGTTTTTTGCCATACTTTAGGTGGAATATTTTAGATTGGGTCTTCCCATGCTGTGCTTCACACACGAACTTTGACTAGGCCCTCTTTGTCATTGATTTGGGCTCCTAAATAAGATGTAGCACCTCAGTTGGTGGTAGTCAGATGATCTTATATATTTTTTAGCAATTAAAAGTATTATTTTCTGAAGGATGTCATAATAGAAATCACAGCATACAGTTTGCCAACTGAAATAAAATTTGATATATTATGCCACAAGACATGAGCCAAGATGTACATCCCTACCTGCACGGGTATAATTGTATTTTCATGTTAAATTTCATGTATTAACTTGCCTAGTGTGCAAGCTACAGGAATAATGGGTCGGACTCTTCTGTCTGGGACACTCAAAGTCTCCCTATTCCTACATAAACTGTGGAAGAACTGAATGCGACACAAACCTTTGAGTGGAAGAGATGGAGTTACCAAAACACCTGGTGGTCCCGGGTACCCGCGGTCTCCAGGATCCCCCTGAAATTATTTATTTGTTCACTTTTCTTGGAAGTACGACTGTTTAACTCATGTTGCCTGGCATTAAACAAATATAAGAAAGGCCATTTGCACGCTCATATACATAGAGACTGTAGGCTGACTAGAGAAATGAATGATTCATGGAGTTCCAGAACAGAGATACATTGCTGTCCTACCTACACACAGAAGTAAATAAGAAGCTGACAAAACTCTCACAAAAGAAAAAAAAATTAAAGTCCAACAAAATTTTTCTATGGTCAAACAATAAATACTTCTGAAGTCACTAAGTTTTTTAGATATAGAATAAGCATTAATATGTAACTTGGCGCTGTAGTACGAGTAACTTATTCACCATGTAAATTCTAAATCCTTATTGCATTCTGGCAGCAAATATTGTCTCCCTTGATCTTAATCATGTCTCCTGGTGCCATGATCACTTGTTGTGAACAAGTACCAAATGTCAGGTCACAGTGGTTACAAAGGAAAGAAACCCATGGCATGGTAGTAAAGGCAGACCGCTCTCTAAGACGCACTCTGTTTTTAATTTCAATATTATGTGATCCCATGCAATTTTAGAAACTTTAAAAGAATCATTTCTGAAATGTAAAACATAATCATGAGGCTGGGGATGTGTCTCAGTGATATTTGCCTACTATGTGCAAGGTCCAGGGTCCATCGCCAGCAGAATAAATAAACAAACACCACACCATAGTTATGCTTAACATGATAATGATAGGATAAAATAATAATCATGGATACTAATGCACAGCATGCATTCAAATGCTACAAAACTAACTCTTTCAAATGTTACATTTTTGAAAGATTCTCTGAAAAAGACTTTAAAAAATAAATTAGATAATGTAAAGGATATGACACTTTGTGACATTTTAAATAAGATCACTTTTTTACCTTTGGGCCAAGAAAGCCAAATAGCCCAGGATCTCCAACCAACCCTTGTTCTCCCTACAAACAAGCACAAGCATATATTTTTAAAAATTAAATATAATTAGGTAACAAATTAGCTCATCCTCATTTAATTTGAACAAAACAGGCTCGCTGAGATGCTGAGGAAAGTATAAACACTGCTTTTGCACTACATCAGATAGTTCTGAGGTTCAGGTCTTGGACCCACAGCCCAATCCTGCAATCCACAAAATGAATGTGTCTGCCTTTCCAATTACTATAAGGGTTGGCATCCAATAGCATAACTTCTGAAAGATGTTGAATTACATTTACTGATGAAAAGGTATCTGTTATCTCTGTAATAGTGTACATTTACCTTTAATCCTGGAAAACCTGGAGATCCAAAGGAACCAGGGTAACCCTAATCAATTCAGGAAAAATCAACACACAGAGTTAAATTAAAATGCATGAGCCAGTTCATTGTACGACTTTTTTCACCTTATCAAATTGTTCTATGGATAGTCTTGATTGCAAAAACAGCTGAATAAACAGAAATTAATATGACAGATTCCATTTATAATTTTTGCTACTTTGATCCTTAATCTTATTTGATTCATGTCATTGCCAGTGTTTTAATTAAGAATATACTTTTGTTCCTAACCTAAAAGCGACTAATAAATACATGAAAAAATATTCAGCATCATTGGTCATTCAAGAGATAGAAATTAAAGAACACCGAGATCCCATTTCACCCCAGTAAGAATGGCTACCATCAAGAAATCAACCAACAACAAATGCTGGAGGGGCTGTGGGGAGAAAGGAATCCTTCTTCACTGTTGATGGCAATGTAGACTGGTGCAACCACTTCAGAAATCAGTCTGGAGATTCCTCAAAAAATTAGGATTAGAGGTCCCATCTAACCCAGCTATTCCCCTTCTGGGTATTTTCCCAGAAGGATTAAAAACATCAGACCACAGAGATATATGTGTACCCATGTGTACAGCAGCACAATTTGTCATAGCAAAATCTTGGAAACAACCCAAATGCCCATCAACTGAGGAGTGGATAAAAAAGATGTGGAATTTTTATAAACTGGTGTCCTACTCAGCTATAAAGAAAGATAAACTTGAGGCTTTTATAGGTAAATGGATGCAACTAGAGATCATACTTATAAGTCAAATAAATCAGACCCACATGTGTAAACACTATATTGTCTCCATAGTGTAAGAACCTGAAAGAGTAAATAAAATCTGAAAGGTACAAAGACATTGTAAAAGGGAAAGAAACTGCTCAATAGGAAAGAACAACTGGGATGAGGGAAAGGAAAAAAGAAAGAAAGAAATAAAGGAAAAAAAATGTATTTATACACAAGATAGCTGAGATAATTGTGCTACTAATTGGTTTATTCAAAGGAACAGTTAATGCTTAATTGTTCAGTCAATCTTGCATACCTACATCTGGTAATCTGAGCAACTACTTTGAAGATAACAATAAGTAATACAACAACCATTGTTGATTTCCTATCATCTTGTTTTGAAATTCTGTATTGTTTTTGTAGTTTCTGTGTTGTTTTGTTTTTGTCTTTGTTTCTGTTATTTTGTTTTTGTTCTTTTCTCTTTAAAATAAAAATAAGAATATACTTTTGTTGTTATGACCTTCCAATTTTAACTTATTCAATTTAATACTTGCACTAGGTCAAATATCTTTAAAAATCACTGCAATATATGTCTGGAAATTAAGAGTTGCTCTGTGAATCATTCATGATAAAAAAAAAAGGCCATAGAAACCAATATTACCCCATTCAGCACTAAATCTAGAGGCAAATAAGCTCAGTGCTTGTGGCCAGCCAGGAACTGGCCTGTATGGTGGCTTCGTGGGGCATCCCATTGATGACACTGGTGGTGATAGTAGTGGCCTGATTATTGTGCTTTTCTCCTAAATTCTATTCCTAGATCAGCATCTTATGTTTATGGAATTGGCTTAAATTAACGACTTCAAATAACTATTACACTGATACTGAGCTACACAAGAATTGCCATAATCCTGTCACTTCTCCCTGTATTTTTTGTCTTCCTCTTGCCTATTCTGTCTGAATGATATCATTAGAAGGAATGCCTTGGGACTTTTACCTATCACACAATCTTTGTTCTCCAAAATATACAGTTCTTATGTGAGATGTCCTCTGCTTCTAAGCACATGGGAATTAACAAATCTACTCTTAAATATCTGTCATAGAAGCTCATAACAAATGATCCTTACCCGAGGTCCTGGGAAGCCAGGAATACCTTTCTCTCCTTTTACCCCAAGGCCAGGTTCTCCCTTTAAAAGATGACAACACTTAGGATTCAAGCAGAACTATTTCATGAACAAGAAATCAGCAACTTAAACAACTACATTAGACTCGAGGCCTTATAGAATTATAGGGAGATAGCAAAAAGGTCTGGTAAAGTGGATGTATGATCAGACAGCACAGTTAATATTTAAATCAAAATTATAAAATTTACTATACTAAAAGACACATTGCCACAAATCACCCTCATGTTGTCTCCCCTCACGTAGAAGCACTTATCCCATCATTCTTGCCACTTTGGAGTAGTGACGGCAATCCTCTTTTGTGAGTTTCTTTAAATGTGCTCCTTGTTGAAGAAAACAATATGTAATCTAACAACCACTGTTAACTTCCCATCATCTCGTTTTGAAATTCTGTATCATTTTTATTGTTTGTGTGTTGTTTCATTTTTATCTTGGTTGGCATGCTATTTTTGTCTTTTCTCTTTAAAATTATAAATAAATAAATAAACAAGTGCGTGCTCTCATGGCTGCCTTGATGTCCTGAATTGATTCAAAACATTTATGGCAGTCTCTGCTAAGTGAAAACCATATGGTGTGTCCTCACTCACATTATTCATTGGATCTGGCAACATACAATTTCTAGGTCTTTCCTAAAGTCTAAGTGACCAGGAAAGGGGGACGTTTTGAATCTATTCATGACATGAAGGCAGCCCTGACAGTGCAACTAAACGACTTCATGAAAGAGGACTTCAAGAACTGCTTCAGGAAGTGGCAAGAACTATGGGATAAGTATGTTTGAAGCAAAGGGAAACATTTTGAGGGGGATAATGGTAATGTGTCTTTTACTATAACTTTTGAAAAAAATTAAACATTCACCGTAATTTTCTTTTTTTTTTTTTTTTTTTTGTTGTTGTTGTTGTTTTTTTTGTTTTTCTCCGGTACCGGGAACCGAACTCACGACCTTGCGCTTGCCAGGCAGGCGCTTTTGCCGCTGAGCTAAATCCCCAGCCCCTCACCGTAATTTTCTAACACACTTCATATAGACTAGCATTTAAAACAATGGCATGTCATGCAAAATAACATTCGAAATTAAGTCAGCACCTAATGTAAATGAAAAAGATATTTAAATAAACTACCTTGAGTCCTGGTGGTCCTGGAGATCCAATCATTCCAGGAATTCCCTTTATACCCTAAAATTATCACAAAGAATATAATCTGACTTATGCACCAAAAAGATTCTGTCTCTCAGAAATCATCTCTTCTGACAACCTGTTTCATTAGTTTATATTAATACGAGATTGCTCTTCACCTGCCACTAATTACCGTGACACTTCAAGACAGTCTAAGAAATGTATGAGGTATGGGGTGGACCAGCATGGAAGCAGTCACTGAAAGTGGCTCATCTTGAGCAAGTTAGTGGAATTAACTAGTAATTGAAAAAAAAAAAAAAAAGGAAGAAAAACAGAATCTGCATGTGGCATCAATAATATTAGAGCTAAAGCTAAGAGAAAAATTAACATCTGCCGAAGAGTCTATTAGGTGTTCATTTCTATGCATTTGTTATCCTTTCCATTATCAAGACATCAAACCCATCTATAGCATCTAAGGACAGACAACTGGGCTCCCTCCTGTGGTCTTTTCTGTTCACATATCAAACCAACATTCAAGAGGCCCTGTATTATGCAGGTCTTGGCACAAGTTAGGAGCCTGAACGATTGCCATTCAGCAGCTGAGAAAACCTGAGAACATGGGACCTTCCAAGCCTTATTGTTCACGCCCAATACAACGGTACTAATAATAGCACCGGCCTGTGAAGGCAGCTTTGGGATCAGCACTGTGATGCAGATAATGTACTCAGCACTTTGCTGCCGTGGGTGTGTGTTCAGGAAGTGTCTTCTGCTACTATTTTACCAAGGTGACTTACGGTTTGATTTATGAGTAGGTATTACCTTTTCTCCTTTAAAGAGGCAAAAGTCAGGCGGCTCTACCAATAGGGTGGGTCCAGGAAAACCTTGCTGGCCAACTTCACCCTTGGAAAAGAAAAAACAGGGGAATGGTACTTCTATATTAATTTATGTTCTGAAGCAAGAAAACTTCTACCCATGCATTATGCCACAGTGCTTCCAACTCTGTGTCATTAATTTCAAATATAAACCACGGCAAAGATGTCATATTATTCAAAATGATAGCTTTTGTTTCTTATTGAAATGATGTAAATACAGTTGAATATAAATTTAAAAATAAACATGACTCATAATCTTATCATCCAGAGATAACCTCTATTAAAGAGTTGGTATAATTCCTTGTGGTTGTGTGTGTGTGTGTGTGTGTGTATATATATATACATACATACACGCATATATCTATATATACAAATGTATATACATATATGTGAGTAAATGGTGTGTTAAATGTAATTTTAAAAATAATCAGAATAACACCAATAATACATAAGCATAACTTAGAATATACAATATAATTTATATTTTATTATTTTTAAACAATGTCATGCTTTTATGACAATTTGTGAGCATTTTCCAATTATACTAAAACTTCTTCAGGATCACGATTTTTTTGTTTGTTTGTTTGTTTTCTGGTACCAGGAACCGAACTCACGACCTTGGGCTTGCCAGGCAGGCGCTTTGCCACTGAGCTAAATCCCCAGCCCCAGGATCATGATTATTAATGCCTAACAAATAATCTATCACAAAAATGTACTATGATTTGTAAACCAGTGTGAACTGGCTAGATTTTTAAAATTTATATTAAATAAATTTATTTATTTTTAATAACATTTTAAAACTATATAAAATAAGTGGCCAAAAGTTTTCATTTGTATTATTATAGATATTGTCTTGGAGAAAAAAGTCTTTTGAATTGATTTTTCAATAACACAACAATAAATTCTCATCCTTAATTCATTATTTTGTATTTTTCTGATTGTTGACATGGTTCTGCACTTAGAATTATCATCCCCTACTGGCAATTAAAACCAGGTCACCTGTGCTTTCAAATCAGGCCCTGCTGGCTGTGGGACACTGGGCTATTTACAGTATCTGTTAACTCTAGTTTCTTAAATTCCTCTACATCTCACTTTTACTCTCAGTGAAAGAGGTTATAACATTGCTTACTTCAAAGTATTATTTTATTAAATAGAAAATATACATAGGTGTGTTTAGCTGCACATTAAGAACAAAGTCTATTTTCAAATAATATAATTACTCAGCCGGGCGTGGTGGCTCACGCCTGTAATCCCAGCACTCGGGAGGCTGAGGCAGGAGGATCTTTGCAAGTTCAAGACCAGCCTGGGCTACAAAGTGAGCTCAAGGCCAGACTGAACTGCATAGCGAGACCCTGTCTCAAAAAAAAAAAAAAAAAAAATTAAATCAAATAATACAATTACTAAAGCCATTGGTTTTGGTAGGTGGGATTTTTGAAGGAATACTATTTCAAGTTTACATGAAAATAAAGGAGTTCAGTCTCTGCATAGATCTGGGAAACTAGCTATAGAAGAGTCTTTTTTCCCCTTTGATGTATCCTGCTAGTATAGTGTTACCAGCTACTCTGCATATTGCATAAATAAATGATTAAACCAAACTCATAAGCAACGCATGAGTAAATGACTCATATGTGCTGGTAATGTTAACTACACTTATTCTCAGAGCTGAGGTAAGTTTGAGGACATCCCACAGAGGCTGGCAAAAAGGGAGCTCTTCAAAATATGGCCCATGTTAGTAGTTTTTCATATTGTAAAAGTACCATATATTCAGTGCAGTCAAAAACACACATAAAAAAGAAAACCACGAAGAATATTATGTTAAAGAAAGTGCATAATTAGATCGCCTGGGAATAATTAGTAACCATTATGTACGGCAGTGTTTCTTAAAATAGGGTAGGGAAACATGTTCTTGAACACCTGAGAATTCCGTATCAAAATTCCATCTGACGCTTCACTCATCTGACAATCTACAAGCGCTAATGCAAGCATATTTGGGATCATGTGAAGGGCCACCTCATAACCAAATACATCCACACTACTCCACAGCCTGAGTCTGCAGATGCACCCACTTGCCTGGGCGTGGAAGGTCACCCAGCTTCGGTGCTTGCTTGGCTCTACGAGGCACGGGGCTTGATTACGTGAGATGTGTGCTCCTGGCTTTGCCGAACATTCGCAGGGGTCCGTGATGCCCCAAGTGTGACAAAGATTATTTCAGTGTCTTTGCATTCAGTCAGTTGTCTGCGTCAGTGGTTCTCAAGGCTCGAAGGGGAAGGAAGTGATGGGAAACTGCCTCCTCCCAGGGACATTTGGACATCTTGACATGTTTGATTGTCACGGTTGAGGGGAAAGGATGCTGCTAGCATCTAGTAGGTAAAGGATATATGCTACGAAAGGTCCTGAAACCCAGAGGATGGCCCCCGAACACAATGAGCTACCAGAAGTGCTCAGGTTGAACAATCCCTCTCTAAGTGTACATTGTAATGTCCTTTTGCTTTCATTGATTGTTCTTACGATCTTGGGTTTACAAGTTTTCAATTTGTTCTTTCTCATCAACATTATACCACGGACATTTCTCCACATCCTGCAGACTTCCTATGTATTTTTGGCTACAGCATTGTTCCCTTAATGATTATGCCATAGGTGACCATGCCAGGACTACTGAGAGCAGGAATCAGGACTATCTTGCTAAGTACCCATGCTCGGTGCCCATCACAGCCTGGCTTAGGATAGATGCCCAGCTTCTGTTTGCCCATCATTATCAAAAGAGTAATTCACCTACCATTGGGCATACAGACTGTTCCCACACAAGCCACCACCTGAAATCACTTTTCCAAAGAGTATCCCGACTAAGGTTCATACTACAGTAGAAAAGCCTGTGCATGTGAAGAGGGGAGAGGAGGGGAGGAGGGCCTGGGAGAAGGGAGGAATAGGGCAGAGGGGTAGAGCAAAGGGGGAGTGTGTTCCTAAATGCTTATATTCATATGTGGACTTTAGGATTCTGATGAAATTTTTGAAAGTAAGCCAAACAAATCAGCAATTAAGCAAAATTATTGCTCCTGAGATTTATACAGTCAAAAGTGCTACATCTCTTCTTGCTAGGGTAAAATGTATCACATAAATTAATTTGAATTTAGTGTTAAGTTTTGCCTGTCATGTTACAGTTAAGGTGGTGGTGCTATAATATTTCAGCAAAGAGAAGGTCTCCGCCATAAAAGTGGGCAGAGACTAGGTGATGGACACAAGCTAAGTACCAATCAGGACAGCCTCCACAACTAGAGTGCGCACGCATTTTAACATCCGCTCCTCCCTGCAAAAGAGGATACTTACGGGGTCTCCCATTTGCCCTTTCACTCCCACACCAGGATTGCCCTGAAAAAGAGACAAAAGTAACTCTAATTGCTTTGGAATTTTAAAAAAGTAATAAAAAGCAAGTAAGATTTTTGCTGACATTTATTCAAATACTTTGGGAAGTCTGATAGGAGGGAAGATAAAATTCTGACAGATACCAGATACTAGTTATTTCATTAAGTGGGGTCTGCTTATGTATCTTACGACCACCTACCTTCAAACCTGGACTCCCAGGGTGGCCTGGAGGGCCCTACACCAAGGACA
This sequence comes from Chinchilla lanigera, assembly GCF_000276665.1. Classification (NCBI taxonomy): domain Eukaryota; kingdom Metazoa; phylum Chordata; class Mammalia; order Rodentia; family Chinchillidae; genus Chinchilla; species Chinchilla lanigera. Next base: position 7,450,271 of record NW_004955453.1, on the reverse strand, counting down.
AAAATACCACAAATCAGTTATCAGTCGTAGACATTAGAATGTATCTCACTGATTGCCCCAAGTTCCAATGTAGGAAACACTTGATTTTAAAGTATGCTTAGTATGTTCTTACTTATATGCAAAAGCTGAAAAGAAAATGATCCCAGATAAGCAGATGGCAAAATAACAGAGAGCAGAATAGTTCAGTCTAAGAAGCCTGGATAGGGGAGAAGAGGGAAGAGAGATGAGTTGTGTAATGGGCACAAAAATACAGTTATAAAAGAGGATTGAGTTCTAGTATTCTACAGCACAGGAGATGAATATTGCTAATAGTAATACTTTTTAAATGGCTACAAGGTTTTGCATATTTTCAATACAAATAGTAAACATTCAAAGTGATACATATACTAATTTCTTGGTTTGATTATTATACATTGTATGCCCATGTGGAAATATCACACTCTACTCGTGATTATATACAATAATTGTGTGTCAACTAAAAAACGTGCACGATGGACTTTGTGCCGTGGATGGGCCGTTCTATACAAACATGACGCCAGTGGCTTCTCATACAGGGAAGCTGCGTATGGATATGCATTCCTGCCAGTGAGGGTGGAGCTATGTCGGTCTGTGAGCTTGTAAGTATTCAAGAAAAGCTTATACCGGGGCCTGACCTGGGCCTTCAGGTTCACTTTCTACATTTAGTTTTATGTTGCCTCTGGATTTTGGAGGCCCAGCGTCCTCAGGGCTGCACTTACTGTTAACCCTGGTGCTCCGGGATCTCCCATGGGGCCTTTGGGTCCTTGGGGACCTCTGGATCCCTAGACAGGAGAAAAATCAGCACATTTATTTAAAAAAAGGTCACAGTCCTCACTCATAGCATGAGTTGCATGTAATCGCATGTGGATAAAGACCTCCAAGCAATCAGTTCCCACCACATCTGCTCAGCTAGAAGATCTTCTACTGAGGTGGACGGCAGCAACAACTCTGGTAAATGTGAAAAATTCCTGTGATCAGATTCAGTTCAGACTCAGGAACTAATCTTTTTTAAAAACACAAATCTTGTAAGAGTGAAAGACAAGGACACCCAGAGTACTGACACACAACAGTAGTCCCAGCTACCCAGCAGGCTGAAGCAGGAGAATCACTTGAGCTCAGGAGTCTGGGCAACATAGCAAGATCCCATCTCAAACCAACAAATACAAAGCTGAGCATAAAGAAAACTTGTTGTTGGCTATTCTTAAATTCCATAGATACTATATCGTAATTTTTAAAAAATATTAGGATTAGTTAACATTAACATTTAAATACCAATGTATTCCTATTTTTAATACATGTGTAAAAGTGGTCTACAAGACCAGAGTGAGCAGAAATGTTATCCCTTCCCTGGAACAAGATGACTCCACCATGAGCAAGTCTATGAAATATGTAAGTCACAGTATAACTACACACATTGCCAAAGGAAGGCTCTACCCAGGCAAGTCGGAAGGGTAGAAAGAAGCCCTCTGCACTACCTTCATGTCAAATAATTTTTGAGTGTATCAAAGTTGCCCTCTGTATGAAGCTGGGCTGCTATTTACTTAAAGAGCAACACCAAAAACATCTCATTTATTACACAGAACTGATCTTCTTACAGTAACATGAAAACCAATCTGGGAAAATAAATCTGTCAATACCAAGACATTGCAAAACCAATTTAGGGATAATCAGAGAAATACAATCAAGAAAACATGGAGCAAGATATTAAATATAATACACAATTACTGATTTGGCAGGTAAAAATGGTAAAGAGACAGAACACGACAATTTCCACTTGGTATATACATGCAGGAGGCCCAGGAATGTGTATTATAAATGTAGCATCTAAGCGGACCTACTTTCAGAAATTTTAAGTGTCTGCATACGCCTGAGCAACGTCGCATGATCACTAAGAGACAGAAGGGGAAGGCAAGAGGGAGCCTGTTGAGACTCAAGGGCCACATCAGGGGCATGCGACCTGTGTTGTCACACATGGACTTAACACCCTGCTGTCACCATCTTGAAATTCTTAATAACTTTTGAACAAGGAACTTAGATTTTCATTCTATACTATGTGGGCCACACAAATTCTGTCGCCAGTAGAAGGCTGTTTGAGAAGAAAGCAGAAGCAGATGGCCTGCTCCGGAGACTTACCGGTAAGCCGGGTGCTCCTGGGTCCCCTCTGTCTCCCTGCAATAATGATGGTACATTGTTTTAGGAGAGGAGTATAACTTCCCTAAAACGTAGATGATGTAACAATGGGAGAAAACACAAGAATTCTTCGGCTTAGTCTAAGTGTGCAGTTTGTTCAGTTTTTCCATGTGGAGACAACTGCAGAAGGGCTGCATAGAGGTGACTTCGTTTTTCTGTCCTTAGACCTTGGATGCTCCTCTGGGCAGGGAGCAGAGAATGACTGCTGGAACCCTGGCACCACAGAGTTAGGACGGAATGATCCCATTTCAGTTCCCAACTATCAGCCCAATGGCACATTTCCTGCAGGTCACCTGTCCTGGCCTTGCTTTTCGGGAGGACCCCAGAGGGGACGTGAAAGGATCTCATGGGGAGAGCCTGTCACCCCTGCTCCAGCCCACATCTAAGGCTTGCTGCTCTACACTGAGACTCAACTTTCTTTAAAGCCTCAAAGGGTATATACTGCCTTGGATTTAGGCTATTTTGAAATGTCAGTTATGCATAAAATAAAATGTAATAGTTCAAGCACTGGGGGTGTATAGGTATCTTTGTGGCACTAAGTACAGCACATTTATTCAGCCATGACCACCCTGATCCCACGATTTCTTCATCTTCCCCTAAGGGAACTCTGTTCCCACTAAATCTGTCTCGCTGGTATCCTTCTCCTTAGTCCCTGACAACCCTCATTCTACTTTCTGTGTCTAGGAATTTGACCACTCTCAGAGCCTCGTATAATTGGTCTCATACGGTATTTGTCCTTCTGTGACTGGCTTATTCCACTTATTTCACATCACATGATATCCTAAAGCCTCATTCATATAGTTGCATGTGTCAGAATTTCTCTCCTTTCCAAGGCTGCCTAATATGTATTTATATGGATAGACTCACAGTTACAAATCTGCTTTTCCATTCATCTGTTAATAGCGACTTGGGCAACTTCCACCCTTTGGCTACTGTCAGTAACACTACAATGAACATGAGTATATAAGTATCTGTTTGAGTCTCCGCTTTCAACTCTTCTAGGTTACATACACAGAAGTGAAACTGCGAGATCATACGGTAATCTTACATTTAATTTTATGGGAATTATTTTCCACAAGAGCTGAACTATTCCCACCAGCAATGTCTGAGGGTCCCAATTCTCCACACAGTTGCCAATCTTTATTAGTTTTCTTATTGTTTCTTACAATAGCCGCCTGAATGACTGTGAAGTGGATATAGCATTGGCCTCAAAGTAATTGATTTGCAGTCCATTTTATTAGAAAGCTTCTATTTCTGAAGATGAACAATTTTCATACCCAAGAGATGGAGGCAGAGGGAGGAAGAGAATGGGGGTAAAAATATGTTTAAAATAACTAAGATGGGTTGTGTACATGCACTAATACATAAGAATTCTCATGCTCGTCTCCCCTTCTATCACACATTTTCTATCGTAATTACAAAAATACTCACCATAACTAATACTGCACAGCACTATACAGTTTACCATGTGCTACAATTACAATTATTATAACACAACGTCTTAACAATTGGAAGGCAAGGTGGATATTACTTTATTTTCCTTTCGCAATTCAGAAAAACGAGGCTCATTTGTGTTAAAGAAGCTGCTTAAGTCACAGTGTAAGTAAGGGCCAGCTCATGCCTTCAGATCACCATTATGGCTCCCAGAATGACTATGTTTTGATGCTATTTATTCGTGTATAATTTCAGGCATGCCCAACTTGCTGCTGGCCATTTTTTGCTCTTTTTTTTTTTTTTTTTTTTTTTTTAGTAAAGAGAAGATGTCTTGGGCTGTATGTAAAATATACGACATGGTTAATGTATCTAAGTAACAAAACTTCCTTTTAAAAATATTTAGGGGGAAATGGCTGGCTATAGCTTGGACACATCTGGAAGTTCCATAGCACTTCCTGTCCAGTACATATGAATGGGGCAGAGGCTGCAAGCAAATCCTCTGATCTCACAGAAGGGATCCACACTCAGGTGTTCCTACTCCAGGGGGCCCAGAAATTAGGGCTTATTAGAAGCAATCTAAGAGTAGCTTTACCTAATGGTTTGTAATATTTTTCCATAAGAAAAATGACCCTGTGTCTTGAAAATGTACTCCCTCTTCCTGATTCAGCATGTCTACTGATCTCTTTTTACTTATCCATGGCTTCTCATATAAGAGATGAGGTGGTTAAATAAGAGCTTATTCCTGAATGTTGTACATAATTCCCTGCTAAAAACATTAAATGTATCCAGGATAGTGCTAGAAGGTTTTCAGATTCGATGGTGGTGACTTTGATTATATTAGAGAGTAAATATTAACACTAGAATACTTTAACTACAAATAAATCAGTGTCCTCACCTGGGGGTGATTTCTGCCCACCCCAGGGGACATTTGGTAGTGTCTGGAAATGTTACTGATGGGCGTAAGAAGACGCTACTGGACCCTAATAGGTCAAGGTCAAAGGTCAGGCAGGCTGCTCAGAATCCTACGATGCTCAGAAGAGCCCCTCAAACCAGATTATTGGGCCCAAAACGTCAATAGTGGCAACCTTGAGCAAATAAATGTATCCTTGCAATTCCAAATGGTTTGTTGGTACCAGAAGCTCATAGACATAGTGAGTAAGAGCAGTGTTTTCATACAAGAAGGACAGTGTCATGTCAGTGTGTCAGTGTTATGGTTTGTGTCTGGATGTCCCCCCAAAGACTCATGCAGTCATGGGATGGGCTTCTAGAGTTTATGATTGATCCAAGGTCCAATGCTGGGGTTATGGGTGGGAGTGCTACACACACCCTGAAGCAGGTAGCTTCCATACAGTACAAGGGAGGGAAAGAGGCTTGCTTCCCCCAGCTGCTCCTCCCTTGTGCTGTCATTGCTTTTGCTGTTTTCCACTGCCATAAACTGTTGCCCTCTGCCATGTGAACTGGCCAAGTATGGACTGAAACCTCCACAAACTGTGAGATAAATAAACCTTTCCTTCCTTAATTTTGCACATCAGGTATTTTGTCCCAGCAATGAGAGAAAAGTAACCGAGACAGAATTTGGTACCAGGAGTGGAGTCATTGCTGTGACTATACTTGACCATGTGGTTCAAGAACCTTTGGAAATGTCTTGTGGGAAGAGTTTGGAAAGGTTCGGAGATGCTACCTGAAAGAGAAGCACTAGAATGCCTTTGGCTGTTCTGTATGGGAGATTCTGGTCAGAGCTTGGAAGACCAGAAGGCTGATAGAAATCCTGCCAGTACAGACCGTGTTTGGGAGGTTTCTACGGAGAGGAGGACTGCATTGGCTGTTGGACTCCAGAGGATGTGTGTTATGGCTTGGTAGAAAGTTTGTCTGCATTTTGCTCATGTCCAGAGACTTTGCCTGAGACTGAGGGTGGCAGACTGATTAATCTGGCAAAAGAAATTTCCAGGCAGTCAAATGTTGGGGCAGTGACATGGCTATTGTTGGGGGCTTTTTGCCAAATTTATGTTGAGAATCAAGAGCAAAGAACCCAGCAGGATGATTTAAAATGTTGTGAGCTTGGCCAAAAAGAAAGGTCCAGTAAAGCTGTGGACTGAAAACATAAAGCTACAGAGATCTCCACTGCTGAGAAAGAATAAGAGAACTGAAAAGATGGCCTGAGGGCATCACAAGAAGCAGCAGGTCACCACCCCTTGCAGCCTCAAAACTGCATAGGTGAAAGACTTTGCTTTGAGGAGGAAGCAGCAGAGTGCCATGTTTCAGAATGGCAGTGGTGTAGAGAATTTTTTTCTCAGAATTGAATTTAGAGTGCCCAGCAATCCAGGCACTCACCCCTAGGGCCAAGAGAAAAAAAAGCCTGGCTACTGTTTTAGCTGGCAGTAGACCTTTGCATCATCCATGTGGCACTGGTTTTAGATGCACGCAGAATGCAAGAGTTCTGAGGTTAAACAGGCTTCCACCTCGATTTCAGAACAAGGCCTAAGAGGCCAGGCAGTGTGCCCCTGAGAGAGCAGTGTGTGAAGCTGTGAGTGTGAAGTGAAAGGTGTAGTGGATACTGGAGAAGTTTGGAAAAGCCAGGAACATGGATTGTCTGAGGAAAGCTGCAAGGAGGGAGCAAAGTGGGCCTAAGAAAGAAGCCACGGAAGCAGTAACCACGAGAAGTGCCATAGGGGTACAGTCACTCAAGCCCTTTGGAGCTCACAATGTGTCACAGATTGCTTTGCTTCAGATGCTGGATTATGGAACCACAGGACTTAATGTTTGCCCTGCTGGATGCTGGACTGGCTGTGGTCCCAATGTTTTCTATCTTCCTGTTTGTATCTTTTGAAATGATATTGTTTGTCTTGTGCCACTGAATGTTGGAAGTGTTTAACTTTTCATTCGTACAGGGGCTCACAGCTAAGAGTTTGCCTTAAATCTTGGAGGAGACTTCGGATTTGGGCTATTCAACAATGCTGAAACAGTTAGGACTTTGTCAACTCTTAGAGATAGGCTAAAATATCTTTTGCATAAAGGGATGTACATGAGTCTTTGGGGTGGCCAGGGGTGGAATGTTATGGTTTGTGTCTGGATGCCCCCCAAAGCCTCATGCAGTCATGGGATGGGCTTCTAGAGTTTATGATTGATCCAAAGTCCAATGCTGAGATTGTGGGTGGGAGTGCTACACACACCCTGAGGCAGGTAACTTCCATACAATACAAGGGAGGGAAAGAGGCTTGCTTCCCCCAGCTGCTCCTCCCTTTTGCTGTTGTTGCTTTTGCTGTTTTCCACTGCCATGAACTGTTGCCCTCTGCCACGTGCCACTCTGCCTTGGAGCCAGCCAAGTATGGACTGAAACCTAGACAAACTGTGAGCTAAATAAACCTTTCCTCTCTTAATTTTGAGGGTCAAGTATTTTGCCCCAGCAACGAGAGAAAAGGAACTGAGACTGTCAGGGTAATATTTAAAGGAAAATCAGTGTACTCAGTGACACTCCTCAGAAAATCCCTGTCCTATGCTTGCTGCATGGCTCAACAACTGGAAAGAAAATAAACCTACCAAGATCACTATACTTACTCGAATACCTTTAATGCCACCTGAAATGAACACTGAATTTCCTTTTTCTCCTTTTTCTCCAGGAAGACCCTGAAAATAAAATAATCAGTTAAGAGGAAAAAGTACACTACAATTTCAGTGTTTTCTATATAAAGGAAATTCCTCAATGGACTCTCCCTCCCAAAGTGTTCTGAACATAACAACTTTGTAGTCTACTTAATATCCTGACATAGCTTAACTTAGTTGCCACACAGAAATTCTACTACTCAATATGTTATGATCCTAAAAAGAGCACACAAATTTCAAAGCTGATCACACCTCATTGTCTGATTCCACTTCCTGTGGGAGAAACTTGATGGTTTTACGGTGACTTATATCAGCATTTTGCTTGAGAAGTCATATTTGCCTACACAGGCAGTCCTGGCTTTGTACAGTTCCAGTCTGCATGAATTTCAGTTCCACAATTAAAGAACACCAGTCCAATACTATGGTTCAATTTTCAGTTACATTTGTAACTGAAATTAGTTGAGGGATTGCATGTAGTACAAAATGTACTTCTACCTGGTCAGTTCACAAATCAACAAATAATTATAATTGATCAGTTGTGATCACTGACCAATCAATGTACATCAATTATATATGAGTGGGCACATACACATACGCATATACACACATGTGCACAGCAAAACACATAGGTGTGCTGTGTCCTTACTTCCAAGTGGTAAATCCACATGATATTTTACAAAAATGGACAGATAAAAGAGGGAACTGGCCAACAAAAGCAAAAGCAAAACAAGCAAATGAAAAATTGCAGTGTTGGAAATGAAATTCAAATAGAATATAAGTGGAGTTACACAAGAAACAGCTGGCTGTGGGAATGTGGGCACTGCAGTCATTCAAGAAATGCCGGCCACCAAATGAACGCAAGAGTGATGAACTTATCAACATAAAGTAGGGAAGAGATTGTGATGAAAAGAATGACAATGTGCCTTGGAGAAAATGACACAAGCAAAAACTGCACGCTAAAGGAACTCGGGAGATATTTCACAACACTGAAAACAGTCCAGCTGAGAAAGAAGTATGACATTTTTGCCAAGGCGTAGAAACACATTCATTCCTTACCATGAAATACACGATGACAAGACCAGCACTGTTCAAACTATGCTTGGTGGGTATTTACAACGAAGTGAAACGCTTTGATTCTCAGTGTTTTGAATTTCAGTTTACTAAATAAGTATTAGTTTTAATTTTTATTTGTCTCTATATTTAAAAGTGACAATGAGAGAATTATTAAGGTGTCAACAGAACATCTTAAATAGTATTTTTACTATTTAAAAAACAATAGTCGCTCAGGTTGCGTAAGTCGATTGGGTGGCTTCATCTTGCAGGGCTCTTTTCACATTACTGTACAAATGAGGGCTGCTTCTATGTCAAAGAAGGCAAGCGAAAGAGAGCTGCTCTGCACAAGACCATCAAGACAAACGTCAGCAGTGTGGTCAGTGCGATATACGGTGCTAAAGCTATAGTTGAGGACGTGGGCTCTCTTGAATGTGCGCAATTCTGTAGAATGGGATTTGGTCCCATTTGAAGAGCTTAAGAAATGTGCATTCACCAGTCTGCAAGGACCCTCAAATTCTAGTCCTGCCCGCCTCTCCATCCACAGCCCCAGAGATCCTCGCTGAGTCACCACTCTCATTAACTGCTTCTCCCACACACCGAGCCTGTTCCTACCTTAGGGCCTTTTCACTAAGGATTTCTACAAGCTTCAGGTCTGGGCTTCTTACCAGGGGGCCTCTTGGGCCAGGAGCTCCTCTCTCCCCTGGAAATCCTGGATCTCCTCTTGAGCCATTGTAACCATCCCTGCCAGGTTTGCCTCTGGACCCAGGAGGCCCCGGGTAACCCTACCGAAAACAAAACTGTAAGTGAAGAATTTTTGCAAGAATATCACAACATAAAGGTTATGCAATATAATCTCAAATTGTGACTCACATATTGTTTAATTTTGTAAAGCTTCCCTCACCGCCCAAGAGTGCTACATTGCATAGTAAAACTAAAAATAAATTTTAATGCACTTAAATTTAAATTAATGTAGTTTTAGAATATTCTGGGAGATTTGGTTTTATTTATTTATTTATTTTGGTGCAAGGAATCAAACTCATGGCCTTGCACTTGCCAGACAGGTGCTGTGCTGCTGAGCTATATCCCCAGTCCGAATTCTGGGAGATTTGGGAAGGAAACCCTCTCTGAGATCATTAGAAAGAGTCCAGTGAATTGTAAAGCTTCCAAAATACCTCTTCTTTCTTCCATTCGATTTTCATATTAGAAATGAGTCTTAAGTATACTTACTTCCAATACTAGGACTCATCAGGAAATAAAACTTTCATTAGGAGTCTACATTTACTTCCAGAACATTGTACTTAATGTCACAAGTGTACATAACAGTTTTTTTTTTTCCTCTACTCTGATCAAAAACCTTGTTCTTCAGGAAAATCTGTTAGTTTTAGAGTTATTGTACAAAGCTGAAATGCAAACACCCTTATATACACTGGTATAAAAATTTAAAAAGTTGGCCCAATATTTATGCTTTTTGAACGTGTGGTTTTAAAGATTCTGATGAGTACATCTCCTTTCTTTAAAAAAAAATGAAGAAAATTTAGAGAAACTTACAGGTATACCATCCAAACCCGGAAATCCAGGAATACCAGTTGGACCCTAAAATCCCAGAAAATAAAACAATGATATAAAAATTGCTAAACTAGTAGATTAACAAGTTGATTTACTTGAAAACAGGAAATGCTAATGACTGATATTAAGGATACTCATCAGCCACTGTCACCTACTTTTATTTTGATGAGTTTAAATAACAACAGCTTTTGTACTTCTATGTGTATTTAGAGAATGTTGACAGTACTAACTCAAATAAAATATTCAACATGGTGGAAGTCAGAAATTCTACTTCTGAAAGTCTATCATACAGTAACAAACTCTTACATGTGAGCAACAATAATTTACAGGATTATTTCTGTGCACTGGCATGACACAAAGTTGGGGTAGAAACTCAGACCCTCACTGCCAGGAAATAAATGATGGCTTTATCCCTAATATGGTACATTATGCAGTATATTAAAGGAATAAATTCAATCTATGAAAATTAACATAAAATAATCTCTAAGACATACTACTGAGTGAAAACTGAAGGGCTTATAATGACACACACAATATATTACTTAGTTTTTTTCATTCAATTGGTTGGTTGGGTGTTTTAGCCATCAAACAATTCAGCGCTTCAGTGGTACATTTAAATGTATAAAAAAGTTGAGAAGGGCAGGCTTCTCTGGAAAGGGGTGGAGAGTGAGAACTAATAATCACAGAGGAACACAGCTTTATTCCGTGACGAGATGCAAGTTTGCCCCGGCTGTGATTGTTACCCCCGGCAGAATAGCGCCGCTGAGAGGTTCATGTGGCTCTCTCACTGATAAAGCAGCTCACCTTGTCTCCTTTCTCCCCTGCGGCCCCAGGAGGGCCACGGTCACCTCTCAGGCCTTTCTCTCCTGAAATCCCAATGGGTCCCGGGGCTCCTAGAGGGCCTATGGGGCCCTGCAGCCCTAGTAGTCCTGGTTGACCCTGAAAAAGAAAGGTGTGAGGGGAACAGTTCAGTGTCTTCTGGCACAAGCACATGGTCACTTCGATCCACAGAAGGCTGAAAAGTTAGATTCGAGAACACTCTAGTCATAGAAACACAAACGTCTGATTTCATACACTAAAAAGAAACTTTTTTACTGCCTTTTCCACTCTGAATATAAGCTGTATGATGAGGTCACATTACTGCATACGTGTACATGTGCAGTGTGTGTGTTCACAGAAACATTTATAGAAGCAGATTATAATTCTGCTACTATTTTCATTCGGTCAGCTCCGTTTGTAAATGTTGGGCTATTTCATGAAGTGCAGAATTAAAAATGTCAAAGTCTTATTACCTTTATGTAAGTGACAGAAGTTTAGAGTGATGGGAAAACTGTGAGATCTTCATGTGCATCCATGAATAAAAATGTGGCCTCTTGTTTTAGGTGGAAGTTTCACGAGCTCAGTGCTCACCCTGAGGTCCCAAAAATGGGACCTTGAGGCCCAGCGCTGATGATCTCCCTCCCCCTTTCTCCTCCTGCTCTCCTTGCATTGGGGAGGACCAAGTCCCTGCGCACTGACGCTCAGGCCCAGCGACACCGTCACAGGCAGCCGAAGGTCGCACAGCGTCCTTGGCCTCACGACTCGGCTCTCTTGTGTCCTTTACTCCCATGTCCCTCCGACCTCAGTCCTTACACACAGGATCCCTACTTTCAGTGCCCTCCCTGGATTCCAACACCCTCTTATACGTCTCAGCCTGGACATTTCAAAATTCCAGACCTCCACATCCGGCTACCTCCTTGACATTTCCCTGGAGCCAGTGCTACCTCCAGTTTAAAAAATAAAAGAGCCAAAAATTCAAAATGAACTCTTTAACCCCACCCCATGCCCTCCTCTGCCCCCTATCTGACCCTCCTCCTATCCTCCCCATCTGTTCAGCCTGGAAGTCAGCCTGGATAGTCTGTCAGTATAATCCCTGCTCAACGGATTGTTTCTACTTTTCAGATCGATCTGAAATTCACCTGCGTCCGCGTCTCCACTGCATCTGCTCTGGCTTCCTGAGGGGCGCTCCCGCTTCCTCTTACCCACCCCAAGCCCCTGTCTGCAGAGCACTGAGTGACCTTGAAGCAGAAATCAGTTCACGGCCCTGGCCTGCTTTTAAAAACCCTTCCTGACTTCCTGAAAACAATTAGCATAAAGCCCTGCTCCCTACCTTTTGGGCCTTACAGATTCCCCGGCCTCAACATGCTGCCCTCACGAACCGTCCCCAGCCACATGGCCCCTCCTGCCCCAGTGCCTTGGCACGCTCCTTCCCTCTGAACAGCTCTTCTCCATGACATTCACCCAATGTGGACCCTGGTGACAGCTCCTCAGAAGCCTCCTTAACTCCCGGTGCAGCGGGACGCCAGACTCCACTGCAGCTGCCTGTCCGTCTTCTCAGCACCAGCACTTCCGATCTTTAAATCCTGCGTGTGTCCATTAATGTACTGTTTCCCTCTCCAACGCGATAGAAGTACATGACTAAGAGGACAGGGATGTGGTCACAGCTTGCTGTGGAAATTCTTCCACATAAGTAAGGAATGGTGGACAGGCAGTGACAACCACCTCCACACCTTCCAATTGGGCCCTGTAGGGTTAGGATGGTGATTTTCAAATGCTGAAAATGCCAATTCCATCAAAATGTGATCCTCTTGATTTACATAAACTCATTTTATGTATTCTTTTTAAAAACTTTTCATAAATAATCAATGTATGGACACAAAGAAACTATTTTATTTAAATGACCTCAAAAATCCACAATCAGGCTTTCCAACTTGCGTCTAGAAGCAATGTGAGCTGAGAGCGTCTTTGATTCACGTGATACTTTTAATAACTCGCTTTGTCGTTTTAGGGTGAGGCCCTTACATTAGGTAAAGGCTGTTTATAACAGGGCTATCACACAGGCATGGCTTTTTGGCTCCACCTCATGCACCCCGTCTCCCATGCGTTAGGCTGGGCGGTCCCGCACATGTCCGAGTGCGCGCGTGCGTGCCGTGTCTCATCACAGTTTGAAGACGCTTCCACCGTTCATTTGGCTTCAGTCTTTTGTCCTTGAAATTTTTCTAAAGATTTTTTAAAAATTGTTTTATATTCCCTCTTCCCCTAAAGAACATGGCTAATTGCATTCAGTCAGTAAATAAGTCTTGCTATAGAGACAGATAAGCTTGCTGGATTCAGACGTTCACTTAAACATCTACAGCAGAATAAGACTGCCCCCTTGAGTAGGGGGGGCGAGGGCAAAATAATTCCTGCAGAGTCCCACCTAAATAAAAAATGGAGTCACCCCAAATCGGTGAATGATTTCAGTGAATAGGATGTTTGTATGTGTTTTTTTGTTTTTGTTTTTGTTTTCCGGTATCTGGAATCGAACTCATGACCTTGCGCTTGCCAGGCAGGCGCTATGCCACTGAGCTAAATCTCCAGCCCCTTCAGTGAATAGGATGAATGGTCCATCCATTCTGGCCATTCATTACCACATGGTCAGATACAGGAAATACTCTGTGCTCGCAGCTGGGTGTGATCTGTTTACCAGCCACTCTCCGAGACCTGGGCATGACCTCAGGCCCATCTAGTCTATCAATCTGAAAGCCAAGGGATCACATGGCCAACTCCACATTGGAAAGCACCCTGAGAAGAAGAAATGATTACTTGGAACTGGTCCATATTTGGAGGGTCACCTTAAATAGTGCTACTGGCCTTAGCCAGGCCCAGATGTGCACAGAGAGATGGGGTGAGCCCTGGAGGCACGGAGTCTGGGTCAGGACCCCATAACAATATCGTGGAATTATTTTCCAGAATATTCTTTGCAACTTCCCAGAAAACTTGGAGTCCTGTGAAAATCTACCAGCCTGAGACTGAGTGAATAAATTACAGTATTATCATACAGTGGGTACCACATACCCTGTCCCATCTGGGAGCCCCAGAGGCAATGTGGGAGGCAAGAAGTCAATGCAGGAGGTAGGTAAGGAACAGAGGTAGACACTGGAAAGGAAGGCAGTCAAGAAGGTGTGACAACCAGTTACCACCATGGGCAACAGGATCTTGACACTGAGGGGATTTTGAGAGTCAGTGTGGAACACATATGCCAGGGTTACACTGGACAGGGCAAGGAGTCAGTGCATTCCCTCCACGGGCTGAGGACCACTGGTGGTGGGCAGGATGTCTTGGGCTTTGGGGTCTTTGACAAAGTCCTCAGATAAAGAGATGCAGATATAGGCAGTTGATGTCCAAAAAGCAATGGTCCAAGGAGAACGCAAAGGTCACTCATGACATTTGAAGCTAGCCATTCAAGAGAGCAAAAAGATTGGTCTAGGCTGATGTAGCACATCCTCACGATGATCATGAGGAAGGACGAGTGCTTGGTGGTCCAGGCTCTGTCATCAGGCCCCTGTGCTTAAAGCGCAAGCCTGTCGCATGAACCTGAGTCTCTTCTCTCCTTCCTTTTTTCATTCTTTCCTTCCTCATCACCCCCCCACACACCCCTGGTGCTGAGGATCCATCCTAGGGCTGTACCCTTTGCACAGGCTATGCAAGTGCTCTACCCCCGAGCTGTGTCCTTACCCAGGTCTGTGTCTTAATCTCACTGGTCCTCAGCATCTTCATCCGTCAGTGGCTCATGAACATACAGGATCATGCATGCGAAGCTGTTTAAGAAACTGCCTGTCTAAATGAATGCTAACTATTATTATTATTATAAGTGGGTAATTATTAAGTGAGGAAAACAAGCCAAGGAATAGTATGTCATCTGATCTTACCTGCAATGAAACAGAAGAGCATCTTCCCTGAACACGTGTTTATAAGAGAAGACTTCAGGAAGGATATACCAGAAATGGCATGAGTAGGACATGCACACCTTCTATTCTTATGTGCTTCTTACAATCATCAAATCTAAAGACTAATTACTATTTCCCTTCCACCATTAAGTCACTGACTCATCAAAGACTGACAGCCTTTAACATCTGCCTGTATTTCACGAGTCAAAATTGTACTTTTCTGTATTTTCCCTTTCCTTCATACTCTTTCAACCTCATCATAATGGCTACTGTTTATTGACTCTTCATAAAAGTGCCAAAATCTTAGAATTTCAAAGGAGGCTTAAATATACAAATATGTGTTACAAAAGAGACAATAATCAGATTATGAAATAGAATTAGGCAGGTGTAAACCACCTGGAGTATTCTGAGAGCAGATCAATATACAATGGGTACTACAGAAATTCTAAACTACAATATAAAAGTAAGAATAACAATTATTCCAAATGACCTTTTCTAACCTATGTTTATTAATCATAACTTCTAAGATTAATGTTACTTTAAGATTAATTAACATATGTTTAAAAGCTCCCTTTATTTTTAAATGCAAGAGTTAGAAAATAACTGCTCCTTCATTAAGTTTGAGAATTATCTTTCCATCTTGCATGTAATTTATACATAAGCTCCCCCAAATTGTCTTCTATGAATGCATACTTTAGAACAATTTGTTATTTAGACACATAACAAAATGCATGCTTGAATATAAAGGAAAACTGAGAAAGAGACAACCGATTAACTGGCTATAAATCTCTGTAATGTGTTTGGTTTTAGACATACAATTCTGAAACCAATGAATGGAACTGATAGCGAGGAACTTCGCAGAGGGAAAAAAAGTAATAGCAATGTTTAACATGGTGCTAAGCATAAAACTCCATTTAGTACAGTATAGAAATGTGTCCTGATTTGAGAACATGCCATAAAAAATACTGTTAAAAAAGGTAAAATAGGAAATAGTTATTTGCATTATTGAGGATTCTGATCCCTCTGCTTTTGTTCTGATCGCCCCTCCTCCCCTGCCCCTAAATGCCACAGATTTCTTAGCGGGTTCTGTTGATTCACTGCCTTTGCACACACTGTCCTGCCTCAAGAGGGCGCCCCTCCCCACCCTAGCTGACTACAACTCAAAACTCCCACAGCAAGATTGTCCTGTCCCTACCCTTGGCAATTAGATCCCCCTCCCAGATGCCATGATAACAGCACTTATCACCTGTGACCACGATCCTGCCTTTACTTGAGTGTCTCTTCCACACCTACTGAGCCATGAGCCCTTAGGGGCACAGTGTGGGTGCCCAGGGGCATAATGGTAAGAAACACAAATGTATCAGTCAGGTTTTCTTACTATAATGAAATACCTGAGGCATACTACTTTACAAAAAATACAGGTTTACTTAGGCTCATGGCTTTGGCTTAAGGTCTAAATAGTACAGCACAGGCTCTGGCCAGGACCCCTGGGCTATATCCCATCATGATGGAGTGTACGTGTCTGTCTCTCAGTGGCTTTATAAAGCCACCAACATTCAATTATGGGGGACCTGGACTAATGACCTAAGACAGTCACTCCCCAGAGGTCCTACCTCTAAATACCACAGTAGGTATAAGCTCCCACCCTCTTGATGCCATTAAAATATGGCTTTAGGGCATAAACTTCTGTATGCGTTCGGGAGACAGGGAGGAAGAAGCCACGTTCCAAATGCTTGGTCACTTTCCTGTCTCTGGGACACAATACCCAGCACCCACAGCTTACAGGAGGGGAGGGTCCTTTGGCTCATAGCTACAGTCCACGTCAGCTGTCTCCAAGGTGGAAATGGCATAGTGGAAGGGAATAGTGGAGTGCAGATTTTCAACACACGACAGCTAAAAAGCAGAGAGATGGGAAGAGCTAGCAACAAGAACACTTTCCTAGGTCATGCCCAGGTCACCCACTTCCAAACAAACTCCACTGGCTCCCAGCACATGTGGATACTGAATTCACCCATGGGTGAATCCTCTGACGAGCAAAGCACCCCATGTCCAATCACCCTCCAAACCCAAGAGACGGGAAAACATCTTAGATCTAAGCCAGCACACAAACCCTAACAGGAAAGAGTGAGGCATGGGTCCCTACCGTAAGGAAAGATGTGTATAAACACTTTCTTAAGTTTCTGAACTGCCCAGGACATGGGTTTACAGTATTCTGCAAAAGGTTGAGGACCCCAGATATGCAGAGCACAGCTGCACAGTGTGAGCAGTGACTCCCAGGGCAGTGACGTTGCAGTCTTTCTGTCGTTGAGATACCGCGTGGATGTCATTAGGTCTCAGTTGCAGTCACAGGAAGCAGAAGCACCATCACTCCTTTGTAAACAGAAACACTAACATAAAACGTGAGTCCTCTCTTTTTTTAAGGCTGTGAAGACTTTGCAAGTTTATTTTTAGTGCTGTTTTTACGTATTATGAGACATTTTGTTATATGGCAAAATTTTTAAAGAAATACATTAAACCTTGAGTAACAGTATTGACTCTGTCAGAAAGCTGTCATGAAAATTTTCCACATGCTAGTCTGAAATAGTACGCTGTCGGTTCACCAAATCTGAGTAAACAATGTATCCACAGCGATGTAGAGAATAATTTTTATTTTCATTAATTTCATGTAAAAGGAGGTCAGTAAAAACGGGGCTTACAAGCAAATATGTAGGATGACTTATTTATAAGGCTATAATAGAATTAACTGCAGGGTGAATAGAATTAATCACAGGCATAAATAACAAGCCCACAGAAGACAATTTTGTAGCTAGAGAGTCATTAAATATTCACAGGAATTTCGCATCTTTTAAAGAAAAGTCTCTTTTAAGGAAGAATGGTGTCCACTCCTAATCTTCATCCTTCACCCACCAACAATAATAACATGACATAAAGCACGTCACTACACCGGATTCGGTCTGACACAGAGAAACCTCCCTGGGGGAGTAACTGACTTCCACATGTAATATTCTTGCTTTTTGTGTACATAAAACTACCACATTCTTTGGTTTGTGACTTTTAGTATGAGCTGGCATAGTCAGCCACTCCAGAAATGACAATGGACAGCTGGGAAACCTTCGCATGCTTTCAAGAAGCCACTAACTCATTTCTGTCTCCCTACTCAACATCTCAGGGGACACCACGTCATGGGACCTACTATCTGCACCTCTCTATAGCAGCAGCGGGCTCCAGGACCAGCTCAACAAATAAAGGATGAAGGCGATCAGTGTACACGCACATTGGAGGCCTCCCTGCCCCGAGGCCAGGCATTCCTTTAGCATTTTGTCCCTGGTTGATTATTAAGCCAGGAACATCTCTGGAGCAGTGTTCAGATCAAATTACTTTTATTTCACAAGTTAGCAGAAGGCACCAGGGTTCTACTGAGAGACTTTGTACTCTATTAAAATCCAAATCTTCAAATCAGCCTTCTTCAAAAAAGCCACTGATCAGCTTGCCCCTCCCCCTGGACATGTGGGGAATGACACAAATCTATGAACTTTGCCATCCTAGCAGTACGAAAATCAGGGGAAATTACTGCACCACACATGACTACAAATATATGGATAACCGTACTTTTTCTGCAAATACCTCATGCTTTGTCCCAGGCCCGAACTGATCCAAGGCAAAGAAGTATAAATAAATGAGTAAGTGAATGGGTGAATGAGTAAGAACGAGGCCTGCATTGTAGACTGCACAGGAATATCCCACTTACCCTTGGATGCTAAGACCGTGACATTGCTATCCGAAGTGTCATAGCAAGGGGAAGGAATTTACTTGTTGTGCTTGGTTATGTGCTCAGCACTCCTCATGGCGCACCTCATTTAATGCAACCAACAACACCAAGGAGTGTGGATTATTACCCCATATGGAAATATGGAGTGGGAAATAATATGCAAATATGGAGTGGAAAATAATATGCAAATATGGAGTGGAAAATAATATGCAAATATGGAGTGGGAAATAATATGCAAATATGAAATGTGAAATAATATGCAAATATGGATTGGGAAGCTACTCGGGAGGCAGCACTTACTCTAACTCCCCCTCCTAGCAGCTTGAATCCAGGTCAAACCCGGCAGCCTCTCTGCGAACACTCCGCCCATTCGGCTGGTACCATGCAGGGTCCGTCTTCCCTCCTGAGTCACACCCACCTCGTCAAAGCAGAGCTCATCCCTCCCAAACTAGGTTCCCTGTGGCTCCTCCCCGTACCTGCAGGGGGCGGCTCTGTCCTTCCATCATCTACACTCAGCCTGGGGGCCAGCGCGGGTCTCTTTCCCTCCTTCTCCGTGCCCCTCCCATCACCACAGCTACTGCATCTTGGTTGGAACCGAATCTCATGCATCTGTCTCAGCTTCCCCCCACAGCACAGTCTCTGGGTCACGGTCTTGTCCTCTGCCACACGGGTTCCCAAACGTCAGCCTCCCTCGCTTCCTTAACCCTCACACTGCTGTCAACTCGCCTTCTTCTGTCTGTACTTCCTGCGCGCCACCGTTTTCATGTACATCTCCAAGGGCCACAACTTCCCTCCCACCACCCAGCGAGCCCACGCCCTGTGGCGCCCAGAGTACCCTCTGCTCCTGGTGTATTTGTCAGCTGGAGGAGACAGCAGCCTTTCTTCACCAGAGGCCCAGAGCCTCCCTTCCTCCCATCATCATACTATGACCACGAAGCAAGGCATGGTCGTCCAAGCCTGTAATCCCAGCTCCTTGCAAAGATGAGGTGGGAGGAATGCAAGTTCAAGGCCAGGCTGGGCAACTTCATGAGACTGTGTCTCAAAATTAAATTTTTAAAAAAAGAGCTGTGACTGCATTGTTTCATTAGTGTAAAACCTGAGAGAGTTAACTTCAACTCGGAGGTATGATAGACATTGTGAAATGATAGGAAAACACTCAAGGGTGAAGGGCAACTGGGATGTGGGAAAAGAAAAAGGAAAGAAGGAGAAATTTTGTATGTATGTATATACAGGATAGTTAACATAGGTGTTCTACTGTCTTCTATTTCTTTGCTGAAAGAAACTGTCAATGAGTCCTTGATTGATCAATACTGCATGTCTCTCTCTGTTTTCATGAGAAACCACTTTGAAGATATCAATACGTAATACAACAAGCATTGTTAATTTCCTACCACTTTTGTTTGTAACTCTGTATTGTCTGTACTGTTCTTTTGTTATTTTGTAAAAGGTTGTCTGTCTGTCAATGTTTTCCTCCTTTTACTTTTAAAATAAAAAAATAAATAAAATAAAAAATAAAAAAGAGCTGTAGATATAGTTCAGTAGTTGAGCACTTAGCATATACAAGGGCCTTGGTTCAATTCGCAATACCCCATACACACACACACACACACACACACACACACACACACACACAGCCTTGAGAACAGTAGCAGCTATAACCAGTACCATGCGTTAGGCACGGACACAATGCTCTACATTCTCCCATGGAATTCTTACATATAAAGCAGAAAGGCATCCCTGTATCTACGTCCTCACTCCCGAAGGAGGAAGCTGAGCTTCAGACAGATGAAGCAAGAGTCCCGAGCCCAAGCTGCTCACCCCCTTAGAAGCAGAAATTCAAACCCAGCTCTCCTGAGCTGGAGGTTTCCACTGCTCTTTCTCCCCTAGTCCTTAACAATTCCCCCTCTGTACAGTTGGGTCTACTCTAAAACAGCAAACACCTGAATATTCCCTGCATCTAATCTGCATCACTGTTTGATACATAGTATTTTGCATCCAGCTAAGGTGAGGCCTTCTAGAAAACTCTTAAGGACATGTATATTTTTATTGCCATCCCAGTACCTTGGCCACTGTCTTGCAGAGTATACAGTCTAAACACATACTCGTGGGTTGCTTAATCTATTAATGCTTAACTGCTTAATCTCTTAATTGCTTAATCTATAATGGCCAGTTACAGAGAAACATTATTTTAATCCATCTTTTTTATGCGGCCCTCATTCTTACCTGTTATTATTATTTCTTTTTTTTCCCCAATGTCTCCCTTCTTCAGGCTGAACTGTAATTCAATAAAGGAGCCACTGGGTGTCACTAGAGTACTATGTAATCCTTCCAATAGGCCCCAGTGTGCGGCTTAAACCCTTTCAACTGCCTCCAGAGTCTTCTCTGGGAAAAAGGATTGTTGAAAATTAGGAAAAGTTGTAAAACCAAATAACGAAATCGTGTCACTCTAGGATTAGGCTGTCTGAGAAGACTTCACTGCGGCGGCAGAGTATTTTCCTGCTCCTTAAGTTGACCTCACTTGCTAACAATAGGCTTGGAATAAACTAATTGCTTTGGCCTGGAGAAACACAGCTTTACGGGTCTGTTTCTAGGAGCCAGCATGGCGCACGGGGCAAGAACTCCACACTGAGAGAGGCTGGGGATTTAGCTCAGCGGCAAAAGCGCCTGCCTGGCAAGCGCAAGGTCGTGAGTTCAGTTCCCGGTACCGGAGAAAAAACAAAA
>NW_004955453.1:7425643-7429072 GCF_000276665.1 Chinchilla lanigera | reverse complement strand
AGAACTCCACACTGAGAACCAGCAGGCACGAGGTGGCTCTGCCACTGACCCCGAAGGTCACCCTTTGGACCAAGCCCCTTGCAAAGGGCTTTCCCATTTTGAAGCACGGCGGTGCTGACAGCCTGGCACCGTGTACCTGCTGGGGGAACCGAGCAGGGCCATGTGGGACCCCTGGTAAGTTCTGCTGAGAATCATCCAGCGGGCTTTCCCTGCTTCTCTGCCCTATGTGCTTGTGTTCCTGCCCCTCACCACCCACTTGCTTTCCTCCGAGCTTCACTTCCAACACGGCTCCTCTTCCTCCTGGGTGGGGCCTCCCCGGGTGCTCCTTGGGGCTGCCTTGGCCTTGTCTTGCTTCCCTTTGACAAGCTCATCCACTTCTGTGGAGTCCACTGCACCCACAGCTAAACAGTCCTTCCTTGTCCCTCCTTGGCTCTGACCTCTCCTTCTGAGCACTGGCCACGTTTCCTCCTGAGCACGTTTCCTCCTATTGTTAGTTCAAAACTGGACTCAGCCCCCTCAGATGTGCTCCCTGGCCAAACGCCACAGTCCACACATGGCTTCCACATGCACCACGAGGCCTGAAATCCCTACCTGCCGCCCTACGCCGCATGAGTCTCCCTCCTGCAATCAGCCCTGCATCCCAAACGTCTCCCACCCCACTCGCCTTGCCCCTTCCACACTCACCCTTGCTAAGATGCCACGACCCCTGGCTGGGTGGGTTCGGTGCCTCCTACCAAACTTCCCTCCTTATTACCCTGCCTGCCCCAGCGATGTTCTCCGAACAGCAGCTAGAGTGGCCTGATAATATTCTATCCGTCTGCTTCTTGTCCTCCTTGGGACTGTCAAAAATTCCTGAGTGTCCAGGGTGACTGCAGCACCTTATCAGCTGCACCTTAGCCCACCTGTTTGCTTTCTCTCTGTGAATAAAAACCTCCCTGGCAATATTTCAGTCCTTGGAACACACCAGCCTGTCTCCTTCTCTTATCAGGGCCCGAAGCTGTTCCTTTGCCCAAACACGTGCAGCAGTTGAATGTCTGTCTGCATCCAAAGAACCTGTGGGATAAAATCAAGGCTATGGAGAGGATGTCTTTATCCTGGATTATCCAGGCGGGCACTAAATGCCATCACATGTATCCTCACAAGAAAGGACACAGGGAGACTTGATAAGAGACGTACAGAGGAGAAGGCACCATGAAGACAGAGACCGTGATGCATCCAGCAGCCAGGGAATGCCAAGGTTGCTGAGAGCCCCAGAAGCTAGAGGAGGCAAGGAACAGATTCCCCCCAGGATCCTCTCATGGGTGCCTGGCAATGCCAACACCTTGCTTTGGACGTCTGACCTCTAGGATTTGTTGAAGAATTTTCCCTTGTAATAAGCCACCAAGTATGTGCTAATTTGTTACAGGAACTAACAAAATCGCTTCCCTCTACTTGGGCCTGGGTGACCTCTAATCCTGTCAGGTCCAAGCTCAAGGTCAACTTGCATCTCCCTGTGATCTACCACCCCACACACATACTCCCATGCAAAACCAGCTGGGGGCACCAAATCATCCACCCAGGCAAGGAGCAAACTTCTTTTCCCTGGTGTACCCCAAGGATGCAGAACAGTCCCTAGCAAGCCTTGGATACCCAAAAACAATGGCTAGAGGGTGAATCTTGTCTGTCTCTCTTATTGGCTTCTGAGCTTTCAACTATGGAACTTCTTTATCCCTGACTCCTGCTCATCCAATGCCTGACACACAGCTTGTGCTCAATGGTTATTTACTGAAAAATAGAAAGATATTATTACTAATAGGAGTTAAGATTTATGACATAAAAGTGAAGCTGTTTCTCTGAAGGAGTTTTGGAAAATTATTGAAAATGGTATTTGAAAGAAGCAACTGGCTTTTCTTTCCAAAGATCTGTATAATTTTGCATTTCCACTAATTCAGATGCTTGAGTTAGAGAGGTACTCTTAGATGCACCGCTTCCTATTTTCCTATACGGAATATTTCCCTGAAGCTGGGTCATATTTTCATGCACACCTGTATTGTTTGCCCTTATTTTCTGTCAACAGCATGACTGCCTCAATGGCAATACAGATCTCAGCCTCTGAAGTTCAATGTGGCCCCACATTTGCTGAGCTCTGCTCCCAGCCCAGCGTGGATTCATGCTGGGCCATAGAGCTGGGTAGTCTTTGCTATGGGACTCAACTCCCCAGGAAGGGACCAAACGTCCTGGTGCAAGTCACAGACAGTGAATGAGGTGACTGGACTGAGCAGACGTACCTTCACACACAAGCTATAACTTGGATTCCTAGAGAAGGCCTCGCTGTACATGAGCTCTGCATGTATACTTGGCCTGGTAGAAAATACACACTGTGTTACAGGCAGAAAACATAAGCTTGTTGTCACTTCTTTTTCTCCTTGCACAAATCCTAGATGTCACGAGCGACTTGTCAGCTACTGAAAGTGATGTTAGCTGAGTTATTCCCCCATGTAGAAATTAGCCACACTGCTGTTTTTACCACAACAGGTCAAACAGTATAAAATGACACGCAGAGAGTCTTCTTCTACCGCCTCAGGCATACTAAGCCAGAAACAGTTCTTCAAGCACCTCCATCGATGAAATTACAGATTTATTCCTGTAGCTTTTGCAAGTGTTCTGTGTTCTAACATTATGGTTGCCCTTCCTGACGGGAATACCTGAGTAAATGAAGCCACCGTTTCACCCGGAAGCCAGTGTGGCTGAATCCCACCAGGAAGAGACTGAATGATTAGCTACTAGGTGTTAGAAAAATTTTGGATTCTAATGCCCTTACAGGACAAATGCCTCATCATCCTGGTCCCCACAGTCCCCAGCATCCATGGTCCGATCCCAGGGCCCCCTTGCTCGGGTGAGCTGCTGTCCCCTCAAAGCATCTCTGCCTGCCACGCAGACAGGGATTCACCCACTGAGAATTTTCCAGTGGTAACAAAGTGGATCAGAGAACCCTTAGAGAAAGAAACTGTAACAAGAACAATAAGAAAGCCGAATCAGAAAGCTACCAAGGTGGTTACAGACCCACTTTACTGACTTGCTGTTGTCACCGGCCCTTGCTTCCATGAAAACAGAACAGAACTATGTGAATTTGGGAATGTAAAAATTATTGTTCGGAGCCACTCATCCGGGATAAAGTTAGACTGTGGCCTCAGACACAGCCGTGTGAGTGACAGAGACTGCGTCTGAAAACCTAGTGTGCAAATGATTTAGTGATATGAAAAACATTAACAATAATTAAAATTCCCCACATAAATTCCATTTTTGTCACTGCATTAAGGCTCTTCAAGTTATAGGGGACCAGTGAATGAAACAGCAGGAGAATACTTGTACTGTACATATTTTTGTGATTTAAAATTCCCAAGAGTAACTTGTGAATGTTTGATTTTGAATTTTTTTTTTTTTTTTTTT
>NW_004955453.1:7419856-7425518 GCF_000276665.1 Chinchilla lanigera | reverse complement strand
AAAAAAAAAAAAACCACCCAAGATAGTCTGAGTTTTAAGCCATTTGACCTCCTCGTATGAAAAGCTACCACATCGCAAAGTTTTGTTGATTTTACAGTTGTTAAACTCTCTTAAGTAGTAGGCAGCATAAATCCATCTTTCTGCAGTAAAAGATAGACGCTGTCTTTATCACCCTGCTTACTAAAGTAAAATTTATAAAAGGCCCCATCTTGCCTTATGCCATAAGAGCATGACATAATTTTTCCTGTAAAGAAACAACCGCTAAATACATAGAGCTTCTTTCCTCAAAACTGATAAATAGTAATTTAAAGACCTACTCAGTTCCATTTCATTCAGATCTTTATAGGGGAATTTAAATAAAATTAGGAGAACTTCTAAGACAGAGCCCAAAATCATCTTGGAAACCAATAACAGTTGTGTCTGAAGCAACTGTTGACAAATGTATGTAAAAAACCATGGCCCACAAATGGATGTAAAAAACCATGGCCCACCATAGAACCCTGGGATGGTTGAGTCAGGGAGGATGAGCCCAGCCTTCTAGTGCAAACTTTCATTCTCGGGTGGGAGTTGGGCTATAGTTAGACTCGCAGCCACTGCTACCTTAAGGCTGCTCAGCATTTGCAAGGTCAGAGGGTGAGCACCTACCTCCTACGCTAAGCCTTTCCAGGATGCCACTGCCCCTTGAAAAGTTCTGAGTGCGCAGTAGCCATAGTGGACCTGCTGCCCAAAGTGCTCATCTGTAGCTTGACCCAAAATTTACCCTGCAGAAAGGGTACCAGGGTAGGAAATGGGAACGATGAGAAATCACTCGCTGCATAGCGGGCTGGGGCTGGGGAGAGACTCGCTGCGGTGTCTCGCTTCTCCTGGAAATAGCAGTTCCCCCTCTAGACTCCCTGTGTGCTGGCCTGCCCACAGCTCAGGTTCCCAAATCCTGTCCGGCCTTTAATCTATTGGCTTATGTGCGTGAACTGCTGAAGGGCTGTCTGCCATGATCATCTCAAAGCAGTGCAAGAAAAAAAACCCACTTCCCAAAGGGAAAAACAAATGCAGACAACTTCTCCTTCTTGAGCATCTACTATGGGTCAGGAGCCAGGATGCACTTCTCCCAGCGTTCTCAGGACCATCTGCAGGCGTGCGTGCTTGTGACCCAATCAGGAGAGTGAAGCAAAGCCACTGAGGTCCAGCTGGGGACACAGGATAGAGTAAAGCACAGTGGAAAAAAACAGGGCACCCCTGGTTCAGAGGCAGGAGAGGGCAGTGAGGCTGGGACGGCAGGGAGGCCTGCCTGATGGCGCCCTGCAGAGAGCGTACGAGGGTGGAAGTGGGGAGGTCTTTGGAAAGGGAGAGAGAAGTGGGGATGTTCAGAATGGCTTCCAGAGAGAGCCGGAGAAAGTCAAACGGCCAAGTCAGTAATGCTGAGTATAGACGAAAGAACAATCTGAGACCGAACTGCAGGCCTCCGCAGACACTGTTACCATGAGGGTGAACTTTATCCTGGCACTGAAGGAACCACACTTGATTCTCTGCTCCAGGCTCCAGGCTGCAGAGTGCCAGCCATCACAGCAAAGTGTCCCCAGCTCAGAGCTGGGCTCATTTGTCAACAGTTGCTTCAGACACAACTGTTCTGACATAAGGACTGAAAACACTACCCTCTCGGGAACTAACCCACACGAGAGGAACCATTTCCTTCTCGGAAATAGCTGGCCGGGCCGTACTACTACAAATGGATTGGGCAGCCTCAAGGACCCTGGAATGGAATGTCTCTCTCCTTCTATCATCCACCTGGTCCTGCAGACCATGTCCGGCTGCTGAGGCCTGCGAACACCACCTCCTAAACTGCCTCCTACTTATGAATGGGCCACATTCCCGTGTCCTCAGATGGAACGTGTCACCCACACCTACAGCCCTCACAGGGAGAAGCCATCTGCTCAGGAAGAACAGAGACTTCTTGGTGTCTCCAGCCACCCAGAATCAGGCACACACCGTGGAGACAGCAGCCCAGCTCTGTGAGCCCTTGTCACAGACAGTCTTCACACAAGCCCTGGCTTGTGATTGTTCAACAGCACAGGAAAATGGAAGGAAGAGACCAGGGGGATAAATACAGGGAAGATGAGGCTTGGCCCCATTAAAGTGCCCACCTGAGTCCACAAGCCACGCTCAAGCCAGGTGTTGGAACGTTCGTGTAATCATCTTTCCACGATCATGGAGCGAGCGCCAGAGTTGAAGCCAGACACCTGGGTGTGATTCCTGGCTTTGCCGTGCATTAGCAAGCTAATTAGAGCTCTGGGGAATTCTGGTTCCTTGTGTTGTCAGATGGAAACAATCACACACGCCCGGCGGAGCCATCGTCAGGTGGGAACAGGGCTTCTCCACCGGGCACTGCTGGCAGGTGGGGACGGGTCGTTCTGTGTTGGGGGCCGTGCCAGGCACTGCAAGCTGCTGAGCGGTGTCCCTGGCCTTTATCCACCCCTTGCACCCCTCCACCCAGCTGTGACACCCTGAAACTGCCTCGGCACTGCCAAGTGTCCCAAAGCCCGGCTGGGAACCGCTGCTTTGGAAGGACTGGCATTTCTAAAGGCACAGGCACTTGCTGAAATGACTCCAGCCTCATCTGCACTGGAGGACCTC
The DNA here is from genome assembly GCF_000276665.1 of Chinchilla lanigera. Lineage (NCBI taxonomy): Eukaryota > Metazoa > Chordata > Mammalia > Rodentia > Chinchillidae > Chinchilla > Chinchilla lanigera. The sequence continues at coordinate 7,422,890 of NW_004955453.1, read as the reverse complement.
CAAGTTTCTCTATCAAAGCAGCTGTGCCTCTTCGCATTGCAGTTCCCCTTTTCTACCACAGAGCTGATCAAATCCATTGTTCTTGGGTCTCAAAGCCCAAAGGTCTTAAATTTGAGAAGCACGGAGTTAACTTTTCCTTGACATATTTGTTTTAATAACTTTACGCAGTAGTGCCTGCCTGCAGTCCTAGCTACTAAGACTGAATCAGAAGGTTTATGAATTTGAGACCAACTTGGACCACAGACAACCTGGACAGAGTGTGACTCTGTCTCAAAATAAAAAGTAAAAAGTGCTAGGGATGTAGCTCACAGCAGCGTGCCCCTGGGTTTAATCCCCAGTACAAATAAATAAATAACCTCACACCGAAGCCAGGTTTTTCTGGAAATAATTTGTGTGTGTACATGGAGAAACTAAAGTGTTTTAGTAAGTCAGCTCAACAAAGGAATGCAAACAGAGTGCTCACCTACTGTGTAACAATAAAGCAATGTGATCAGAGAAGTACTTGGTCCTTCCCATTACAGGAAGGTAATGTTTGGTCCCTCCCACTACAGGAAGGTAATGTTTTGCAGTAAAGACCGATCTTTACTGATTCACACTTTTAGAGTGTCATCCATACCCCTGTGGGATTGATACCGGCACTAGCATGGGCTGATATTTGTGTCTTTGCAAAATTCATATGCTGAAATTCTAAGCCAGAAGGTGACAGTATTAAGAGATAGTGAATTAAGAGATTTGGAAACTTGTTCAGGAGTGGGGGGCTAATCACGAATGGGATTAGTGCCCTTATAAAGTAACCCCAGGGAGCTCTCTCCCTACCATATGAAGATACAGTGAAAAGACGGCCACCTGCAACCTGGGAAGAGAATCCTCACCAGATGCCAGGTCTGTCAGCACCTTCATTTTAAGAAACACATTTCTGGTGTTTAAGGTCACCAGTCTAAAGTATTTTCTTTCAGCATCCTGAATGCAAGAAGACTTGCTTCAAAAGAATTACTGACTTCTCTTTCCAGGCATCCTTGTGAGAGTGATACTGTCTTTAAACCTTGTGTGGCAATCCCTGATGCACTGCCGTGATGCCGAGGGAAGATGGGGTGACCTTGCAATCCACCTACTTCCTTAAGATCATCAAACTTTTGGGTGATTATCTAGAATGCTTTCTTGAGGAAGCAGACAGTGTGGGCTCCAAGCAGATGCAGCAGATCCACGTGTCCCTCTGCGGGAAGGTGGTGGTGCTGATGCAAGAACACCATGATGCACAAGGCCATCGAGGGCATCTGCAACCCAGCTCTGGAGAAACCGTTGCCTTGTGTTCAGGGGAATGTGGGCTTTGTGTTCACCAAGGAGGACCTCACTGAGATCAGGGATATGCTGCTGGCCAACAAGGTGCCAGCTGCTGCCCGTGCTGGTGCCACTGCACCATGTGAAGTCACTGTGCCAGCCCAGAACACTGCTCTGGGGCCTGGGCAGTCCCCCTTCTTCCAGGCTCTGGGCATTACTACTAAAATCTTCAGGGGCACCATTGAAATCCTGAGTGACGAACAGCTGGTGAAGATGCGACACAGCGGGAGCTGCGAGTTCCCCCCGGCCCCATCACCCCCAAACATGTTGAACATCTCCCCATTCCCCTGTGGGCTGACCATCCAGCAAGCCTTTGACAGCGGCAGCATCTAAAACCTCGACATGCTTGACGTCACAAAGGAAACTGCATTCTCGCTTTCCGGAAGGTGTCGGCAATGCTGCCGGTGTTTGTCTGCAGACTGGGTACCCAGCTGTGGAATCAGTGCCCCATTCTATCACCAATGGGTACAAATGGGTCCTGGCTTCATCTGTAGAGACTGATTACCCCTTCCCACTTGCTGGAAAGGTCAAGGCCTTCTTCCCTGATCCACCGGCATTTGTGACTGCTGCCCCAGCCAAGGTTGAAACCAAGGAAGAATCAGAGGAGTCAGATGAGGATATGAGACTTGTACTCTCTGACTGATCACCAAAGACCAAACTGTTCAACCCGCCTGACTGGCAAAACAAGGAAGATAGGCATAATTCTCTTTAAAAAAAAAAATCATTGATCTGACTCAAAAATGGTCCAAAGCTTCTGAAACACTGTCATGTGGTAATATTGTGGGAGTAGTTTTTAAATTTTTAAATTGACATGTAGCTGTAGATAAAAGATTCATTTATCTAAAGTTAAAAAAAAAAGTCGTGTGGTTAAATAAAATTAAAGCTACACACACACATGCACACACTTATTGCCGCACTTCTTAGAGCCTTTAAGATGCTCATATTCGATCCAAATATGAAGGAGGTGATCTGGTATCCAGCATGTAGCATTAGAATCCTTTCTTCTAGGGCAATTCCCAAGACTTGGTTATATAAAACATGAGGTAAGACGCTGCTGCCCAGATGATCTGAGCTGCACACACAGTGCAATGTAATTCTGATTGCTTATTAGACTGTCAAGAACTTTGATTGTTAGAGACATAAACATTAGTGACTACCAAAATATGCTAAGGATCTAATGACAATAATACTCACAGTGATTCAAAATTTAGCTATGCTGTCTCTGTTGATACTGATTTTCGTATCACTTACCCGGGACCCCTTTTCAGGAAAGCACTGGCAAACAGAGCAATCTCTTCCTCCACATGGACTGATATATTTCTTGCCACTCTGGAAAGTGAAGCAGCTCATTTAGTATGGCAGTCCTTGGTGGAATGCATAAAATACACATTATAGCAAGCACTGCTGGTCTGGCTGGCTCATAAGAATACCACAGCACACCCGCTACCTCTGTGTCCAAGAGAAGCAAAGACAAATATTGATATATAAAAAGGCAAAGCAACTACACTGATGCTTAATAATGAGGAGGGCTGGCTATTTGAATAATGAGCTTCCAACACGAGGACCTGGAAGGAAGGAAGGAAGGAAGGAAGGAAGGAAGGAAGGAAGGAAGGAAAGAAGGAAGGAAAGAAAGAAAAGGAAGAAAGAGACAGAGAGAGAGAGAGAGAGAGAGAGAGAGAGAGAGAGAGAGAAAGAA
>NW_004955453.1:7397465-7419756 GCF_000276665.1 Chinchilla lanigera | reverse complement strand
AGAGAGAGAGAGAGAGAGAGAGAGAGAGAGAAAGAAAGAAAGAAAGAAAGAAAGAAAGAAAGAAAGAAAGAAAGAAAGAAAGAAAGAAAAGAGAAAGAACAAACTTCCTTCTGAAGCTGCTTTGCTTTGGCCAAGATCTTCTAATTTTTCTCTCCCAGTAAGACTTAATGTACTGTGCGACAAACAATCTTAGCATGTAAATTTACACAGTCAGGCAAACTTACACACACATAGATTTCAGTTTAAATGATACCTTCGATTTTTTCCAAGACTTCCCTGCTTTGCCCTCCAGATCAGCTAAGTAATATCTTCCTCACTGAGTCCTTCCTAGGGCAATTCTCTAGGCTCAGGTGTAGGCTTCAATTGAAATTTGTTCTCCTTGCAATTTGCTGATATTCCAGGATCCTTCCTCTACTGTGTCCCTCAACCAGAAAGATTCTGAACTGTGAGGATCTGCCTTTCCCACTTTGGGTTGGCTTTTCTTCAGTACTAAAGTCAACACATATGTACTGTGTGTGCCCACATGCACGCATGCACACGCGCACACACACACACACACACACACACACGCCAGCATGTCCTTTGAGAAGAATTATTCTTTTCTCACAAATCCTTATCATCTATATCCAGATTCACCACCCACTTCAACACAGAAGTGTAGTCCCAGAGTAAAAACTGCTGTGAGCAGAACCCTACGACAAACAGGCACCAGGATGCAGCTGCTTCCATTAGCAGGCGAGGCTGTGGGTGGGTGGGAGAGGTGTTCTAGCCCCCAAGTGGGGATGAAAACAGCTCTAGGTGCTGGGAGCTGAGGAAGTGGATACCGACATCAAGAAGCCAGCAGAAATGAGCTGCCTGGTTTATGCTGTTGTCTGGTCCAGCCCTTACAGCAACACGTCCATAGTGAATGCACATTTCTGTAACTGACAGATCTCTTTAAACTTCAGACTGTAAATTTAAGCCTTTAGACCACTGAGTAATGAAAGCATAAAAAGTTAAACCAAGATTTATAGTTCTGATGGAAGAAATATACACATGAGTATATATGAATATACACATATATACACATGCATACATACACAGATATATATATATATATAGCACATGTGTGTGTATATATATATATATTTTTTTTTTCAATCACACAATTTAGACTTCTTTTGGGGAGAAAATTTGCTTAAACAAAATCCAAAAGAAAAACCTTTAGGCATTAATGAAAAAGGCACCTTATAGACAAACTTGTCCTGGGTTATTAGAAGGTATATAAGAACAGGAAGCTTCCCAAGAGCTGAGCACTTAGCTAATGTAAGTGTTTAAAAACTGTACGTGAAGTTTCAGAAACATCTGCCTCTCAAGCTCTGAGTAACACTGTTATCTGTGAGCACCTAAGTTCAAAATCCTGATACAGTTAAAAAAATTTAAAACCCAGGGTCAGGTCAGGACAGCACAAAAGCACTTAAAATAGCTTGTCTGAGGACTTGGGGTCATTTAAGGTTGGCATTCATTACTGTGTATTCCGTGAAATATCCAAATAACCAGAGAAAAAGAAAGTCAGTAGATTAGATAGCTTGATAATAAAAAACAGCTTGCTTGCTTTTATTTATTTGTTTATTTATTTATTTATTTATTTATGCCAAACATCACTGAGGTGTTTGTAGCAAAATTACATTTCAGGGAGGAATCAATTTTAAATAGATTAGCAGATTCCAATGAAGTAAATTCCCAATGAATATTTAAAAGGGGGTGGTAAATTCTTAGAGAAGGAATCTGTATCTCAGAAAATAGATTGCACAAACCTGCTGAAGAAGATAAAGACAGATAAGCATGCAAAATATGAGCCACTCTCACTGGGAGTTTATTTAACTCTCAAAAAAACGATGTTACTCTTCTTCAAAGGGAACAATAGGAAAACCCACTCTTTGCTTAACCTCAGACATTTTTAAAATGAGTATTTATTGCATAGAAGGTCCAAGAAAATGTTATTAACTTTTAGAAGATTCACTGTCTTTCACTTGCACCATTATTTTCAAGTAATATAGGCACAAGGTGAAAATTCTAATAGTGCAAAAGAATGTAACAGGAAAAGAAATTTTCAAGTTCCTTACCTCAGAGGATTGCTGTCTTTAAATTGGTGTCTGGGAATTAATAAGCATATTCACAATGTGATTATACACACATATATGGGAATACATGAGAACAAACAGATTCATGTGCTGTTATGGCTTGTGCCTAGATGTCCCCCTAAAGCCTCAGGTAGTCATACGTGGAGCTTTGCAGAGGTGGTTGTATCTAGAGTGTGTGGTGCAGGGATCAAGGGTATGTGATTACTAAATTAGACCCTGATTGGTTTGGCATAGTTCTAGATGCGGATAATGGGAAGGCCCACCCTAGGTGTGAGTGATACCTGAGGGTGTAACCTGGACAGAATGTAAGAGACAGAAAGAGGGCTGCTGCTTGATGCTTTTGTTGCCTTCTGTCTGCCATGGACTGTTTCGCCTTTGCAATGCCCTTCCGCCATGTCACCTTGGCGTGTAGCCAGCCAGTGATGGACTGAAGTCTCTACAAACCATGAGTCAAAATAAAATTTTCCTTCTTTAACTTTGGGAGTTGGGTATTTTGTCTGAACAATGAGAAAACTAAATAAGACATGTGCTCATACACACATGCATGCATGTACATGCATGCATGCACACGCATGCACACACACATACACCTGGTGATTTGGGGCCTGTTTTATTATTACCCAAATGGTATACTGTTCGGTGTTCTGCAGTTTTCATGTGATCATTTGTCTTCAAAGTCATTCCAAAGTAATCCACACATTCATGTGAACTCGCCACTTATTTAACCACTCCCTATTGCTGGCACTTAGGTCCCTCCCTCCTTTAACTGCTGAACACTACTCTGCCACTTATTCTTCTGCATCCACCTTGTACATGTGGGATAAACTCCAAAAAGGTGCAATCCTGTGTCAGTGCGTGTGTGCATTTAAATCCGGATGGACAATGCCAAACTGTGTTCCACAGACACTGCAACTATTTGTACCTGTCTTTAAAATCCAGTTGTCATACGGTCAAGTTGGTGTGTGAAATCCTTAAAATCTCTGTGTACCACAAGCTGGGGGAAGGACTCAGAATAGAACAGTCCTTGATGCAGGAATGATACATTCACATGTACAGAATTTAAGAAGCAAAACAAGCTAAATTTAGGACTCTGAAGACTTTTTTAAAATAGAAAACAAAACAATATAATATTAAAAAATTAGAAAAAGCAGGTAAGATGAGCAGAAAAAAGCACACATATGCATATCACCATGTGTTTCCATTCATACACTATTCTAGGCAATTCTCTTGAATGCCTGTGAATTAAGTGGACCAAGTTATATGGCTCCCACTTAATACTGGAGAAAATTGAGCCTCAGATTAAGAGACAAATCACTGGCAGTTGTCTCAGGATCAACCTGAGTTATAGGCAGCTTGCACCAGGATTTCCCAAAACTTTATGAAATTTTGATAACTCAGATTGTTTAGTGAAGAAGCAAACAGAAGAGGGCTTATTACAAAATGTTCTGGGCTTATATTTCTCCAGAGCTAAAATGTTCAAATTTAATCTTATATTTCTTGGTTTGTCCTTAAAATGGCCCAAGTACCTCTTGCCTGTCTCAAAAAAGTTTTTTAGAGGATATATTAGTTACAAAATAAAGCCATCTCCAATATTTAGGCAATTCTATAAGCAATCCTAACCACAAAATATTAATGAAATGCCAGCATTCATGTAGTGCAAACCTCATCTTACAGATAAGAAAACTAAGCCTAAGCCTCACAGAGAACTTGTCTAAAAGTATAACAGAAACCATATATTCAATAAAGTAATTTGCAATGTGTTACCAGAGTGAATTAATGTACTTACCCCATACACAAGTTGTATAGAAAAGAGAAGGAGTATAAACGACCTGTGGAAAAACAAGAATGCAAGTTAATTCACACTGTTCATTTCCCTGTGAAACAAACTAAAAAGAGAGTGAAGCAATTAATTCCAGACAGCGTTTATTTTCCATTTCTAACAGGTACTCCTACCTACCAGCTGGTTCATCACCAGGGACAGCGCAGATGCTACCCTCTGTCCGGCTGCCATCACTACCTTTCCTCTTCGTTAGCGGTCAAGAAAGACACATGGAACACCTTTAAGTGTGATCCTCGCTGTGCTGGGGACTGTGGGGACATTCTGAATCCAGAGGTGAGGGAAGGGACCTGACTGGACAATGAAAACTAGAGCAGGAAGGATCCCATGTTCGGGACACTGCTGAGACCAGTGTGTCCTGGACGTCACTAAGTGGAACAAATCCCAAAGGAGGGTAGGCAGAAGGAAATCTAGCTGGACTGGAAGAAAGATCTGGAGGAAAAGGGAAATGATATGAAAGCATTAGGGAAGAGTTAGGTGGTCCAGGACCTTACAAGTAAGGTAGAAATCCAACTGGGGTGACATCATTAATACCAGCTGATTTTAACATAGAAGAGATACAATCAAAAAAGACCACCAAGCATTCACAACCATTTTTGTTAGTTCTTATGTCTGTCAAAGACCTTCAAGTTCCATCACCTCATCTGACCCTTAAAACAGCTGTGACGGAGTTGTATCTTTAGGTACCTCATCCCCGTGATCTTAGAACACAAGCCCAGGCCTGCCCTTGGTTCTGTGCAGAGGCTTTTTGTCTCTGGACCCCACGACACAAGTGAGTCTTTCTTCTACATCCTCCAATCCTTCCTCTTGTGCTGACGTGCTGGTAAACACTACAGAAGTCTACAGTGCAATCTAGCTTTGTAGATGGATCCATAGGTGGGTGAAGGGACCTCACTTTACAGTGGAAACCAGAGGACCCTGGGTGTGACCCTGATTAGAAGATAGGAGCTGGAGGCTTGGTATAACCTATATTTTCCAGCTTCTACTCTGAAACCTCTCTTTTCCCAGACATTCTATTGTAGCTCATGATCACTGCAGTGAAGGCCCGGTTGACATTTCAATATATTAACTAAGTGAACTGAGGGGAAACTATGAAGGAGGTGCTGAATCCAGGGAAGAAACTGCTTTAAATCAAGTTAAACTTGTATTTACAAGTATCGCTTGTTAAATGTGTTCTTATCCCTTGGGACATTTGCAAATGACATAGGTTGTATCTTAGTAAAGTGTGGTCTCCGTTTAATCTCATTAAACCTATGGGCATGGCACATTTTTTCAACCTCTCACAGAAGGGCTAACTGACTCAGAAATGTTAGAGGTTATAGGCAAAGTCGTCCCCTAAGGATATAGGTCATGTCAGGTCCGAATCACCCTACTGTCTGCTTGTTCTTCTCACTGAAGTAGCTATTAAAAAATAAGATCGTTTCCCCCTTGCCATGTACCATAAAATATTCACGGGTTCCAGATATTAAGATGTGGACATGGGTAGGAGCCATTAGCCTGCCTGCCCCACTCACGAGGTGCTGTGCTCTGATTCTACTGGTTATAGGGACCTGGGAGCTCGGGGTATATAAGGTGTTTACCATTCAAACCCAGTGATTAAGACAGCAAGAGCATGGGGACTTCAGCCATGCAACTTCCTGTCAGTCACTGTGTGGGGCACATTTCAGGACAGTGGACAGGGCTGGTGTTTAATAAGAAGTCATGAATGCAGGCCTAGCTGTCTAGAACAACGTGACTTTTTGACACATGAAGCATTCAGTGTATACCTATCGAATCAACATGTAGGAGAAAGTATGTAAAGCAAGTGATCATACTAAGGACACTCACCATGGATCTGTGCCCAAGGGTTTGGTCCGTCTGGAAGAGCACCCCATTAACACCATGGGCAAGGGACTTCACGGGCAGGTGTAGGTACTTAAACAACTCTGCCAGTCTTCTCCTCTCTTCTGGAACACTCTTGTTGACAAGTGAGGTCGTGAGTCTTGAGTTAAACTCTGCATGTGTTAAATATAAATATGTCTCTTAGGGCATGGTACACATTGTAAAGTTGAAAACAATCACTTTCAGTATTCATAGTTAGTCCTGGAAAACTTTTCTAAAGCAGAACTCCAATGATTTTTGATGTAACAATCTTTCTTAGCAATGGTTAAAATGAATAAATAATAATTTGTATTCTCAGAAGTAGTCTCAAATCCCTTATATGGCATAAATATATTTTTGAGAAATGGAAAATTACTTCATTTTTGCTATGAAGTAGAATTCTCTTCTATTTAATCTCCTCCCTTGAAAAACCACCATTAAAGTCACTCAAGCACTTTTTTCACTCTTTGAAATTAGCAGAGGAAAATACTAGTAGAGAATTATATGTTTTGTACATATTATATCAAATATATATAAAAATATTTTTATATAAAGTGGCACAGCCCCTGTGGGGAAAATATTCTGGCAGTTCCTCAAAAAGTTAAACACATCTAACATAGGACCCACCAATTCCATTGCTCTGTGTAAGCTCAGGAGAACTGAAAACGTGTGCACACATGCACTTGTATATGAATATTCTTAAGAGCCAAAAAGTGGAAACAATCAAATGTCCACCAGCTGATCAATGAATGGATAAACAAGATGCAGTATGTCTATACACTGAAATATTATTGAGTCATAAAATAAATGCTAATTATGTACCATAGCCCAAAAAAAATCTGGAAAAAATCGCGCTAAGAGAAAGAGGCCACATATTACATGATTCCATATGTGTGAAGTTTGCAATAGGAACAGACACAGATAGGAGATTAGTGGTTGTCAAAGAAGAGGGGCACTGGGAAGTACAAATTCATTCTGAGGATGATGGGAATATTCTGGAGGCAGAGCGCTATTAGGGGTGCACAGCATTTTGAATATACTACAAAAGCTACTGGATTATAAACTTCAAATGAGTTAAAATGGTGAATTTTGTTCTGTGAATTTTATCTTAGTTATAAAAAAGAGAAAAATATTTTTAAAAATTGACTCAAAAAACTCTTTGTTTTAATCAAAGATCTCTTTGGCTGAAAGAATTGAGACATCTCATTTTAAAAACATTGGCTTTTTACGAGAACTAGCCTTATGGGAACTGGAAAGAGAAGGAAACCAGGAGCGGTAAATGTTAAACGCTATTTTTAAGTTTCTGGATCAGACCTGGGTAAATTAATTCAATGCTGCATTTATTGAAGACTAGATTTCCAAGTAAGTAGTAGAACTGCATTCCATGATACAGTTTCAAAACCAAACCAAAAGAGAATCGTTTTAATTACCCAGACCTTTTTCATCCCTAAATTCAAAATTTTAAATTCTCTTTTCAAAAAGTTACATTCTACCACAATAAAATGAATTCTTGTCTTGAAAGGAAAACACAAACTGGTTTGAATCATTCCACCTGCATTCTATATTTAAATACTGAAATTAGATACAGTCCAAAATTAAAGAAGACCAGAGAGACTTGCATATTCATTAAAAACAGATAGATGGTGCAATTAGTCTTCATACACACTCCACACATATTGTGATAAATGTGCACAAAGGGAGACCTTATTAAAATAAAGTGGTGTTGTAATGACCCTTCAGAGGAAGAATGTCTGATTATAGTCTTAACAATTGGCACCTCCTCATTACATTTTAATTGGATGGATAGACGGATAAATGGGTGGGTGGATGCATGTATGGATCCACAGATGCATGGATGTGTGGATGGATGCACAGACCAACTTGCAAAAGCCCAACTGGTCTCCATAAACCAAAAAGAACACCACAGTACTTGACATAGGCAATGCATCCTCAGCACTATGCGTTTAGTTACCATATAGACTCTGTGACAGCAGGAATTCTGTTCTAATTCACAGATTATCTCCAGGGCCAGTGTAGTGCCTGGAATATAACAATTGTTCAATATATATGTGAAGGATAAATTAACTTCTAGAAGATACTTTGGGACCTTAGGAATTGTAAGCTAGCATAGTAATAGGGAGGCTATGAAAACCTATAAATGAGACTAACTTTGAATTGATGTGAGGGAGGAAAAAAGAGGAGAAAGGGGATGGAGAAAGGGATCATAATAGCTCTGGGGGAAGTGAAGAGAAGCCGGCACTTACTGATCATTTGTAGGACAGACTTCAGTGTTGCCCACATCAAATGACTTAACTCTCACCACAGTTTAGCAAGTATTGTTTCCAGTGTACAGAAAAAAAAATTGGATCAGCATAAGGAGCATGTGCAATGCCACAGAGCTACACGAGCTGAAGCAGGACTTTCCCCCTAAGACGTATTCTGTTCCCTAGTGACACTCTGGCTTGGCAGCCTTCACGTTTTTCTGCTTTTTTTTTTAGGGGGGGTGTTTTTAAAATTTTTATTGGCACATTTTAGATATACATAATGACAACATTCATCATAGGGAATTTGTATCTGTACATGGTGTATCTTGCTTATCCTCCCATAAGAATTTTAAAACTATGCACCTGATGAAGACCACTACGAAGCAGCCCTGAGCAGGACTTAAATTAGCCATTTGGCTTTTCATGTTTACTTGTGAGTCTGCCCAAGGCCTAGGCTGCTTGTCTGGAGATGGGCAGTGGACTCATAACCTGTAGTAAGGCCTGTAATGGTGAATGAAGCTGGAAAGCCTCAAAGGATAAGACAAGATCACAGCCGTGGACACCTGGATCCAGCCTCAACTAGATAAGGACTATAGCCTCAGGCATCTCACTCCTGGCTAGATTAATTTAACACCTTACTTGGAGAAGTCCTTGAAAGGAAAGCCCTTCTTGAGTACTCCCCTCTCCTGGCTAGATTAATTTAACACCTTACTTGGAGAAGTCCTTGAAAGGAAAGCCCTTCTTGAGTACTCCCCTCCCATCTTCTGATAACTAAAAAAATGTGGGCAACCCAGAGAAGGTCTTGGTCTAAGTCTTGAGAGAATCTGAAATTCTGTGAGAGGGCTCTGATTCTGCTGGAGCCCTAAAATCATTCCATTTGCCTATTTTATTTAGCTTTTGCTATGCACTCATTCAGGAGATTGCAGACCTGATCAGCCCACAATAACTAAGATATATTATTGACCTGACATGCATCCCCCCTTTCTTTAAACATTTAAGAACTTCATCTTCTCTATAAATGAAGTAGAGTTTACTATGAATTTTACATGGCTGAATTTTCATTTTGAATTCATATTTCCATTTTACTTCCCTGGATAAATTTCTACACTTGAAATTTTTATATTATAAATATTATATTGATCAATCCATCATACTTCTAAGCATTAAAAATGTCTGTAAATAAAATATATTTCATTTCCCATATTCATAAGTCTTAACATTTTTTCTTACAAGGCTGACTTTTCAATATAATTCTTCATAGTATATAAGTCACCAAAACTATAAGTCAAATTAAATCTTGATAAATAATTATTAAACATTAAAAAGAGCTTTACTGGAAATGCAGGGTTTTTGTTTCTTAATTACTTCAGTTAGCCCTAGATTGATTACCCTTCTTTCTGGAATGAGATGGTTTCAACAGCAATCCTATATCCTTTTTTTTTAATTTCCAAAGCTGTGGATTCTAAAACATCTTGTTCAACACAAATAAGAAGTTTTGAATGGAAAGAAATTGTTATACAAATGTCACTCAGTTACTTGAACTCCTTTGGAGTTGTATACTAAGGCTTGAATGTCTGTATCCTTCAAGAATACATATGTTGAAAGCTACTCCTCAATGAATTGGTATTAAGAGATTGGAGTTGTAAGGTGATTAGGTTACGAGGGTTGAAGCCTTATATTATGGGATTTCTGTCCTTCTAAAAGGGGCCTGAGGGAATTTGTTTGCCCCTCCTTTCTCTCCTGTGGGAATGCAGCAAAAGGAACCATCTACGACACAGACAGCATCTTTACCATACTCCAGGTCTGCCAGGGCCTTGATTTTGGACTCCCCAGGCTCCAGAACTGCAAGCAATAATTTTCTGTTGCTTATAGATTACTCAAAGTATTTTATTATAGCAGTCCAAAATAACTAAAATATACATCAAGAGCAATATAGTTATTTATTGTCAAGGATTATTTTTTACGACCTACCCACCGATAAGTCATCCTTCAACTCTGGTGAAAGCAAAAAGTTGGCTACACTCTGTCTCCAGGGACATGGAACCCATAAGTAGGGTGCTTTCTGTTCTCAGTACCAACAAGTGGATGGCTCTGTTTTGTGTTCACACAGCCAGTACTTACCCTCTGGAATAAAGAAGGGCGGTAGTATGTGGAGAAAAATAGGAGAGGAAGCCTTTCTTTTGAAAAGCAAGATGAAGAAAATTATGAAAGAGAAGATGAGAACTTTGTCCAAAGACAGCCCAATTCTGTAAAATAGCAGCTGAAAATATGAAAACTGGCCCTTTTGGTTAATTTTCCACATTAAGTACATAACTTTTGGGGATCTTCTTGTTCCCCAAGGACCCATGAACCTAAGTTTGAAGACCTCTGCTTTCTATGTGCTGTCAAAGTTTAAAAGCTCTCTTTCCACTGCTTCTCCAGAAACAGACTATAGATGACCTTAGGCATATCTTACATGTCTATCTAGCCCATGAGGCAGTCACAAAAAGTCACAGAAACTTTCTGACTCTCCTCCTGCCTGACTTGTAGCTAGCAGGTCACAGGTGAGTAGAGCCCCATCTGGCTGCCAGCCTGACACTGTTAGCAGCAATATGCCCTGTGCACTGAAATTCTCAAAATGGGGTCATGTATGTTATCTACAAGCACCTAGGGGGGGTTGCTTCAACCAAAGTTTTGACTGCACCAAACAAAAATATCTTAGTATTCAGCACAGTATGACTCTAATGTACCTTCTCACAAATTAATGGCTGTCATTTGGGACTAGACAAGGTGGTATATTCACCAAAAGCCTCATGTATTCAGAGGTTGGGCTGTGGAAGGTGACTGGATCAGGCAGCAGTATACACATCAGTGGGTTAATCCACTGATGAGTCCACAGCTGAATGTCCTGCTAGGAGATGCAGCCTAGTCCTAAGAAGTGGGTCATGGGGAAGTGACCAGGAAGGGTATTCCTGCCTCCCCAGCTCTCTCCTTTCTCTCTGCTTCCCAGCTGCCATGATGTAAACAGTTTTGCCAGATCCTTCCACTAGGCCCTCCCTACTTTGAATCCAGCCGACTATGGACTAAATCCTCTGAAAACCACAAACCAAAATAAACCTCTTATCCTTTGAGCTATGGGTGTCAAGTATTCTGTTCCAGTAATGAGGAAAGTAACAGAGATTTCAGTGCCAGAGAAACGGGTTGTTGCTGTGACTATACCTTACCATGTGGTTCAGAAGCCTTTGGAACTGGTTCATTGGAGGAGTTTGAAAAGTTTTGGAGATGTCAGCTAGAGAAGCCCTAGAATGCCATAGCCAAGCTGTATAGAAGATTCTAGTCACGGCTCAGGAGACCAAAATGGTGACAGAATGCAGATAGTAAAGACAAGGCTCAGGAGGTTTTAGTTGGGCACAAGAATGTCATTGGCAGTTAGGCTAGAGGCATGTGCAGAAAATTTGCTTACATTTTACCCATGCCCTGGGATTGTGCAGGACAGTAAGTTTAAGGTCAGTGGACTAATTAATCTGGTGGAAGAAATTTCAAGGCAGCCCAATATTCAAGTGGTGGTAATGATACTTCCGGTAGCTTTTAGCCAGAGCTACAATGAAAAATAGGAGCAAAAAGCTCCCTTGAAAAGTTTTCAGTTTCATCAGAAAGGAAATGCCTGAAAAGTTGAGGTCATGGAGAATGGGACTGCTGAAACTACTAACATGGGGGCGGGTACCAGGAATTGAACTCAGGACCTTACACTTGCCAGGCAGGCACATGTGCTGCTGAGCTACATCCCCAGCATTATTAATATTTATTAAAAGGTAAGTTCTTTCCATCAGGACAATAGTAAAGATGGTTTGAGAGCATCTCAAGAATTAGCAAGACCTCATCCTTCCCTGGGTCAAGTGTGTGAAAAGGTAAACTCCTTTAAAAGACTTTGCTTTGAGAAGAGAACTGCAGTTGAGCAGGGCCACCTAGGAAACTGGTTCTCCAGGATTTGGTTCACAGTGCTTAGCCACCCACTTAGAGGCCTCTGCAGCCATGATCCCAGGGTGTCTGGCTACTGCTTGAGCTGGCAAAAGACTTGGCATCATCTACATTGTGCTGTTACTCTCAGAAAGGGAACATTTTCTGTAAGTGCATCAGAGCCCCACCTTCAGCCCTGTTGTCAGGGGCACAGCCAGGCTTTCTATCACCTGATCCTGTCTCTCTAGCCATAGGAAGAGGATAAACTACTCATCCAAAGGCAACCCAATGCAGAGTGCAGCTTTGTGACAGCAGACTGACTCTGCACTGGGGACAGTACAAACAGAGACTCTAATTAGTCCTCTGGGACAGTTGAAATTAGCAAGCTAAAAAGAGGGGAGGAGTGGGGAGGAAGGAAGCATCAAGAGATGTCCCAAGGTACAGTCCATCATTAGAGGGCTGAGACAGATCAAGGTGAAGTGTAAGCTCGAATTTAAAGGAAACATATGCTGAGTAAGCATGAGAAGTTGTTTTCAGAGAAGAAAATGCAGAAAGAGGATAAAAGAGTGCTGAAAGTTGCCCCATTCTTTCACAGCATTTCATAGCAAATATCTTTTACTTGAGTGAGCTGACCTATGCAGCCCAGGTGGACAGAAGGCCACAGCCTTTGCTGCTGTTTCCAGGACTCCTCCACCCCAGTAGAGGCTCACTTCCTCCCCTTGCCCAAGAGGGAAGCTGAGTGTCAGCACCAGGCCTAGATATCCACCTGTGCACTGACCCCAGTAAGATCTACAGGCTCTTCCCTATAGCACCTGGTATGTATCTAGATGTACCCCCAATGCCTCATGCACATAGAGTAGGGCTTTCCGAGGGTGGGTGGATTCAGATTGTGTGATACTGGGATTAAGGCTGTGTGGCACCAAATTAGTCCACTGATTGGTTTGGCATACTTCTGGGTGTGGATAATGGAAAGGCCCACCCTGGATATGGGTGGCACCACCCAAAAAGCTTGTAGCCTGTTTGGGATGAAAGGGAAAGGCAGACTGTCTTCTGCTGCTGTTGCTACTTGCTACTGCTGCATCTGCCTGCCCTGCTTGCCATGGACTGTTTCTCCTCTGCCATGCCTCTCTGCCATGCTGCCCTGCCTTGCAGCCAGCCAACTGTGGACTGAAACCTCTACATACTGCTGGCTGAAAAAACCTTGCACCCTTAACTTTGGGTGTTGGGTTTTTTTGTCTCAGCAACCAGAAAAGTAACTAAGGCAATCTGTACAGCAGTAATTTCTAGCCATGTGTATTTAACAGCATTGTTTTGACCCCTTCCTCCAACTCCCCAATATTATTTTTCCCTTTCCCTCCTTTGTGAAAATGGACCCCAGTTCCTCTGGGACTGCTTATGAGCCTCTGCCCAATGTTTTCCAAATGCTGGATTGGGAACAAGATCTGAGATCTTCCAAATAATTATCTCCAATGTAAGAAATTTGTTTTCTCTGCAACATGATCCTGAAATGAAATACACCCTGCTGGGGTTCTCATCATTAGAGAAGGGGTGAAGCAATGGCTAAAACTGGGGGACCAGATGAAGAAGAGATGGGGACTGGACTCCCCTAGTCTCAAAAAGCTACAGGCTTAGTGTTTTCTCTTTATCCAATTAACACTGATACTCTGAGTTCTGTTTAATGATTAGTACATGTTTGCAGTACCTAATGATTATATTCATTGTGTGGAGTTGGTATAAGTACATAACACATCTTAATTTCTTTTTTATTCCCTTTCCCTCTCCCTTTCCCCCACTTCCTCAATCTCTTGACCCGCCCCTCCCATTTGAGAAAGATCTCCCTACAGCCAACTATCTATCTTTTATTTTGCTCTTTATTTATAATTTGGGTTTCTCATACAAGAAAAACCATGTGATATTTCAGCTTGTATGTCTGATTTATTTCACTTACATTATGGCCTCAATTCTTAAAGGTCCAGCTTTTGTAAAGAGATAAGCAAATGGCATTAAAGTTAAGAAACTACTCCCAGAAGGACGGCAAGGCTTGTGCATCTCTGTCCACTTTGGCACCATATTTGGAGACCTATAGCTTCCCTATGAAGAGTGAAGCTGACCAGTTCCCAACACGTGAGCTGGTTACTTGGTTATTCCTTTTTTTTTTTTAAATCTTTTAAAATTTATTTTTAAATGACAGTTATAAACATAAAAATTTTACATATGAGGTATGATCAAAAGTATGATGTTTACTTTTTTAAAAATTTTATTACAGTAAAAAACACTGTGATTAACACCCTTTAAAGCTCTCCCCCTTGGGTCAAGCACACTTATTCCACTGTTCTTGCGGCTTTCTGAAGCAGTTCTGGAAGTCCTCTTGCAGGAGTGTCTTCAATTGTGCTGTTATAGCTGCCTTGATGTCCTGAATCTACTCAAGACACCCACCTCTATGGTCATTTTTACTTTGAGGTTGAGCCAGAGGTCACATGGTACCAGATCTGGCAAATAAGGTGGGTGAGGCCACTGTAGTGTTTTTATGAGCCTACCTTTCCAGTGGATGCCACTTAGAAGCATTCGCCCTATTTGTTATCACGTCCTGTGAAGACACAGAAGAGCACTTTCAGAACAGTTTCAGAAAGTGGCACGTATGGTGGGATAAGTGTGTCTGAAGAGAGGGGACTATTTTGGGGCAGAGGTTAATGGCAATGTATTTTTTACTATAACATATTTTCAAAATCTAAACATTCACCATGTATCACATATTTTGATCATTCTTTGTATTAATGTGGTACTATGTTAGGTTTTAGTAAGTGTGTATACTGTATAATATTTAAATCAGGTTAAACACAACTATCTCCTCAATTTATCATTTCTTTGTGGTGAAAATATTCAAAATATTTTCTCCCCTCCTTTGAAATGGTACATAGCTCTTTTCTGCAGTCATCCTACTGTGCAACTGTACACCAGAACTTCTTACTCCTCTCTAACTATAATTTAGTGCCTATGAATCAACCTTTTCCCATCCTGCCCTCTCCCCAAGGCTGGTAACCATAACTTTCCTCTTAACTTCTATGAGATCAATTTTTTAGATTGCATGTATGAGTGAGATCACATGGTGCTTGTCTTTCTGTGTCTGGCTTATTTCACATGACACAGCGATCTCTGGTTCTGTCCATACTTTGCTCTTTCTAAAATCTCTTCTCTCTAGTCTGATTCCACCTGCTGACCTCCAAAGAGTTCAGGTTGGTCTGAACTCTTCAGCAAAAGCAGTCAATCTCATCACACATTACAAGGTTGTAAATGTGGGTCACGAATCTGTGTGGTCCAGGGACTACTGGAACGTAGCTGGAGCTTCGTGTTCTCTGAGAAGCAACAGGAAAATCTGGACAACTATTCAAGTAAATTCTTAAGAACAACTCTGAGTTCCAACTTGAACAGAATGCTGCTGGCCTAGGACCAATCCCATCCCACCCCTCCTTGCCTCTAGATTCAGCTGAAGTGTTAGAGGACTTCAGAGTCTTCAGCTGACACGGGAGTTGAGCTGTGAGGTCAAGGTCAAGTGGACCATACCTCAGCTCACCTAGAATTCTGTAAGTATTGATTTCTATAATCAACAGAAAATCTGACAGTAACCATAAAAATATCACACTTCGGAACCCCAGAATGGTGATCCATGTTCCAAACATAGGTACAAATGGAGAAACTAAAATATACAATGAGAAATATACAATGGAGAAACGGACTCAGACAAGCTGTTTTCCTCCAAGTTAAGGATGACATTCTTGACTCACATTCAAATCTCTTGCTAAATAAATAAATAAATGCCAGCCTCACAGGTTTCCACTGGTCTGTGTTGTTTTTGTTTTTGTTTTTTTCCTTTTGGATAGGGGTGAGTACTCTGAATTCTCTGGACCTGTCAGACTCCCCAGAACTGCCTTTGGCATGAGCTCCAGCAATACTCCTGAAGATTCCACCCCACAGGGCCACCTCCAACTGCAATATGAGGCTGCTACTTGCCTGGGTGTGCTGCCACCTCTGTGATCTTTCTCCTTCTCAAAGACCATCCACTTCCTCCCAGGTTAGTAGGTGCAAGTAGAGCTCTGGAATTAGAAGGACCTGGGTTTACTCCAGTAACAAGTAATTATGCAACTAAAATTTTCATTCAGTAGTGTGACCATGAGCAAGCCTTTTAATCCCTCTGAGCTTATGATTTTTCAGTATGTAAACATCATCAGTATGTAAAACTCATACCAGAGAGATTTACATGAGTCTGAGTTAGTACCTGGTCCAGTAACCGTCTCAGTAAAGAAAGGTGTCTTTCCTTCCTTCGTAATTTGTGATAAAGACAAAAAAGTCTTGCAGTGTACTGCAGAAAGCCCTAAAGAGAGCTTTCTGTAGAAACTGCAGCAAGCGGGAGACTCCACGAAGCAAGGAGACTTGATTTACAGAGGAAAGAGGATCTGGAGAAATAAAAAAGAAGAACATGACATGCCTTGTAAAGTAACTTAGTTGGTCTATTTGAGATGGGATCCAAGTCTCTAAGGCTGGTCTCTAAGCTGGTCTCTGGTCTCTAAGCCCTGCTCAAGAGATCCTCCTTCCTCAGCCTTCTGAGTATCTGGGTTTCAGGAATCTGCCACTGTGCAAGGCTTACAGTGCCTTTTAAAGATGAGGAGAGAACTTACTGAGAGGGGTAAATCCTCAGTTAGTGTGGAAGAAAGAGTACAATGAAAGACAATTCCAGGTAGAATGGCAGAATTAACCAAAAGCTTCTCTGAGAGGGTTCTAAGGAAAAGACTGGCATTAGAATTTATGAACCAACAACCTCCATCTGCATCCTCACCTTTTTCCTATTCTTCCTCTACCTTTTGCTTTTCCCCTTCTTTTTTCTTACTCTTTCTTCTCTCCCTCCACTGCTCCTCCTCCTCCTTCCACTTCTCTTTTCTCCTGTCCTGCATTTACGTCACCATCATCATCATCACTGTCATTATCATCCTCACTGTGAGACACAGTAAGAGTCAGTATCTACAGAGAGCCATCTATACGGTGAGCTGAATGCTATGAGCTTCACAATAGCCCTGTAGGGTAAGCAATATAACTGTCCTGTTACAAATAACTCACGCAGTTAGTAAGTGACATTTCCTAAGCTCAAACACCAAAACCTTCCTTACTAACCACTTCACTACAGAGTTTCATCATTCATAAAAATTCTTGAGTAAATATCAGAGAACTAATCTGTGGAAAGAACAACCTTAGCCTCAAGTACAGCAGGAGTGCAGAGAGCCGATTACAAATTAAAATGGTGCACAGATACAAAAACACTCTGTTCCTTGTGAACCCCAGAACACTAGAGCTCTCAGATGGATGCTTTGTATTTGAAATTTTAAGTCTAAAAACTTCTATGAGACAGTTTGAGGTCTTAAAGGTACCATCTCTAAATAGGATATAGAAAAGTCAAATGTTCAAGCATTTAAATGTTTAAACAAAGAAAGAAAGATTTCGTAAAATGTCCAAATGAACATTAAGGTCAAGCAGAAATATACAGGTGGGGTGCAGTTGGTCCTAAGGGAGGCACTATTCATGGCAGCCTTGGTTTTTCCTAAGAAGAGCTTTACCATCTCTTTCTCCCAGCTGTATGCCTGTCTTCTGTCTGGCCTCTCATCCTCCCTTGCTTCTGGGAGGAATTGACTCCTAGAGATCCAGAAACTCCCTAATAAGTCTCAAAACCAGAAACTAGACTCCAGGTCTGGCCATTCTGGAAGCTAATAAAAGACTCAAGGGCATCCCTCAAACCCAGGCTTTAGAGGTATGCATCCCATGGTTTACCATGGGCCCTAAAGACACATGCAGTGTGGACTTTGGACATCAGTAAGCCCCTGAGCAAAGCCAAGAGGATGTCCTGGGTGCTGGATGAGCCATGAATATCATGGCCAAAACAATCAGCGCATGAAAACGTCACAAAAGCATAAAGACTTGTATGGTCAAAGTAAGATTGCTCCCTCATCCAGAAATTTGGAAATGCATCCTTTTAATTTCAGACATGAAAGGCAGAAAAAAGTTTACATTAAGTTTTTACAACAAAAAAGTCAATGAATGGGAATAAAAAATATACAATCTAATATATGTTAAAAGAAAATATTCATAAATCTAAAATACGATGATGTTTTAAGGTTGAAGTGACCCTCTGTAAACTAGGTTGGCACTAACAAAATAATTTACTTCAGACATCGCCTCCAGACACTGACTACCACAATAAACACACGATTAATTACAGAAATACCTATCGGCCTGGGATAGAGCTCAGTGGTAGATTTCCTTAGCCTATGTTAGGCCCTATGTTTGGAACCCAGCACCACAAAAAAGTAAATTACCTTACATTGTGTCTATGCTACATAATAAAGGCCTACATAAAAGTTTTCATAGTCTATGATTTTAAAGCAGAGGTAGCTGCTTGAGAGGGTCACCAAAGGTGGCAGAGACAGCAAACACAAAGACATGCAGCAAAGGGGTGCATGTGGTGAACTTGGGAAAACATGAGGAGCTTGGGATGACTGAGGAGATAAAACTCAAGACTAGATCTGGGACAATTTGATTCTCTTCTAGGTAGTGTTAAATTTCCTATGAAGGCACAGGGGGCACTTCTGGAAGCTTTTAAAGAAGCACAATCCTGACTGGGTGATGGGTATTATGGTTCCCCATTTATTTCCAGCTCTGTCTGGGCATACGGCAGGTCCATTTCCCCTACCGCTTACATGATGAAGCATAGTCGTACGACCCACTGGGCCATGAAACACGAGTGGAAGTAGTTATGTCACATCCAGTGGAAGCTTTTAGAGCAGTTTTAATTTGGCCCATTCTCTTCCCCTTCAGAGGCAATCAGAGACGGTGAGAATCACATTGGTCAGGGCCCTCTTGAGTGTCTAAACCTTCCAGGACATTTCTGACGGGCTATAAGCAGAGATCCTCCACACCGCCTCCCACCTCCCACCACCTTTTACGAACACACAGTGTAAATGGAAGGAAAAACCCTGTAACTACAAGCTGCTGGATCTAGGAGGTTGTAACTTCCCCCAAAATAGCCTGTCCTTCCTGAGAGCACGTGCAGTTTCAAAGGGTAAGTCTGACAACAGTGAAGAATGAATTTCAGAGAGAGAACTTGCAGTGGAGGAACCCAGCTCGAGGGCCCTGGACCGCCTGGGTGATGAGTGCAGACCCAGGGCAGGAGTTGTGAGCTTAGAAAAGCAGTGATCAAACCGAGAGATGTGATGACAACAACTGACAGGAGTTGATCACACCTCTGCGACTCAAAAGCACTGAAGAGTCTCATTGTTTCGGTGGAGTTGGAAAGAGA
This sequence comes from Chinchilla lanigera, assembly GCF_000276665.1. Taxonomy (NCBI): domain Eukaryota; kingdom Metazoa; phylum Chordata; class Mammalia; order Rodentia; family Chinchillidae; genus Chinchilla; species Chinchilla lanigera. The sequence goes on along the minus strand of NW_004955453.1, from coordinate 7,400,397 downwards.
CAATTTTTGAAATATAAGGGATGACTAAGGGAGGAGATAGAGCTTAAAAATATTTAAAAAGGAGGGATGAGCAGCCGGAGAAGTGTGTATCTCAGCAAAAGCAGAGGCCCACTCTACAGGATGAAGGCTTCAGGAAGATCATGACTTTAGAGGAAAACAGTCCTGAGTGTGAACGCTGAGTGAAAAACTACCTTCACTCATAAATTCAGCCACACACACACACACACACACACACACACACACACACACACCCTGCCCTAATGGGGCTTACACTGAAATGTAGGAAAGCCGATATACATACATAGGCATTACGCAGAAATCAAAATATTGCGATTTTAAAAGGGGGTAGAAATAAGCATATATTTGTCAAAGATAATGATCATTTAATTTTGTTCAGAACCCCACCTGGTAGCGAACTCACAAGTAGAGACTTCTGCGTGCACACCCCATAAACCACACCCCCTTCCTTGTGTTTATTCGCATTTAGGGACCTAACTGAAAAATCGGTTTTCTTGACCAAGATTATTTTTTAAAATCAAGAATTCTGGCCAGTTAGTCCCACAGGTGAGCAGGAAAACTCCTCTAGTAACGTTGGATGTGTGTGCGGTGGGGCAGTAGGATGGGGCAGGAGGGTGTGGGTGCTTAAATCTGGCTTTAAGACAAGCCACTTGTCCAAGTTTCACGTGCAAGGGAGTCACCTGGAGATTCTACAGAAGGTAAACTGACCCAGTGCATCTGGGCTGGGCCTGAGACTCTCCATTTCTTACAGGTTCCCTGGGATGCCAAAGCTGCCGGTCCAAGAGATGCAAAGGCCAGGTTCTCGATGCCTTGGGAGTACATTAACCGCAAGGAGCTGACAGGTTGTTTTCTGCTCTTGCCCCTTGAGTACTGAGCTCAGAGACATCTCTACCGTGTGCTACTGTTTCTTACTCATCCCACCTATTTTCCCTTTTGCAACTGGACAGTCAGACTGCAGTATATGGTTGTTAGTGGAGACACTGGACAAAGGGCTTCTGATGGAATGTTCTATTCCTACAAGTCCCTGCCGTGGTTACTACGATTATCCTAATGTAGAAGGGAAGATTCGGGCCCAGAAAAGTTAAATCACACCAGTCAGTATAGAGTAGATTTAGAATTCAGTGTCCATTCCAATGACCAAGGTCTTAACTATTGCTTACTCTTTCCTGGGTTTGTATTACATTTCTTTCCTGCTCTGCTGCTGTATCAGAAGTGACCTGCAGTTCATTTCTGCCTTCAGTTTGAAAACTGATAAAACCAACCCTGATCTTCCATTAAAATGACACAGCTTTGAGAGAAGGCAATTGAGATTCAAACTGAGAAATCTTCTGCAATTCAGCAAGGAGGAGAACTGAAGATGAGAACCAAGATATTGTTCTGTTTTGTTTTTTGGGAAGTAATGTTGTTCTTGCTTTCCCGGAATTTCCTTACCAATGGAGAAGCTACTGTGTAGCACACTGCAATCTCCACGGTCCAGGCATAAATTCCAGTTTCCCCAAATCTTAATAAAGAGTTTAATATATGTTCTTTTTATTATTCTACTAATTCAATACAGTTCACCAAAATGTGTATGCAAAAACAGTAGCTCTCAATCTTGCTTACACCTGAGTACCTTCAAGGACCTGTGCAACACGCTGATAGCACAGCCCTCTGGGGAGTCTGATATCCGACCATGTGTCAGGATTCTTAGATGCCCTTCCAGGAATTCTAATACGAAGCCACAGGTGAGAACTGCTGGTGCTAAAGACACAGAGAAAACTCTCTTTCACTCTATAGTCGAAAGAATAAATAAATGAGAAGGTGGGAGGATGTCTTTGCTCACTGTTGCCGTTTTGCCTCCCTATATGGCTCCACAGGTACGAGTTACTATTAGACCTGGATTCGAATTGCAAGCAAGTCACAAGCAGTACCCAACCACAGAGCTCACACTTGGTGCGCGATAACCAACCACAGCAGAGGTCGGCAACACTCTGCAAAGCAAAGGATGTCAACCCAGGGATGGAATTCAGGTGGTGGGTGAACTTGGACGGGGGAGAAAAAAATAGGGCATTTTAGTTTCACAAATCTTTTACAGTTCCACTTTTCCTGCAATTATGAGTCCAGGCAACAGACCACAGGCGCAGTGGCCATTTTTTAGCGCTTGCACGCGCTGGTATTTTCGTGCCACATTTCAGTTTGACCAGCTACCTGAAATACTATTCGCAGCTATCGCTGCACTGCTATTACAGTTGTCTAACAGACCTGCTGTTAGATTTAGCTATTTAATGCAATAGTAATGACGATCGATGATGATGACGCACGGCTGTTACTAATCAAGACTTCAGTGTTGCACTTAGATGGCTGTATTCCAGTAAAACTGATTCTGATTTAGCTGTACTTTATGCATTTAACATTATTCTCAGTAGGGGTATAACTTCTTCACTCCCTGCTCAAAGTCAGGCCCCAACAAGCCAGAGGTGGCCTATTTCCATCCTAGGGCTCCTCAGGGAAGCGCGCTCCCCTCCCGCGAGGGCGACAGCCGGGATAGGAGTTCGTCTTGTTTTCCCCGCATTTCCGCAGATAAGATTTTTTTAGCCTGAAAAGCCACTTCAGCTCAGCGGAGGAGAGAATAGGATGGACTTTCTCTTTCCCCTCAGCTGCCTCTTTCTCTTGGCATTTGGGAATGCCCGGACTGCCAGGCAGGTAACTCGAGCCTCCAAATTAATCAAAACACACAGCTCCCAGTTCAAGCCCTGGCGGACAAGCCGGGAGCTAGACGAGCTCTCCTCCGGTGACCCCAAGGCCCTAACTCCCAGCCAGGCCGGCCCCCGGATGCTACGGTTCCTGCTCTGCCCCCTCGCTGCAGGTGCCCTGGGCCTGCGACGGCGCCCGCCCGCCGCGGCCCCTTACCTGGGGGGCGCCGCAGCACCGGGGC
>NW_004955453.1:7371910-7396675 GCF_000276665.1 Chinchilla lanigera | reverse complement strand
GGGGCTCCGCGCGGGTGCGCACCGGGCGGGCGCGGGCGGGGCAGGTGGAGAGGCCGAGGGGGACGCGAGGCCAGGCTCCGGGGAGTCAGGGCTGGAAGGGAAAGACTTCCCGGGGTCAGCGAGCACGTAGATGATCAGAAGACAGACGGGTAGATGATAGGTAGATAGATGGGCCGTAGATACGCAATCGCCAAGAGGGTACTGGAAAACGCCGCATGAGGAGGGGCAGGATACCTGGCTGGTGAATCACGCCGGAGCCTGACCTGGTTGGGGGCTCAGAGCAAACCTGCGGGGAGTCCCAGCCCTGCCTCCTTCCTGTTTAGGACCTAGCCTTAACTCTGACCTCTGTGGGACTCAGTTTCCTCCGTCCTCAAACTTGTCCTTGGACACTTGGGAAAGCAAATGCCACCCCTTAAAATTAAAGAAGCAGAGGTTTTGTTAGGATAAACGAGGCGATCTCACTTTGGTTTTGTTTCTACTTGGAATTTGAATGGTCCTGAGTTTATTTAAATCCACTTCCCATCTCTTATTCTTTACCACTAAAGAGGGAGCATCCTTGGGACTGTAGAACACCTCCCTAGAGTTGCTGACTTGATTTTGATTTGTGAAAGTGAAATTTAACTTTTTAGGGGCTCTGTGCTATTTTTACACTTCAAAGTTAATTGGAGTGATAACAGTGTAGTAGATTTCATTTCCAGAGATGAGCGGATGTTTTAAGAATTTCGTGCTTGTGATTTTGACTGGAAACCAATAACTGCGGATCGCTTATGTGTTACATGAAAAGCGTTTTAGAACGTAGGACTACATAAAGTCCTCGTTCTTTTTCTATTTAACTTAGATTTTAAGTTAAAACATTATGGACAGTATAAGTGCAGCTGAAACTCTCTTTGACCACCGCATCTCTCTCTGGATTTATAGACCCTATCGCTCTCTAGATTTCTCTGTCTTCGCAGAGGTATCAGCTTTCACCACTTTAGTACCTCTTTCCAGGCCCTTACATACATCTGTGTGGACCCACAAAGAATGAGTCATTTTTTAACATAACTGATTCCACACTATGTATGTGCACATGTATTTGTTTTTGCGACTCAAGAATCTGTGCGTGTCAATATTTAATTAAGATCTACCTTTTTCTTTGCATAGTTTTTTCACAGCGCACCAAGGTTAACTGAACCTTTCCCATCTCATAAGATTCACATGTACTTTATTTAGTGTTTCACACCCTAAAGAACTTTTGGAATCCCTTTAATCTCTTTATGCACTTGGTTCTGATGAAAATGCACTTCTCATAGAAGCTCAGTAAATACCGATGGAGCTCGTTCAAGTCAGTGTGGATCGTCTACCTGCTTTAACCAGGAGCGAATAGATCCAAAAGGCAAAAAGCCTAATGGAAGGATAGGTTGTGGCATGTTCTGAAAAGGAGTTCCAGGTCAGGTCTGCACCTTCTTCTGGACTCAGAAAAAGAACAAGACTAGGGAGAGGTGCGGGAAACGAGCTGGAAAAGTGGTATCCTGTGAGGCCCTACAACCTGGAGTTATACCATTTTCAGCTATATTTCCTTATATTTCACATGTACAATTTTTGGTTTTGAGTTTGGCCAAATCTTACATTAATAGTAATTATTGGAATAACACAACCTAACCATTATGATTAACGTTAATTATTGTGATTAATGAATCCATCTGCATCATTTCAATCACCATTTGAAGTAAGTCTTTACTAAAAGTGTTAAGGATGATCATTTCCATTGTACCTGCTGGCGTAGACAGAAAATAGGACATTAAAATCATGAAGTGGAGAGGGAGGAGCCAGGAGAGCGGGGAGGGAGAGGGGAAGTAAAAATGACCAAGATGCAATATTTTGTGTACCAGTTCCCCAAGAAGAGTGCAATCATTGTGTGTCGCAATCATATACTAATATAAAAAAATCATAAAATGGGCTTTCACCTGGTGGAGAAAAGGAATCACAAGTTAACTGGTAATTGGCTGTCTTGTGCCAACATAGCTCTGCTCTCTGCCAACTAACTCTAACACTGAACACGGCAGTTACCACTCTGGGCTTCAGGCTTGCCATCTGTGAAGTGGGTGACTGAAACTTCCACTGGGGCAGCCGGTGAGGGCGTGGGTGAGGAGTGAGGGTAGCGGATAATCTGCATAGCCAACCAGCTTTGGCATCCTGGAACAGGCCTGATAGCACCAGAATCCCTTTAGAAGAAAAGCTAGGGGCCTGGTGTTTACTAGAAATAGCTCAATTTGTAAATATTAGCGGCTGAACCAAAACTTTACCAAGAATGTAATATGGGCCGAAGACTGTATAAATGAGCGCTAAGTTTTACCTTTGGGCCTCCTGTTGATTGTCTTTGTGTTCCATGAGCTAAGTATGTGCTTTGCTCTAAATTTCTCCAAGGTTACCTAGCATTCCTGAAAACAGGAAGATGGCACTAGTGCTCACCCTGCATGCCGAGCTCTCACAGGGTGGAACTGTCCACTCACAGTTTGTTCTGCAGCACTCAGAGGAAATGGCCCAGGACCGGCTGTGTGGCCAACCTCAGGGTCTCTAGCTCCCTCACACCTGCCTCACCCGCTTGTGCCTGGGAGGGTCCTGCTCTTGCCCCAGGCAACCATCTGGGAGAGAAGGTATAAAAAGCCCCTTTGATTTCTGGGTAAGGTGAAGTTCACCAGTTACAACAAAGTTGTGTCTTATCTTCCTCTCTTTGCCTTCATTTGTAGACAGGGCAGAACTATGAGGAGCACATCTCAAAAGCTGGAAAACGGCTACATTTAGGAAGGAGGCGGTCTCACTTTATGTCGTTTTTAAATTTAAAGAGTTCAGTTGTCCTGGGAAACATTTCAAACTGACAAAAAGTACTGTAGCAGGCACCGACCTATCTCCCCCTGACATGAGGCATATATTAATAAACATGGGCTTGTTGAGTCTCAGACCTCTTCCTTGAGAAAGGAAAAAAAAACAGAAAGTCATACACACATTCTCTACCCTTTCTTCCATCCCAGCAGGTTTATGTATCTCATTCCCGGTCAGTCTGGTATTTACACTTTATAAGTGTGTAGGGGGGGTGTGTGTGCGCGCGTGTGTAGTCCCCGTAAAAAATAAATATTACTGTTTTGTGGTCTTTCAAGTATAATAAATAGTTTTACATTATGCTGTCTGTCGGAGCTTATTTTTTATCACTCAATATTATGTCTTTGGGTTTTTGTGTATGTTGATACACACAGATGTGATTTATTTATGGGAATAGCTACATAGTATCTGATTACTGTATATAAAGCTGTTTGTTTTGTCATCCTCTCTGCACAGACTGTCTCCATATTTTCATTTGACGAAGTTGCAGCACATGTTGTTGTATAGATACCATTGTGACAATAGAGCTTGAATTCCTAGGTGGTTCCCAGAGAAAGCGTGTTTTAAACCTATTAGGAGCTGTCGGGCCAGGAAGATGGCTCAGCGGCACAGCACCTGCCTGGCAAGCGCAAGGTCCTGAGTTCAATTCCTGGTACTGAAAAAAACTGTCACACTGATCTCTGAATGAGTTGTACAATAAACAGTAAACCAGAGTGCCTGTTCCCCTGTATCTTTGGTAAAAGTTATTGTGCTTAAATATTAAGGGGTGGGAAGTGAGGTCTTGTTTTGACTAGCGAGTTTGTGAGCCTTTTCACATCTTAATTGGCCATTTATATTTCTCTCGATGTAAATTGCATGGACCACTTTCTGCCTGTTTATCTATTGTGAACTTTGCTTTTTGTTGCTAATTAACTGGAAATTAGGTATAAATTTATATATATTAACTATTTATATATTCATATATTTTCATATAAATATATAGCAAATATTGTATTCCAGTGCTTGGCTTATTGTTTCAGTTAGTTATTTGTGCTATAATGTGACATTTTTCACCATAATCTCAAGCTCAACCATCTTTCTTTGATTACTTTGTCTTTTGCACCTTGTCAAAGACATTCTTACTTTTCCTGGGATTGTGGAACATTCTATAACTTTTTAAAAAGGTTTACAGTTTTTGTTTTGTTTGTTTTTGTTTCTAAGACAAGGTCTTACTTGTAGTTCAGGTTGACCTGGAACTCACTGTGTAGCCCCCGCTGGCCTCAAACTCATCTTGATCCTCCTGCCTCAGCCTCACAGGTATATCACCATGCCTGGCATAAATCTTGCAGTTTAAATTCCCCTGTATCCTACAATTGCCTTCTACTTATGATTTGACTCTTTCCATATAGGTAGCAAATTGTCCCAACGTCGTCTATCAGATAATTCATTCTCTCCCCCAGTTTTGTTATGCTACATCTGCAAACACGAGTACTAACCAACCATTCATATGTGGGTCAATTTATGTTTTCTCTTCTATTTCATTGGTCTCCATACCCTTTTTTTTTTTGTTTTGATCTCTGCATCAATACCATATTGATTTTGATCAGTATATTTACGCTGAACCTGTACCTAATAGGAAAAGTTCCAGACAGAGTTGTTACCCCTGTTAGTAGTAACTCCTTTAAACTGTCACTGCCACTTTTTTCCCTTTGCTTCTCTGGCTGAAGCTTAGCAACTGCTTGTCAAGGTTCCACCCAAAATCCCCATGGGAGGTTGACACTACCCTGAACATATGGATTCATTTTTGTTATTACAGCTCAACACATGGCTACTAGCATAGAAATGCTTCTGGTTTTTAATTTGTAATCCTGAAAGCCTCTTGGGTTTTCATATCACTGCTAGCAGTTGGTAGATGCACTTAGATTTTGTATGTAGTTGGCCTTATTGTTAGTGAATAGTTTTCCCATTCTAATCATTATATCTTTTTTGTCTTATTTACTTTGCGGACCAAGACTTTAGTGCAATGCTAAATAAAAGCAATGATGGCAGATAATGTTGTTTTATAACTGACATTAAAGCAAACACTTCTCAAATGTTATTACAGATCATTTTGCTGAGGGGTTTTAACGTTAATCATAATCAGATTAAGGAGCTTCCTTCTTGCCTTAATCTTGCTATTTTTGTTTTACTTCACAGATGCCTATTAAAATTATCATTTATTTTGTATCTCTTTTAAGAAATTTATGTATGATTTAGTCAATGTAGTAAATTAATACTTAAAAAATAACTAACCATCCTTGCATTGCTGTAAGGTAGACTCTAATTGGTCATAATTTCACAAGTATGGCACAACATGGGAAAGTGCATTAACAAATGTAGTGTTTCATGGTTTGCTAACTGAATCCCCAAGTGGAGATCATTCGAGCCAAAGAATAGACCACTCATGGCTCCCAAAGTCACCCTTTTTGTTCTTCTTAGTCATGATCCTCTTTTCTTCCCTGAAAGAAACTAAAATATGCCTTCAAGCAAGCACTTCCTTACTTTTCTTTATAAGTCTGTTGTCTAATGCTCATCCAAGTGCTATATTGTAATTTTGCCTTCCCTGAATTTATGCATGTAGATTCACACAGTACAGGTGCCTCCCATCTGATCTTCCTTCATTCAGCATTATAACTGGGTGGCTGACTTCTTTGTACTCTGGGGCTCAACATCTTCCATTCCTGTGTAGTATTCTGCTCTGCAGTTGATAAACAGCTTCTAGTTTGAGGCCACTGTAAGTACTGTGGCCATATACATCTTTATTTAATGAGTTTTAATTTCTTACAATGTTTTAGATTTTTTGTTTCTTTAATTTTTAAGCATTTTGTATGCTTGATGATATTGTAAATGGTATATTTTTATATATTTTGTGGGGGGTATAGCTCAGCAGCACAGTGTCTGCCTGGCAAGCACAAGGCCCTGAGTTTGATTCCCAGTACCAAAAAAAAAAAAAAAATTAACAATCTCCCCATTAATGACATAATAAAACATAGCTGATTTTGTATATTTAACTTTGATAAAACAACTACAAAAAGTTCAAGTGCATGTAAAACTGAAATATTTCTGCCTTTGCCACAGGACACAAGTACTGTTATTATCATTAAATTCAAAGTCTTTTCTAGTATTTGTTATGATTTCTTTGTCCCTATTATATAGATGTTTACTTCTTAATTTCCAAACACATGAAGTGTTTCTAGTAATCTTTTTGTTACTGAATTGTGGTAGTAATCATATTCTGATTTCAAAAGTCTCTGCATAGGTCAAGTCTTTTGACATCATTAAAATTATAATGTGTTTGTCATGTTTCCTGCTGAAGTGATATTTAATCTGAGGTTCTGTACATCAAATCTCAAAAATCCTCAGCCACTGCTTTTTTAGTATTTCCCCTTCTCCATTGTCTCTAACCTCTAATTCTTATTATACACACACTGGATTTCCTCATTCAAGATACCTTTCATAAGGCACTGAGACCTTCTTAACCTCACTTATACGGGGCTATGCACTCTCGTCCCACCTAACTTGGTCACAGACTTTACACAGATACTTTAGGATGGTTCCCTAGACTCTGTCTCTGGCTTCCCCATCACCCTAGAAGTACAGGGCTCTGAGGTGTGTGGAGCAGATCTTTCACCAGAAGGAGATGGAAGGCCTTGGATATGTTCTTCTCTTCTCATGAAAAGCCTGTCCAGAAGGATAGAGCTTCACAGGGATTCTTAAACAGTCCCACAAGACCATGTATCAGTTGCAGTTGATACCAACTGGTAGAGTACACACCAGCCAACTCTCAGGGACTGTTCCCAAGAGATCCAGGCAAGACCCTTCTTTAGATTTTAATGCCTTTTCTGCTTCCACATTGCATTCTGTGAAACTTGCTCACATCTGTCTTCCAATTCTTTAATTCTCTCTTCTGCTGCTTGTAATTTTCAGTGGATTTTCAGTCTTCTGTAATTTTTCAGTAATGATAAGGAACTCTAAAATTATCCAACATGCATTACAAAGCAGGCCTATTGGTTATGAGATTTAACATTTTTGTTTCAGTCTGCTCATCTTAAAATGGAAACACCAGAATCAGGTACAGTGGTACATGCTTGTAATCCCGCCTACTCTGGAGGCTGAGACAGGAGGGTCAAAGCTTGAGGACAACCTGGGCAATTTAGTGGCAGTCTGTCTCAAAATGAAACAAAACAAACAATTTAAAAGGTCTGGGGGTGTAGTTCTGTAGCAGAGCACTGCAGTGAGAAGCCTTGGGTTCAACCTCCTCAGGATTTTGCCTTCTCAGGATTTTAAATAATTGAATGCATGTAATACATGTATTACAAATACTTCTTTGCTATGCTTAGCCTAATAATCATTCCATAAATGTTAACTATGCTCATTGTTACTTATTACATCTTTCTTTTCAGTGCTGGGGACTGAACTCAGGGCTTTCACACTGAGCTGCAAGACAGCCCATTTGTATTTCTTATTTTGAGGCGGAGTCTCTCCTGCTGAGTCTTCACTGAATTACAAAGTTGCCCAGGCTGGGCTTGAACTTTTGATTCCCCTGCCTCAGCCTCCCAGAGTGCTGGAATGACTCATTATAATTACATTTCAAAGACTTTTGTTATTTCTAGAAGTTCTGTTCACAATCTGTCTGTTCTTTTAAATGTCTTATTTTACACCTATTTTATATCACCTTTCTTACCTTGTTCAAAATCTGAGGTCTGTCTTGTTTCTTCCATTTGGTGACTGTCACTCAAGAGAAAGAGATATTTGGGGAAAATGAGCCTCCTTGGTCATCATGCAGCCTGACCCACCCACGTGGCCACATGGCTCACTGGTCGGGGCTGTCTTGCCCTGGGGTAGGAGGCAGTGACAAGTTATTTCATAGTAATGCTCTGAGAGAAGAGGAGGGAGGGTGTTGCTTTGGTCCGGATGTTTATGACTGCCCAAAATTAGGTCAGGAGGTCATGAATGTGATTAGTGTCCTTATGAAAGAAATCCAAGGAAGCTTGTTTACCCTTTTTGCCATATGAGGACCCAGTGTGAAGGTACCATCTTGGAAGTAGAGAGGGGGCCCTCACCAGACACTGAATCTGCTGCCACCTGGATCTTGGACTCCTTGGGCCCAAGACTGTGAGCAACAAATTTCTGTTGTTTACAGATTATTCAGACTATAGTAGTCTGTTATAGCAGCTTACATGAACTAACGCAAGTAAGAAACATGCTCCTTTTCCTGTCTGCAGGGTGACACACACACACACACATGCCCAATCCCTCCTACTACTCACTTTGCTCAAACATCCCAAATTGCTGTTTGGTGAGAGAGGTGTCAAAGTCAACAAAAGCACAGCTACCTCCTCTCTCCCCTGACCAAGCCAAGGCTCTTCATCCTTGAGTGTGTCTCTAAGGTTAGAGCAGTCAGCTAGTGTTTCTGCATCATCCTTGAGAAAATGGTGAATTGAAAAAAATGTGTGTTTATGCGTACCTTATGGTTTCTGTTATGTTACCCAGAGCACAAGATATACTGTCAGGGTGTGACTCTGACCGCAGGCCTGTCTGACCTGGAATGTCCTGCATTCCTTCGTCCTTGTGGAGCTGACCATACCTGCACTATGGCCATCTGCCAAGAAGCATCCATTCATCATGGACTAAAAGATTTTCCAAGATCAGTAAAAAATCGTGATTCTCAGACCATTTTTGTTCCACAAAGTATCTATCTGGCCTCAGCTTGAACTTTTTACTCATAACAGATTTTTACCATAGACCATTTATTTTACCTCCATTTTCAATTTGAAGGAATAAAGAAACTGAGATTACATCATCTTCTTAACAGAATAAACATTTTCCTGACCAGCCCTACCACCACGACCTTGAACAGTTCGTTATACTTTCTGGGTTGTCCTCATCTTGAAACACCTGGACAACATGAAGGTTTGTGGTGAGACTTTGTGATAATGGGGTGAGCTCCTAGCACCAACACTCAGTGTATAGGCGCAGATGGCCACTTGTGGGGATCCCCCTAAGATGTACATGCTATGGTCATATTTTTGCCAACACCTCCAAATAATAAACTTGATGTCTTCACCTACTAATGTGAGCAAGGGAGAAAAATCTACATTTGTAGCACTTTGTAAAATGAATCAGTCTCTGCCTTTCTCAGTCGGTGTGGGCTCCTCTATCAAATTACTATAGACTGAGTGACTTAAACAGATGCCTGTTTCTTGCAGTTCTGAAGGCTGCAATGTCCAAGATGTGGGTGCCAATGCGTTAGAGTGCTGCTAAGGGCCTCTTTTCTGGTTTGTAAACTGCCACCTTCTCATGGTACCCTCACATGGTAGAGAAAGAGTGCAGCTCTCTCATTTCTTTTTATGAGGGCACTAATCCCAGTGTGAGGGCTTCACTCTCATGGTCTCATTAAATCCAGTCACCCCCAAAGTCTCTATTTCCTAATACTATCACACTAGGGATGGGGGCTTCACTGTATGAACTTTGATGAGTTACAGATTTTGTCCATACATCCGGCACCTTGACTTTTAGGTGTATTATGAACAGAGCTTATCTTTTTTTTGGTACCAGAAATCGAACTCAGGACCTTGCGCTTGCCAAGCAGGCGCTTATGCTGCTGAGCTATATCCCCGGCCCCAGAGCATGTCTTAAAGCCTTCAGATCAATTATTAAGATAGAGAAGTTATCCAATAAATCAGCTGAAGCTTGATGGGTAAAGTTAACCTTCTATGACATTTGTGCTTTATAAATTTAATTTTAATGTAGTTTCTATAATAATATCTTCAGTATTACACATCTACAGGAATTAGGAACCATTAATAACAACTTTTTCAGTATAACAGAAAAATCTTTGCTCTTCCCAGCATTAAATATAAGGTTGTCTTTATTGTAACAAAACAAGTATGAATCGGGTAAGAAAAAGTCTAGTTTCAGGCACATTTTCTAGCCAAGACTGAATTAAATTATATTGGCTCTATAATTTTGCACTTTGCACAAGTGCAGAACTTCACATACATAAACACTGGTGCCTGCATCATACAAGAGAAGTACAATGTGAGCCATAATTATGAGCCACATATGTGATTTTAAATTTTCTAGTTCAAATTAAAATAGGTGATATTTAATTTCCCTGAATCTGGACACGGAAGCGGCCTTGGGAAGTGTCGAGGCGTGTGGTCCAGGCGAGGGCTTCTCACAGGTGGACAGAGGCAGGACATGGCTGATTTTATCCCTCCAGGGTCGTTGAAGAATAAAACCAATCCCAAATGAACCTAAAGAGAAGCAAATAAAATTTAAAAGCTGAGTTTTTGATTCATGACAAAGAGTGTGCACGCTCAGGAAGGAATGGCTGAGTGTTCTGAGACGTGCACACACAGATGGTGAATATGGAGCTGGTGCACCGGAAATGCAATGGGTTCATCGCACTTATCCCAATTAGGCCTGAAAGTTGCTCCACTGGACGGGAAGTGTACTAGTCAGATTTTCTTTAATACAACAAAATGTGAGAGGCAGGCTACTTCCTAAGGAAAAGAGGTTTATATGGGCTCACGGTTTTGAAGGCTGTTAGTCCACACAGCATGATACAGCCTCTGGCAAAGCCCCCTCAGCTGCGTCATGTCATGGCAGGAGTGTGTGTCTCTGTGTGTGGTCTCTCTCTCCCTCTCCTTCTGAACCCACCGTGATTCAATCATGGGGTTCCACCCTAGCCGCCTAATCTAATCTAATAACTTCCTACGTGCCACCCTCAAAGCATCATTGCTGGATTAACTTTTGACCCTCCTCATGCCACAGCATCTTGGGGATTAACTGTGGGGAATAAATCACTTTCAAACCATAATTGAGTGGAATAAACCCACATCCCTGTACATGGCTAATCATGGTATAATAATAATGTTACACTTAACAAATTAACAAAAAAAAGCGGGGAGGGGCAGTGCAGTGTATTTACCTTATTCACAAGACAGCTATTACATTAATAATGAACTCACAGTGTGGCTTAAGAATAAGCCAGTGTTTGAAAATGTTCTTCTGTTCCTGTTGACATGTCTCTATCATTCTGTCCTCAGCCTCACTGGGGTGAGTCTGAATTTGCTGAATGTGCCTGTGAAGCCCAGGGCAGGAATGCAAAGTAGGGCCAAAGAACTCTTGTAGCAGCTGATGTAGGCTCCGGCCAGGGAGGGCTCCAAGACAGGGAAAGATGAGACCCAGTTAAAAGAGGTGGGAGGAAGTGACAGGATCAGATTACCAAAACTGTTTGCACATGTCATGGGAGGTATCATGTGTGTATACATTTAAATTTGCATCACATAGATTTAAAGAATACATTATCAGCATTTTTCTATTCACCATTGCTGTGAGACAGTAGTTTTAAAATGTGTAATCTTCAGAGCCATTTAAAATATAGCCATGTAAACTATTTTTATCTTTTTTGGTAGCAGTTTTTGGATAAGTTAAGAACTTTCCATTTTCAGTCTTGAATTTGGTATTTGTTGGGTTATTGGACAACCAATTGTCCCCCAGTTGGTTTCTCAGAGCAAGGATCGCTATGTTTAATAGTGAGTCCCAGTGTATTTAGAAACATTTAAGAGATTTGTCTTTATGTAGACAAAACAGTCATTGGACTTCTTTTCCCACCAGGATATTTTTGTTGCTACATGAACTTCCCAAGGACAAATTTCCTCAAGTGGGAAGTTGAGAAATCAGTAATGTGCTCTCTTTGTATCAAATGACAAAGTATGTCTGGAAAAACCCAAAGCAACAAGGCAAGATGTTTATTTTTGTTTGATCAGGATGGTAGGATAATTTTATGCTGTTAGTTTTGTATAATATTAGGAAAATGGAAGATTTTGCATGCTGGCTTTTAAAAAAAAAAAGTTGCATGTATTGGACAGAATTTGAAAAATGTTTAAAAATACAAAAAATAAAAATTATTGATAACTGGAGATGATTACTGCTATTGTTTCATCTCTCCCTTTCTTGATTGATTTAGTTCCACTTTTTTACCTAACAACTGACTGATAAGAATTTTTATATCATTTATTTTATAAATATACTTTTCAAATGCCTACAGGAAACCTTATTATAAGTAGATACCACTTATTAAATAAGGCTGTCCTTCTGGATATTTTATTTATTTTCCAGTTGCTTAGAAATCATTGTTAAATAGAACTTTTCAACAATAAATCCTTACTAAAACTATTTTTTAGTAATGATGTATGCAGACAGTTTCTTACCAGGTGTCAGGCTTTGTGCATTTCTGAACATTAAAGGATGTGGTAGTCAGGTTTCCAGCACTGTGACAAAAATACCTGAACTAGGCCACCTTAACAGATGAAAGGTTTATTCTGGCTTTCAGTTTTGGATGTTTCAGTGAGTCCATGAGTCCAGTGAGTCTTATCCTGGTGGCTTTGTGATGAGGTAAAAAAGCATGGCAGGAAGCACCTAGTGGAGCAAAGCTGCTCATCTCATCCAACCTGGCAGAAGAGAGAGGTTGTTGTTATACCAAAGTCCCTTCCTCAAATGCGTGCATTAAGCTATGAATCATAGCAAGATTAACCCACCAATGAGATCAGGACCTTCACGATCCTGGCCGCCCCCCACTGAACACTGCTGCACTGGAACCAAACTTTCAATCACAAACTCTGGGGGGACATTTCAGACCCAAACCCTAACTGATAGCAAGGTGATGCTATTTGTGATTTACAGATGAGAATCTGATTCAAGATATTGGAGAAAATGAGTTTATAACTGATTCTATTGATTAAGGGTCTAGAGTAGGGCCAAAAACTTCTCAGATGATGGAAAGGAATGTAAGATGCTATATTAGTTGTTCTCATCACTGGGGCAAAATACCAACACTCACAATTTAAATCATTTTGTCCCATGGTTGCAAAAAGTTCAGACCATGTGTGGTTGGCTGTCTCCAAAGCAGAAATGGCGTGGTCAAAGGCCAAGGCAAAGGAAAGCTGTCCATGGCAGCCAGGAAACAGAGAAGAGAAGGCCCAGAGACAAGGATGCATCCTCCCAGGCCACACCCCAGTGACCCGCCTCCACCTCCTAAAAGCACAGTTAGCTATGAATTCAATTGATCAATCCCCTGATGGGTAAAACCCCCTTATTCCAATCATTTTCCAAAAGCCCCACCCTTGAGCACGTAATACTTTTGGGAAACATTTTAAACCTAAACTATAAGAGATAGTACTGTGTGTATTATCTAAATAACTAATATTTGAGATAATATTTACTTTCAAAATGCTTTTGCTATTAAAGGTGAATGACTCCTGACATTCTCACCCTTTTATAATTAGAAGCATCAGTTACTTTTATTTACTGAACTATTATTCATCTCTGCAAGCTAGAAGTAGTTTAACCTGTTTCCCTATTGCTTCCCCTACTCAACCCCAGGAAGAGAGGTATCATATCTTATCCATCTTTGTGATTCCCTCTTTCAGCTTCACGCTGGGGTATTTTGGGCCCTCGAGGAGCATTTCTGGAATTGGACCAAAATTTTATTAAGCACTAACATTAAAATATCCTTGAAGAATGAATAGATTTGATGTTAAGAATAAAACACTGTTCTCAGCTGAAATTTTGACTGCTTCATTCACTTTAATTAATAATTCAAATACTTCTCACATCTTACTGTGTGCTGAGCGTAGTGCTTCGTGCTGCAAACTAAAGTCAAACAAAACAAACACAGTTGTGTCCGCACAGAGCTTGTGTCCAAGCGAGGCTCCTAGAGAAGCATGCAGACAATAAAATTACAAATGCTGTATGAGGTAAATATGGAAAAGCAAAACCTACATGGAGTTTAGCAGGAGGAATAAGAATTGGCAAAAGTACAGAGCAGTGAAATGATAGGAATTATATTTAGCAAATTTAAGTGTCAGGGAGCCAGAAAGTAGTAAGATTTCATTGGCTTAAAACCATAGTTTATTTTCGAAGTAAAGCATTTTAAAATGTTGGCAGTGAGTTCAGAAAGCAGCAAGCAGGGTTACTGGGTGGTACTTTTATCTCCTTGTAGCTATGACCTGTCTCCCACACTCGACAGGGATTAGAAGCGATGCTCCAAGGTTTACACTCAGGGACTGGCTTCTCCTTAACTTATCATTCTCGGCAAAAGCAGATATCAAAATCCCTTTCAAAACATGATTAAAACTAAGATCAGTGCTATATCTGAAATCTCATGACTTAAGGTTCCCACTGATTAGAATCCAGACCAGGCTTTGCTGGCAGGTGCCAGTACTCTGCTGCACATCAAGCTAGAGGACCCAACAGGTGGAGTTACCGAGTTCCGCACATGCCCGTGGTTGCACCCACAGAACAGGCTAGAGTTTCCACTCACTGTGACCTGGGTGGGCCTTTTGGAGACAGAACGTTCAGAGCCCTTGTGACCTGAATGAGCAGCTTCCCCAAACCCAAGAGGACAGCCATGGCAGTGGGGACGTCGGAAGCACCCTGTTCCTAAACAGGTAGCTACTGGAAGAGTCCTTCGATGTGCGCCAGAATTCACTGTCTGACGGTTCAGGGCAACCCCCTCAAAGTCCAAGACACTCTACTTCCTCACTCATAAAACACAGCAGATGAAATCTGCCCCTTTATCTCCAGAAATAATACAATTGCCCACATTTTGCCCACAGACAAGCATTCCGCAGATGCCAAGTATTACAGAGAAAGGAATGAGTTGCAATATCAGAAAAGCAATAGTCCAAGTATGTTCCTTGTACTCGTGTAACTCTCCTGTTATTTTGTGACCTAGGACTTCCTGGAATGTATTAAGGAGTTTCTTATTTTCAAAAATATTATCCAGTACATTCTTTACTGCTGGTATTTTCTAATAACTTTATTTGAAAACATCAGCAGAAATGGCATCCTCCCTTACCACTGTCCCCATTAAAAAATGAACAGCTTATTTACCTTACATCGTCCCATGTAAATACAGATGCTAAAACTCAGCCAGCCATTTCATCACTTTTATGGTGTTTTGACCAAATACCTCAGCTAAAGTACTCGTTAGCTATAAAGATAGTCCTGGGTAACATGTAATATGAATAAATTGTCCTTTCCTTGTCTTTAAAGTATGGGATTCTTTGACATGAGTTTAAAAGACAAGGCATGGAACCTGCTTCGGTACACAGCCTCCCTCAAATTCCATTTGTTTCCAGTTGGTCACGAGAGGGTCAACAGTAGCACCCATCTCCTGAGCAGTTTAGGTGCAGTACACTGCACATAGGGAACTCTTGCAAAATACTTCAAACAAAGCGTGAAACCTTGTGAAGTTTCAAAATGAAGCCACTGGAACTAATTATCAGAATGGGCAGGATCTTTTTTTCTATTAGTATAGCTCATGTGTGAACATTTGAGATCTATACAAACAAAACAAAAATCACTCCAAATGTAAGAAACTAGGCATAATCAGTGTTAATAATTTGGTGTATATATATTTTGGGGGGGAGGGGGTACCGGGAATTAAACTCAGGACTTTGTGCTTGCCAGACAGGCGTGTAATTTGGTATATTTTAAAATAAAAATTAGATTGCATGGCATATGATATTCTGAATCCTGATTTTTCTTTTATTTTTTTTGTGCTGGGGATCAAATCCAGAGTCCCTCTACATGCTAGGCAAGCACTCTACTACTAGGCTAAGCCTTCTGTCTTACTTTTTCAAAATTATACTGTATCATTAATACTACTTCACATCATTAAATATCCTTTAAGAATAAATGCATAATATTTTAGTACGTCTATATACATAATTTTATGTGAAATTTTATGTTATTAACAGTTCTATCCACAATGAATTTCCTAACCTGCATACCTGAGTTTTATAATATATTTATATAGTAGAATTATTAGAGCAACTAGTATAACATTTCTGGTACCACAAGTACTACCTGTCAAATCATGGACACATTTTAAATACTGATAAGAAATTAAATGAAATTGCTCCCAATTCTGTCTTGTAAATATAGTTAAGAGTTAATATTTTTGTCTATATTCTGTTTTTCAACTTAACCCAAAACTGTGATTTGCTGGGAACTGAACACTGAAACTTAAAACTATCCTTCCAAAGACCCAATTTACCCAGCATTAGTTGTGGAGTAACCTTCCCAGTGCTCTTTGATTTATCTCAGTTCTTCCCCCAAAAGAACCAAAGAAATATCTGGAATGGAGCTGCATTGTCTTAGAACACAGATCTTAGCGGTTATTTTCCCTGTGATGAACCTAGAGTCCAGGAAGTTTGATGGACACAGAATCCAGCCTCCATCAGCTCACACTTCAAATTGCTCCATGAGTGACAGCTGTCAGTCTAGAATGAGGTGGGTCCAGAGGCCTCCACCATTGGCCATCCAGTTATACTCAAGGCCATTCCATCACTGGAAGAGAATTTTCAATGTGCAACAGAGCAATTTTCTCTTTTCCTACCTTCCCCCATCTCATCCTTCTTGCTCCTCTCACTCATTTTTGTTACCTCCCGACAGCCCTGTTGGGCCTAGACTCTATTAAGCCTTTTTCTAGACCTCTGGAAGGTTGATCTGGTTTCAGATATGTATCTAAATGAGGGGTCCCCCAACCCTGGGCTGTGGACCAGTACCAGTCATTAGGATGCAAGCAGCCCAGGAGCACAGTGGATGGGTGAGCCAGCAATCTTCATGTGCCTTTACAGCCCCTCCCTGAACCTGGGCTTTACCACTGGAGCTCCACCTCGTCAGATCAGCCTTGGCATGAGAACACTACTGGGAACTGGGCGTGCGAGAGATCTGTGCTCCTTTGAATCACCCTGAAACCACACTTCCCACTCTCCATGGAAAGCTCATCTTCAACAAAACCAGGCCCCAGTGCCAAGAGGATTAGGGACCACTGAACTAAATTAAAACTAAACTGACTTCCTAATACCAAGTTGAGGAGCAGCTTGATAATCACTGAGAGTGCATTACAATCTCAGAAGTAGGTTATGTAACAACTGCATTATACTCTTAGAGGCAAGTATGGTCTGAAATGAAACAAAAAGAGTAGACTTGAAATAGAAAAGACAGGGGCTGGGGATTTAGCTCAGCGGCAAAGCGCCTGCCTGGTAAGCGCAAAGTCGTGAGTTCGGTTCCTGGTACCGGAGAAAAACCAAAAAAAAAAAAAAAAGAAATAGAAAAGACATTAGGAACCAAAATGATGCCATGGAGAAGAATGTGGGAGATTTGCAACCACACCTAACCAAACCAAGTATCAGTCAGAGCCCGGCTGAGCTATGAGACAAACAGCTGGAGAAGTTAGGCTGTCGTTCACAATGCATTTAGCATTTCCTGATGGGAAAGATGTGCACTAATACCAGTTTCTCTGACGTCCACTGTCATACCACAAGAGATTTATGTGGGTGTCTGTTTCAATAAGCTCACCTTCAGAAGGCAGCCACCAGAGAACTTTCCTAGTCTGACCTGTTTTTAGAAATGAAACTGCTGTGCTTTGGCAGCAGGATGAATCACTGGATTGGTCTGGAGTATACTCTTTGTTTGTTATTCTAAGTTTTTCTGGCCCCTAATTTTCCTGTTTATTCAATATGAAGGACAGTGCTTTTTTGTTTCTAAAATTGAAATAGTAGTTTCTAAACTGATATGCAGATTGAAGATGGATTCATCATAACCACCGCAGCAGGCCAGATCATCTCCATTCTAAGGCCTCTAAAGATGAACTAGTGATCATAGCTAAGTAGAGAATAGTTAATTCTTGTCATACTTCCCTCCTGAACTCTAAAGCCACTATTCCTTACCAATGTTAATATGAGGACCCTTTTCTCATACAAACCTTTTTCATAGACCCAAACTTGTTTTCAGTGGCACTTAGAAAGTTCATCATCGGGGCTGGGGATTTAGCTCAGCGGCACAATGCTTGCCTGGCAAGTGCAAGGTTGTGAGTTCAATTCCTGGTACCGGAAAAAAACCTAAAAAAAAAAAAGAAAGTACATCATCACATAATCCATCCCACCAACCAACTGGCTGGCCTGGCCAAGCGGCTGACTTCTAGTTTCCTTATATGTAAAATGGGAGTAATACTGCCTCACTATGGGCATGTGTGGGTGTTTACAACTGTGCCTAGCAGATGTCAGGCGCTCTCTAAGTAAGTACTTCTGCTAGTGGAGGATGGTATTTGGCTATATTTTAACAAAATTCCATACCGTTTTTACCTACCAAATTCAGGAGCCAAAACCTTTTCTGTGTATTCATGATTTTTTGTTACCACAAGCAATAATGATTCCTATCAGATGTGTTCCTATTGTTCTTGCCACTTTCTGACGCAGTTTACAGTCTACGATTCCTGTCAAGTGAAAACCTGACAGCACATCCTCCTCTACCTTATTCATGGGATCTGTAACCACTTGACTTCTGGCTTTCATCCAATGTCAAAATGACCAAAAAGGGAAATGTTTTGAATAGATTCTGGACATGTAGGCACCCACAACCATGCAACTGCAGACACTCATGAGAGAGGACCTCGAGGTCTGCTTCAGAAAGTAGCAAGAATAATGGGTTATGTTCAAAGAAAGGGGGAGCATCTTAAATGGGATTAATAGCAATCTGTCCTTTACTGTAATAAATTTTTAATTTAAATATCCATTATATTTTTTGGAGACAAAATCTCTCACTTTGTAGCTCTGGCTAGCCTTGAACTCATGATCCTCCTCACTCAGCCTCCCAAATTCTGGGATTACAAGAATAAGACACCACACCTGGCATTTACTGTTTATTTTGAGAACATCTCACATGTTGGCATACAGTACCAAGAGAACAGTTGAGCCACTCATTTTTAAAATAAGATTTGGATTTCATTTTAATCTACCAATAACAATAAATATGAATTTAATTAAATTAGAGCTGTTCCATATGACATTGTATCAACTGACCTTGGATTTATGGGAAATTTGACTTTTAAATATACATGAAGTAGTTTCTGTGTAAACAAATTCTTAAGGATTGTGCATTTCCAAAGGAAGTAAAAGAGTTTTGTTTGCTTGCTTGTTTTGCCATTTTTAAAATGCTGAAACTATCTGAATAAACACCTTGAATTGTGCCACTTAAAATAAGGATTTGGGTCAAACAGCTCAGGATAACCATGGCTACCATCAAAACAGGGTGAATCTAGAGAATTTTTCAGAAAATGTTAGGCCAGGAATTGTATAAAATCATCAATAGCAATATGCTGCCTTCTTGAAAACTGCTGAGTAGATTCTCAATGTTCTCACTACAAAGTGACACCTATGTGAATTAATGCATATATTAAGTAGCCTGATTTAACCACACAATGTATATGTATTTCCAAGCAACAGCTACACAATAAACATACACAGTTTTCTCTGTCTATTTAAAAGAAAATGGCGTCCCAAGAACATCTGCAACTTGCAAGGAACGTGCAGAGTTGGGAAATACAAGGGAAGAAAGACCTGAAAGGAAATAAATGGCTGGAAGTGAGGAAAATGCAAATCAGAGGACTCATTGTAACTGGATTTAAATTAAAGTTCTGAGTCAATGCAGGAGTTAGAAATCATGTTGGTGGATTGACTCAGATTGGAAAGATATCAAAGTGGTCCAGAAGGGGCCGGGGATATAGCTCAGCGGCACAGTGCCTGCCTGGCATGCACAAAGTCCTGAGTTTGATTCCTGGTCCCCGCCCCCCAAAAGCAAAGTGGGCCAGAAGGCCCCAAAACTAAGGCAAGAACTACGTTGGAAGTGAGCAGGTGGCAGACGGCATCCAGAAATACTAGAGAACAGAATGCTGTGGACATAGGCTCTTTCTCCTGGTATCGGCACCTCGTTTTGACTGCAGGAAACGACCCCTACCACCCACTCATGTCATGTGGGTCCCTTAGCCAACAGTAGATCACATGACCTAAGCCAAGCCAGAAAGTGCCCTCCCCCAGGAGTTTCATTCTTCACCTGAAAGAGCAAAGTGTATTCATCCGGATAGCAGTGTCCTGCAAAAACTGTTAGTTCTTGTATCTCAAGCCTCACAACAGCCTGGGGCTGGTCTTTTCTGAGCCTTGTTTATTTAGCTTTTCTTCAATATCTGTGAGCTTCCCCATGTCATTCCAACAAATTCCTTTTTTATCATTGTGTTAGTCTAAATCATTCCTGTTGCTTGCCACCTAAAGACCCTGGCAAGGTATCAGGAATGCACAGAATAGTCTGGCCAGCAGAACTGGCAGGTCAGCAACCTTTTGCCCCAGCAATGGAGCCTTTCAGAGTCACATGGGAGGATACAGGTGGCCCTAGGAGCAACAGATTCGGTCCAGCAAGTACACCTGGGTGAACCTTAACTGAAAAAGCCATCTGGCAGTGACCCAAGATGAACTGAGAAATGTGAGAAGCAGGTTGCTAATTAATGATTGCTTATCACCAAACTCTGAGGCATTTCCAGTTTTGTACCGATCTAGTCTGAGTACTGACTGTTAAAATCAAGATTGACTCAATCTAAGTATGAAAGAAAAATAAATGATAATTGTGGAGATATTAGCTCCTCCTAGGAATAGCCACTTGACTTAGAATATGCACTGAGGTGTGGTGATATTGCCAGTTATCTGGGGTCCCTGCCTTCTTGTCTTCCTTGCCCCAGGAGGTCATGGTCCTTCCTCTTGGTATCAAGAAGGACCAAGCCAATATTTTTGGTATATTAGTCTATTTTGGTATTAGTGCCCAAATCTATTTTTATTAATATGACCTTTTACTTTGTTGGGCTTTCTCCACCAGCAATAATTGATTTATCTGCTTTGAGTAAAACTTAAAATGTGACATGGTTATGTATCAAATTAGTAAAACACCACAACAAAATTTGAACATGCTTGCAGTTCATGCCAAGAATGAGACAAACCAAATAGAGTAATTTAAGGAGATTTTTAAAACTAGTTTTTTTTTTCCTCCCATTAGATTCATTTTGGAAAAATTCCCTCTAAACTTGTGTACTCATTCTTGACCCCTACTTTGCATAGCTGTCTTACTGAACTTTTGACATTGGGCTTAGTTTTTTTTTAGAAGTGGATTCAGTCAACCAAATTGTAAAAAACAAAAAGCTTCTGGCCACGTACATGGTTCAGTTGATTATTTATTGAACAAAGGATGGGTGGGTCAAGGTGCTTTGTCTTTGGGCTCTTGGCAAACACGCTGGGTACTGCATGGTACTATTTCTCTGTACACCATGTTCTGATAAAATCTCCACATGGGCCAGTTAACTTTCAGCTGTGAAAGAAAAAGACCAATATTACAAGTTGTTCTTCCTAGTAAGCATAAGGCAAACCAATCATAACAAGTGGAAAAGCAGCGTCAAATGTCTGTTTAAGGTAGTGTATTCATCTTCAAATACAAAAGGAAATATATTCCATTTAATTCATTTTACAAATATACCAGTCTTTCCCCTACTGCCATCACTATTTTTCCATCTTTCTCTTTTATAAATATTTAGCTCTGCTGAGGCCATTAGTCATCGGAATCCTCACAAAAAGAGCCAAAGTGTGTAGCCAATGAAGAAAACTTAGTTCCTGATGATATCATAAGCTTAGGTGTTTGCCAGTGAGATAGCAAATGATTTCTGGTACAAATCACTAGACATTGTTTGGAATGATTCCTACCATTTGGGTCTCACTTGTTGGAGAGTGTCCAGATATTTTCACGCACGTGGTACACTGCAGGGGTAGTGGGACACATTGCTTCGGGCCTTGATGTGCTGTGTTTGCAAACGCTGAGCACCCCACCCAGGACAGCGGAATAACTCTTCCATCTTCCTCATGCACCTGGATCCCAGCACTCTCAGCTATTGGCTTACTGACATGCTGAGTCGGGTCTTCTGCAAACAAAGTGGAGGGAAGAGTGGAAGTGAAGGTGGTGATGAGCACCCAGCTCTGGGTGGGAGGAGAGGGTCACAGCAGCAATGCTTTCCAGCAAGAAATGGGCTTTGATGGGTAGGCATGGCAAAGGGGAAGCATGGTGGCAGGGAAGCAGTGTATCCAGATTAAATGGGCCTGCGTGCTGGCTTGCACAGATATCTGGATAAGACTTCTGTGATGCTGGGGAAGAAAGATCCCATAGCAGAGGAAGTTCAGTTGTTTATAAATGTACTCACTCAGTAATAAGAGGTACAGGACTGTAGATCTCAAGCAGGTCTTGAGGATACGGGAAGTTAATTAGGAATATGACTTAGTCATCTCACTGTCCCTTCAGCAGTCGGAAATACAGCAATTCATAAAGTTTTCTGCCCTCACCATCCGTGTCCCAGACAGACAAGCAGCCTCCACCTCCCCAGCCTGTGTGCGCACAGGCTCGTGGCTTCTGCCTCCTCACTGTCCACTGCAAGCTTTGTGCACATGCATATCTGCTCCTGTCTGCCTTCTGCCTTCTCTCTGCTCAGCTCCACCCTCACTACCGACCGCCTAATTCTTCTCATCTCCAGAGAGAATCAGATTAGTCCAGCTAATCATTTCCTCTTTGCCCCGATACATGTTTGAGTCAAGGTGTACCACGGGACAAACGACCACCAACCGTGGTCTGATCAGCCATGCCCAAGGATGTCATGCACAGCACACATTCAAACCGCAATTTTTAATATTTTGTTTTCATGAGGTCTCCAGAAGCAATGTCCTCACATGACTACTATTTAAAATTAAAGTAAAAGTTATTAGCTCCAGATATTGTCTGATTGTTCTGCTCCAATAGAAAAGTACAGCAAGCCCAACCTAACAAATTTCTTAAGAGGAATCCTGGCTTCTTCAACTGTTAGAGGGCTTTCCAAAAATGAATGTCCTTCAGTATTAACATCAGAATTTTCTTAAGTATCTGGAATTAGACAGTGATAACTGTTTGGACATTGTATCCTTTTCTCCAGATTGTTAGTCTGGCTGCATTTATAAGCAGATATTTAACACTGAAAAGGGACCCCAAACAGCCTTTTCAAAGCTCAGGGGCCCATTGTGAAGCATTGGCTTCACACAAAATACTTTTACATAACCCAAGTCACCACGAGGGATATCCGGTCCGCTATTTTTAAAGCCTTCCCCTGCTCCATCTCATGTAGCAGTGTTACAACAGTGTGCTTAGAAAATTGGCACCGTTTCTGTGATTCCTGAAATCAAACCCTGGGTGAAATGCTTTTAACTTGTTTAAAACGGAAGCTATTCTCAGTTAACTGTACTTTCTGAATTAGACACACACATATGCATGTATGTATTTACACATGCATCCTGCCTATTGCACATGTGCACACGTGTTCACACGTGTGTAGGTCAGGTGTATTTACATGTATGTGCGCATCCTGTGTTTATACTGATAGAGACATGCCATTGTGTATTGGATTTCCCATAGGAATAGCTTTTTAATTAATTCAGCAGTATTTATAGAGCATTTATGGTGGGCCAGCTGCTCTGTGACAGCTGTAGAAATGAGGGGGGAAAGTGGACTTGTCCTCACAGTGTCCACTCTCCTAAGTTAGGGGCCAGTACACAGGTAATACTAACATCTTATGATAGGACGGTAACAGTGGGTGTAGAGTGCCTGCTGGGTGAATGCAGGGGTGTTAGGAGACCCTTCCAGAGAGTGACGTGCAGGCTGAGAACCGAGAGCCTGCAGGAAGGATGGAAGGAGAGCAACTTCCAGGTAGGAAGAACAGCGGGCGCTAGGCTGGGCTTCCTGTGTGAGGGGCAGCGAGGTGGCCAGGGCGGCTGAGGCAGACTGCAGGGGGAGGAGGGAGGTTGGAGGGGGTGGGGTTCCACCTGCAGGGACATGCAAATGAGTACGATCTTGCTCCTTAGAGAATGGTGCATAAAAAGGGTCTTGAGCAAACTGAAACATGGTCAGACGCGCTTTGGAGAGAGCTGCTGCGTATGTGTGGAGAATGGGTTTGAGGTGAGCCACAGAGGAGGCGAGATGAACACAGCAACCTGGTGTGGGCTGACCAGGGAGGGGCGGTGGCGGTCCACAGGAGGAAACGTCCCTCAGGTTAGAGAGAAGCAGGCCATTGTCTGAGTTCTTTGAATCTGATTGACACAACTTGGTGATGATGGATGGATGGATGGATGGCTCTGCGTCGTTCCAAATTCAGCATCAAAGCACTGCTCTCACCTGGGGACTTGGGCTCCCTATTACAAGTCAGAAGCAGTCCAGAGTTTGTCTATTTTACTATATTAATATGCATTCCCTTTACCAAGTGAGAAGTAACTCAGAGCTCCAGTTATCAGCCTTGAAATTGTCTATGCCCTAAAACTCTATTCAAAATGGTGTAAACAGTAAGAATTTTTTGCCCTCACAATTTAAAAATACAGAAGTCATGGTGATTTCAAGTGAAGCTGGATCCCGTGTTTCAAAGATATTATTTTTTCTGCCCCCTCACCTGAGGTCAGCTCATCCCAAAACTGCTTTGCCTGATAATCTTGACAACATACTTCTGTGTTTGTGTTTTCTCTAGTATGAAGGGAAAGCATCCCCACCGGTAATTCTCCCCCTACAAAATCAGCAAGTTTTGGGGCTCGGGATTTAGCTCAGTGGCACAGCACTTGCCTGGCAGGCGCGAGGTCGTGAGTTTGATTCCCGGTACCAGGAAAAAACTGAAAAAAAAAAAAAAAAACAACCCAAAAATAAAAATAAAAATAGAAAAACCAAAGTCAGCAAGCTTCATTTCCCAGAAATTCTTAGAAAAGTAGTTTCAGTCATGTGCTCTAATGCAGTCACAGTGGCAGAAATGGATGTGTCCTTATGAAGAAGAACGAAAAAATGTGTCCAGTGAGGAAAAAGAAGAGAAACATCCTCCACACTGAGAAAACTTCCTTCTGTATTTTCTTTCTTTCCTTTTTCTCTTTTCTTTTCTCTTCTTTTCATTTCTGCTCTCCCGCTCTCTCTCTCTCTCTCTCTCTCTCTCTCTCTCTCTCTCTCTCT
>NW_004955453.1:7266740-7371810 GCF_000276665.1 Chinchilla lanigera | reverse complement strand
TCTCTCTCTCTCTCTCTCTCTCTCTCTCTCTCTCTCTCTCTCTCTCTCTCTCTTTCTTTCCAGGGCCTCACTCACGCTAATCAAGTGCTCTACCACTGCATACATCCCCAGCCTGCATCTTACTTGTGTACCAGTCACTACTGGTAAATAAGATGAAATATTCTCCAAATCAGAAAATATAGAAATAGACTTGTAGTTTTTGATGCGTGATACATACAGGTCCCTCAGGAGCTACAGACACCCCCAGGAGATCCACCCTTCTCCCTTCCTGCCACCCTGACCTTGGGCTTCACGGCAGCCCCTCATTTTTGCTGCTGGCTAAGCTGAGATGCTGAGTCTCTTACAGATCCTAATATGCTTTTAAAACTTGGACATAAAATCATGTCTCGCAGTAGTCCATATCCATCCCTGAAAAACTGAAAGGAAACTATTCTTAGCCTAAAATAAACATATGATAAATGTTTCATATATTACCTAGAAGCATGTATAAGTTTATTATTTCAGATCAAAATATTCATATGTGACAGATGAGGGATTTTGTGTCTCATTGAGGTTGAGATGTACAACTAGTTGATATAAAATGTATTGAGGAGCTGTGATAAAAGTAATATGTGCTCAGAGCTGGGGATTTAGCTCAGCAGCACAGTGCCTGCCTGGCAAGCACAAGGTCATGAGTTCGCTTCCCAGTACTGGAAAACAAACAAACAAACAAACAAAATTGAAGAAAAAAGTAATATGTGCTCATTAAAGAAAATATGCAAAGTTCTAAAAAATAAAGAAAAAATAGTTTCACTACCTGTAAGATAAGAGCACTAATTTTTTTAGTATTTTCTTTGTACATTTATTATATATAGGAGTTTTTAAATATAGGTGTAAAGGCATTGCACATACAATTATTTTGTCTTATAAAATATTTGTATGGTCTTACAAACAATTTTTAATATTCGCACTTTCTCAACCACCTTGCTGTTTCTGAACATTTAAAACTTTCAAGATTTCTTGACTGTTACTCTTTTAGACATTTAGAGCATTTAATTTTTTTTATTTTAAATAATGCTACTACAATCACATTTACATATCATACTCTGCTCCAGATCTAGGATATATTTCTTTGTACACATTCACAGAAATGGAATTTCTATGCCAGGTGTGAAGGCATACACCTGTAACCCCAGCAGCCTGGGGGTTACAGCCTGGGGGTTGAGGCCAGCCTGGGCAAGGTCCTGTTTCAAAAAACAGAGAAACAAACAGAAATGCAATTCCTGTATCAAAGGATGCAAAAGTTTAATTCTAGATATATACAAAAGACTCATTTTCTGAATTCAGACTTTATATCCCATCCCACAAGATTAAAAGGGACTGGTTATCTGAGTAACCAATTTGAAGATAACTGTATGTAATACAACAACCACTGTTAATTTCCTATCACCTTTTTGAAATTCTGTATTGTTTTTATTGTTTTTTTCTTGTTTTGTTTATGTCTTTGTTTTTGTTAATTAGTTTTTGTGCTTTTCTCTTTAAAATAAAAAAAAAAAAAAGAGGCAGGAAATACAGCCAGCTCTGAAGGGTTGTGAAAAGCAATCCAAAAAAAATCACTCTGCATCAGGCACATAAAAAAGGTTCCACATAAGAAGCATTTGTGGAGCAAGTACCCCATAACAAGCTGCACAGAACGTGCAAATCGGAGTGCTCAGATCACAAGTACTGCCACATAACTCACCATGGAGACAGACGTGGGAATTTTTACACAATGGCCTTCAACTTTAAAGGTTTCACATTATTCTGATGTACCATGTCTACAGCTACTGGTGAAGCCTCACGTTACCTTGAATGGAAATCACTTTACTAATTTGATTATTACAAAGGCTAGAAATAAATTTTTTTCTTAACTAATTGCTGGAACAGCAAATTAATTTCTGGACAAGTAAGAACTTAGAATATTACAGATGATCTTACAAAAGCACAAAGATGTTGGAATAAATTTGGCAGTTTCTTCAAAAGCAGTGCCCTTATTAAAAATGGACTAATTAGAGTTATGGAGAGCGAAAAAAATCAGTGGAGGAAAGAAATTTGTCTTTGCTTAAATTTCTCTAACTGTGACTAGATAAAGGCTAATTTAGTCCTTCTTAAAAGCAAACCTTTTGGAAGAATTTGCTTCTTCTAAACTCAAGTATTCGTTTCATTGCTGTGATTATAGGAAAGTGAGACATGCTTTTGGTATGGACTATAGATGTTAATTTGCATTATACCATTCAGATGTAAAAATGTATGTCAAACACTTGGTAAGTTCATCCCAGACAATTAGTATGCTAGATGCTGACTATGTGCATTTCATGCTGAGCAGAATGGTAAAGACCAAGTTTGTGTCTGACTGTGACCTCTCTCCCATGCCTTTTTACTTAATTTCTTATGCATGTATGCTGCTTTGAAATGTTAGGTGAGAATTAAAATACACTATCATATTTGACCCATTCATGTTACTTTCCCCAGAATCTAACAGGGTAGGATGAAAGTCAGCCCTGGGCCTCAGTTTTCTCATCCACCCTTTATACATCTTAGCTCACTGTGGGGCCAAATGGGGTAGTGTAAATAAATGGGACATCTCATCCCAGGGTTGGTGTTGGGACTGTGAGAGCCCCCAAACCCAGCAGTGAAGGTTGTTGTGGAGAGGGGGGCCCAGGTCCTCATGCCCTGCAAGTGGCCCTGTTCCTGAGACTTTGGTCATGGTGTGCTTGTAGTCAGGGGTGGGTGGGTGGAGGACAGGGGATACAGGTGGCCTGAAGAGCAGAGAAAGAACTTTAATGTGTTCTCTGAGTAGTGAGAATTTATGAATAAAAGGTCCAGGGCAAATTAAGTCAATCTAAAGAAGAATTTAGTACAGTGTTTTTTAAACTTGCTGTAGTGAAGGAAGTTGTGTTTTGTTTTGTTTTGTTTAATTTCCATTCCATTGTGAGCCAATACTTCCATAAACTATACCATTGTGTTACATTCAGAAAATAGGACAGAAAGGTCTAAAATACCTACAGGTTGATTTGTGCACTTACTTCCCCGCGGACAGGTAAGAAACTGAGAGCTGTGCTTTGAGCTTCACTGAGTCAGAGGCCTGGACCCGTGATAGTGAACCTTTCAGAGCTTTCAGTGATACGAACAGCCTGCTGCAGCACACGTGCCGTAGGTTCGCCACCACTATCCTGCACAGTGCCACGAACAAACAGCGCCCAGTGTGCCCTGCTGTCCCCTACACACAGATGCGTCTTCTTTCCAATGTTCATGGAATATTTACAACAAGTGACTGTAACTAGGCCACAAAGAAATGATGAAGGAATTTCACAAATTACGTATGTATAGAATTAATGAGTCAACTCTGCTTTCAAGGTCCTAAATTTAGAAAGAAACAACAAGAAGAAAAGGCTACCTATGCATTTCAAACATTTCCCTAAATAACTCTTGGAAACTCAAGATCATAGTGGCAGGGTATTTAAATAAATATTGATAATGGGAACATTACAAATAAGATTATATGGCCTATGTTCAAAGTGTTTCCTGAGGAGAACCCTTAGCTATTGCATTGTCCCATCCCTTTAAGAAATACAAGACGTGTTCAGGTAATTTGGGCAGAATCTACCTATTGACAGAGAAGTTCAGGGAAAACAGCAGAGCTAGGGTAGCAATCAAACCTTCCCCCTCTGCTCCCTTAGCTAGAGCCCAGCGAGAGAACTGTGTCAAACTGGCCACCAGCTTTAGCACAGGGCCCAGGTGGAGGGACCCCGGAGCTCCAGGCAACCCACTAGGAGGGAGCAGAAACCCCAAGATGACCTTGCTCGGCTCCCTCCCTGTCTCCCTCTGACCCAGAACCTGAGATAGAGCTCAGGAGCTTTTTGCTGTCAGGTTCTTCTCTGTGGCCCGCATCATCACCCTGGGACCTGTAACAAGTGGGCAGAAGATAAACAGTTGAGCAGTTGAGTTGATCAGTCAATTCAAAGAGGTGTTTCAAAGCCAGACACCGTAATATATAGCTGTAATCCCAGCACTCTGGTAGGCTAAGGCAGGAGGATTTTAAGTTTGAGCCCACTGTAGGCAACTTATCAATTATTTTAGTGAGACCCTCTCTCAAAATATGGAATACAAAAGAGGCTAGGGATGTTTCTCACTATGAAGGCCCCAAGTTCGATCCCCAGTACCACAAAAAAAGTTTTTAGAAATCAGATATAGAAAATTAAATAAGAATGAGGAAATTTTTTAAAAATATGAATTGAATATAAAAAGTAAATTCATAAATACATTAGCAAATATATGGGAAATATTTGAAAATAGAAAAATACTAGCTCTTCTAATAAAAAAATCACTAATATACAAAATGAAAACACATACAAGTAAAGAAAAAATAATTTGCACACTGTGTTAACAAATCTGAAGTGCTTTTCGATTAGAATATATATTATGGAAATCAAGAGACAAAGTTTTAAATAAGCCAAGGATCTTGGACAAAATAAGAAAGTTTTCTATTAAATACTTTTAAGGACCAAGAAATGGGTAAGAAAAATGTGGTATTTTTCTACAATGAAATATTATTCAGTTCTAAAGAAAGATAAACTAGAGGCTTTTATAGGTAAATGGATGCAATTAGAGATCATATTCATAAGCAAAATAAATCAGACCCGCATGTGTAAATACCATATTGTCTTCCTAGTGTAAGAAACTGAATGACTAAATAAAGCTGAAAGGTACAATAGATATTGTGAAAGGGAAAGAAACTGCTTAATAGGAAAGAGCAACTGGGATGAAGGAAAGAAGAAAAGATAGAAAGGGAAGAGAAATAGATACATACATAAGTACATATATACACATACATACAAGATAGCTGAGATAATTGTGCTACTAATGTCTATTGGCTTATTGAAAGGAACAGTTAATGTTTAATTGTTTGATCAATCTTGCATCCCTGTATCTGGTAATTTGAGCAACTACTTTGAAGATAACAATAAGTAGTACAACAACCATTGTTGATTTCCTATCACCTTGTTTTAAAATTCTGTATCATTTTTATAGTTTTTGTTTTGTTTTTGTCTTTTTGTTATTTTGTTTTTGTTCTTTTCTCTTTAAAATAAACAATAAATAAATAAATAAATACATACTTTTAAGGAATCTCCTACCCCAAAGTTTTCATAAGAAATAACTTTTAAGGTAATAAATGGTTCTGGTGTGTGGGCAAAAATGATAGGTGTATCAATGTTTTTATTAGTACATGTTTACGGTACATACTGCTTATATTCTTTGTGTGGGGTTGGTTCATGTACACAACACGTCTTAATTCCTTTTTCATCTTTTTTCCTTCCCTCTTGCCTCCATCTCTTGATCCTTTTCCATTTAAGAAACATCTCCCTACTTCCTGCTACTTATCTTTTATTTTGCTATTTATTTATATTTTGGGTTTCTCATATAAGAGAAATCATGGAATATTTTAAACTTGTGAGTCTCATTTAATTCACTTAACTCTATGGTCTCAATACTTTCGTTATTTTGCAAAGCATCCTAAACCAATTCTGAAGTTGAACCCAACAGTGCAAAAAAAGAAAACCACCAGGGGAGCCTTTGGTTGGTGGGTAGTGGAATTGGGTGGTTATACTAGCAATTGGCTTTACAACTCTGGGGGTAACTCCTTGAATATACATCTTTCCCGTATCTTCCATGAGGTGGAGGAATCACGTTTGTGCAGAGGGGGACAGCTGCAATGCCAAAGCCTTTGGAAATAGCCCCTGTGTAACTTGCCTGGGTGGTAGTGAAGCTCTGCTTGTTGGCTTGCTCTGCTAGGGCCTGCTGCATTACTCTCCTGATCAGGACAGATTTAATTCAGTTCTGAGCTATCTATGTGGGTCATCTTCAGTAAGCGATAGTGAGAGCAGCTATCTCCATTATTGTAACCGCTTGCACCATTGGAGCTGAGGCGGGTGCTTCCTGCATCAGGATTTAATTGAACTTGGATTTGTGAGTGGGCATCAGGGTCTGGTTAGAACTAAGTTTGTAACCACAACGTTTGGTTTTTAAAATTATCTCACTGCTTATTTACAGATGCAAATAAAATGTATCATATATAAAGGGCATAAGCATTGTATCAATAAATATTATGTTTCAAATGAACCAAATAAATTTGAATATGTTGTTGCAACTACATTATTTATCATTTCAAATGAAGCAATGAGATAAACATCTTTTTTAGATAATCAAACACTCTTGGCCATATACTAATAGGATATATGAGAAAAAAATTCCCTGTTCTCAAGGAATTCCCAAGTTAGTGATAGATTAAAGAGTTTCAAAATCAATTTTAAAACCATTACAGTGAGGTAAGCTTTACAAATAGGAAAAAAAAACCTATAGAAAAAGGGAGAAATGTTCTTTTTTTTGAAATGCAAGGTCTTCCTTTTGTTTTCTCTTTGGCAAATTAAAATCATTTACCTTTAGTTTTGAAGACATTGAGAAGCTAGTGGCATTCAAAAGGAAGTCAACAAAGATTTGCACTTCAGAAATATCCTCTGGCTGGAAAAGGAAGCAAATGGACCAGAGACACAGAAATCAGCTGGTCCCACTGAGGCCCAGGAGCCGGGTAGAACACCCGAGACTTTGTGCCTCACACAACCCCATCATCACAGGTGGCTAGCCCGAGGCAGGGACATGACCTGGGGCAAGGGACCTTCCTGTCTAGAAGCATAAGAATGTTCATGGGAGACCCAAAATAGTGTTTACAACACGTGACAATACAATGACAAAGCTGAAGGATTATTTTCATTTCATTTTCTTGGTATTTAAAAGATTTTTCTCTGTTTATTTTCCAGGGGAGAGTACCAGCTGTCTTTACTCTCCACTAAGGACAGGATAGGGGAAACAAAGGAATGGCAAATTCAGGCAAGGAGCAGAACAGGATGTTACCAGTTGGCCGGAAGGTCCATGAACATAGAAATGGGGCAGGGAGTGAGCCACTTAGCCAGGAAAATGTCCATATTCCTCTGAAGGATTGATCTGTGTGATTGCAAGCTTAGTAGTTTTTTCCTTTTCCTTTTTATTTATTTATTTACTTATTTGTTTTTGGTTTTTTTCCAGTACCGGGAATCGAACTCATGATGTTCTCACAGTGCCAGGCAGGCACTGTGCCACTGAGCTAAATCCCCAGCCCTCTTCTTTTTCATTTTTAAAAAGTGACTGTACAGATTAATGTGCTTCATTCTGGCAGATGGGCATACACACCTAACACATACTTTGATCATTTGTACCCCTCACATCCTCGCCTCCTCCCTTTGTGACGTATGTGGCTCATATCCGCTCAGTAGTGTTACCTGTTTTCCTGTGTATTCCACCCTCGCCACTGGCCCCAGGATTGGGTTGTTCCCATCACCTGGAAATTTTACCTCTGGAAATTCTGGCGCACCGTCATCCTAGAGATGAAGCATTTTAGGAATTTGGATATAACCAGGTAATCCGTGGCCTGTTGTGGTTCCTTTGGCTCACATGGGCTGCCACTGTGACTGAGTCAAGCAGATCCAGGGATTTATATCTAATCTGCAGCATTCCAAAGAGATTGATTTGAAATTGCCCGAAAGCCTCTGCGAGTCCAAAGCTTGAGAAATGACCCCCAAATCAGGCTTAATCCTTTGCGTCAAGGGTTTCTGAATTGTCCCCTGTGACCCACGGGCATCACCTGAGAGAACTTCTTAAATACTGAGACTCCTGGGACCAGCCCAGACTAAACATTCATACCCCTGGCTCCTGTCCAGGTTCACTAAGGACAGGTTGTGGGGAGAGAACGTACAGAAGGACTTGTGCTTTTAAGGTGTTCCCTGGGTAATTTTTATGCGTGCAGCAATGATAGAAAACTTGTCTGAAAGGTGGATCATGCCTTCAGTGACTTTTAGAGAGAATAGGAAGTTCAGTAAAGTATTTACTCTTATATTTGACATGTTTATTTATATAATATGTCATGTATGTCTTCAGAGCCTTGACAGTACCACATTCTATAGGCATGTTTTGACCTCCTCACGCATTGCTAGAAGCCGAGGAAAATAGATAGTCTTGTCACATCTAAGAAAGCTGAGGACCAGAGAGATTGAAGACTTTCCCAGAGGCACACAGCTAAATGCTGGCAAGGTTCAACTGTCTACAACGTTAAGGTACAGTATTCTTTCTGTGTTCTGGATGTGAATTGAAAAGAAAACAGACACAAAGGCTATATGTGTACATACAGCTTGAGAAAGGCTTTATTTATTTTTTTAATCTACAGTTGCTTTCTAGAAGGTCAGAGCACATTCTCTTCTCTACTGCCCCAAATATTGCTGGGTTTTCACCAACTTTTAACCAACTATTCAGTTTTTGGTTCTTCCTTCTCTTCTGTTCTGTGTTATTGGCTCCTTGGTATACAATGGGATTCTTCACAGCTGAGGGATTTTTCCTATACATAGCTATGGCACACAGTTGGTGTTTAAAGAACTGTATAGATTTCAGTCTTCTTTTAGAAAATTAGAAAATAGTACGCCGCTACTGTTCTATTTTGTCTGTTTGTTTGTTTCTCATTTACTACTCTCTTTAAAATAAAAAAAAAAAGAAAATTAGAAAATAAAAATGCTGGTAGATATTTCCAGAATGTGCTGGACCTAGGACTAACAAAACTGCCCAGACTCACAAAATCATTCGTAGACTACCTATGATAGTGCAAACAAACTCAAAGGTTTTAGGTCTTAACTGTGAATTCTAGAACCTTATATTCAGACTCCAAAACAAGCATCTTAGTTCTCCATGACTGGTACCTGTAAACTTGTCTCTGTCGTGAGTTACTTGATGTTAAATTTAGTATTTAAGTTATATTTTTCACATCTAATATTAATGTGAAAATCATGATGTACCTTGCATTTTTAAAAATGACTTTCACAAACACATTTATTTTAATTAAATTAAGATGTTACCTTGATAAGGTCTTTTACAGCCAATTAGTCCCAGAAGAATCAAGAAACTAAAAGTTCAGCAGTATTTACTTAGCAGCCTTGTAAAGAACAAGAGAATGTTTTCCACGAGAAAAATGCTTTTATTTACAAGTTCACGAGTAGTTTTAGGACATGGAAGTTTTCCATTGAAGAAGAAAAGAAATCCTCTTTGGTAAAATTTTATAGTCGTTTAATAGGAATTAACATTAGCTAGCTGGAGTCAAAAAAGCAAATAGTCAAAAAACCTATTCTGGGTTGAAAAGGCCAATTTGTCAGATCTCAGATTTGCAAAGCATTTTGGACAGTCCTCAGTCAATCGTTGTAGATAAAATCTACAGGCACAAAAAAAGAATGGAAGTTGTGTATTAGTTTCCAGTTGACCTCGATTTCAATAGACAGAAATCCAAGGTGTGGGGTCGTGTGTTAGAGAGACAAGTAGCCCATTCTACAAGCTGAGAGATACTCAGTATTGCTACAGACACCAATCAGAAACTACCGAGACCTTTTCAACTGTAAAGCAGAGAGGATACAGAATGGAACAAGAGATTCAGAGGGATCTATGCAACTCGAGTATTCCAATTGTATATGTTTTTCTCAGTGAAATTAATGCTACTTGTATATTGGAAATGGATAGCCAGATACCTTTTATCCGAAGCTCCTCCTGATCCCAAATGTATGGGTCTAGTTTGCCATTACTTGTTTTGACATATTCTTGAGACACTGTGGAATGATGTATTATTAACTAAAGTACTGAATGGAAACTATAGTACACTTGAAATGCCAACCCTTAACCATTAACCCAAATGCTGGTAAAAGGACTTCAAATGACTTGCCAGCCAGTGCCTTGAGCCCCACTTAGCAGTTTGATTTCAAGGTTGGTTAGAAACACAAAAATCCAGGTGCAGAATTCCTTTCCAGAACTGCTGGTATTATGTATTAATAATAATCCACTGGCATTTGATGTTTCCCATGCATTTTCAGTTGTACAGCGTTAGTAATAGGACAACGCAAATCCTAGCTTGCCTGCAGTGCAGAGTTCACCTGTGTTCCCAGAACTGCATAGTTTATGCTCATCCATATTTTCCTGTGGCTATTTCTATGTCACATTTCATACTGCATTGGCCCCAAGGCAGGAACCTCACGGTAGGAGCGCATGGCCGAGCAAAGCCGCTCAGTTCATGGTGGCTGAGAAGTAGCCTGGGGACAGCACCAGTCCTCCAGAGGCACAGTGACCCCACCTGCACAGGGCCCCTCCTCCTAATGGCACAGTCAGCCGTGAATGTCAGTGGATTAGCTCACTGATGAGCATATCACCCCTGGATTCAACCACTTCTCCGTGCGCCTCTTGATTCAGGCGGGTTGACAGTTAAGTTGAACTGGCACAACATACAGGTTTGCTGCTTGGTGTTGGGTTGGTGTTGTTGCTGCTGCTTTTAAAACCACATTCTACAGAAGCAAATTCTTGTTTTAAAGCCACATTCTATAGAAGCAAAGTCAATTCTCATCTCCTAACTCATCTTACTTTTGACAACATGTTCCACAATTACTTGTCCTGTATCAGCACATTCTTAGAATACAAGCCTCTTGAACACAGAAACATAGTCTAACATTCGTAATCGGATCCTCTGGCCTGCATGAGTGCAAGTCATAAACATGTATCATCCAGGTAAGCGTCTTGGTATATGACTGTAATTCCAGCTATTTGGGAGACTAAGGCAGG
Source organism: Chinchilla lanigera (assembly GCF_000276665.1). Classification (NCBI taxonomy): domain Eukaryota; kingdom Metazoa; phylum Chordata; class Mammalia; order Rodentia; family Chinchillidae; genus Chinchilla; species Chinchilla lanigera. Next base: position 7,361,121 of record NW_004955453.1, on the reverse strand, counting down.
AGGACAGAAGGTTGGAGCAACTTAGTGGGGCCCTGTCTCAAAATAAATAGGGCTAGGGATGTAGTTCCATGATACGTGCTTGAGTAGCATCTGTAAGGACCTGAGTTCTATGCCTAGAGCTGAAAAAAATTATATATATACACATATACATATTCATTAAATAATAGTCTCTCTAAATAGTGCCTTCTGGGGAGGCTGAGGCCAGTAGATTGTTTGAGCCCAGGATTTTGGGGGTAGTATGGGTAACAAAACAAGATCTTGTTCTGACTTACTTTTCTCTGAGTTGTTTTAGCCATGCATGTAGAACTATTCATTTTCACACTATATAATATCCCATTCTCTCAATATAACAGAATTGTTTTTCTCTTCTACACTGAAGTATATGTGGGGTTTTTCAATTTTTTTTTTTTTGTTTGCTTTGGCCTTTTTGAGAGAGGGTCTCACTATGCAGTTCAGGTTGGCCTTGAGCTCACTTTGTAGCCCAGGCTTGTCTCAAATTCACAAGATCCTCCTGCCTCAGCCTCCCAAGTGCTGATATTACAGGTGTGCACCACTATGCATGTTGGGGATATAGCTCAGTGGCATAAGCTCCTGCCGGGTTTTTCAATTCTTACTGTCATAAGTTGCGTGAACCGTCACTGCTGTGAACACATTTGTAGTGCATCCGTCTCGGAACACACATTTTTTCCAGAGAATATGCTAGATGTGGCATTACTTTGGTTTTTTTGTTTTTGTTTTTGTCTTTTTGTTTCTTTGGTACTGGGAATCAAACTCACAACCTCAAGCTTACCAGGCAGGCACTATGTCACTGAGCTAAATCCCTGGCCCAAGATGTGGCATTACTTTGAGTGGAGAAGGTAGGCATTTATCTCTGTTAGGAAACATTGCATTCATGCTGAAACAACAGTTTCCATCTTACCTGTAGGATATAAGTGTTTTTCTCCTCCTCTTCACCAACCTTTGGTCTGTGTCTGTCAAATTTCGTGTTGTTCCAGTCTGGAACCTACTTTTATTTTTGCCACAGTGGACTGTGTGAGTCCATACCTGAGTTTGGTTTGAATCTGCCATTTCTTCAATCACTCCAGACATTAATTTATCCTTCTTTGTGGATTATGTGCCCTCTTCTAGAAGATGATTGATCCTATCTTTTGTCCATTGTCCCTCTTTCGATTCCTAGTATCTAACCCTTTTTTAAATTAAATATGTAGCAAATACCATATAACAGTTTGTAACGTATCTCTTCATTCTCCCTTTGGCATGTGCTGAGAAACAAAATATTTTCTTTCAAAACACTAAAATTTATGGACCATTTTGCTGTTGTGTATGGTGTGGCATCTCACTTAAGATATCTTTCCCTGCCTTGAAGACGTGAAGGTACCCTCTTAAATATCCTTCTTGAAGTTTAAACATTTCACTCAAGTCCATTCAGCATTGATCTCTAAATTATGATGTGGAGAAGCTGTTGTGTTCTATATGAGTGACCAATGGACTCTGTGTCATTTATTAAATGGTCTATCCACCCTCAGGGACCTGCACTGTTGGCTCTGCCATCTGTGAGGTTTACATATGCATAGGTCTATTTCTAAGTTGTCTGTTCCTTCAGTCTGTTTGTCCACCTCTACACCAACAGCACAATGCCTTGATTGCTATATATTTATGACAAGTGTTAAAATTGAGGTGCTGGGAACTTAGCTCAGCGGCACAGCGCCTGCCTGGCAAGTGCGAGGTTGTGAGTTTGATTCCTGGTGCCGGAAAAAAAAAAAATCAAAAAATTGAAACAAAAACAAGTGTTAAAATTGATAATAGCACAGTTCCTCCCTAGTGACTTATTCAGATTGACGCATTGCATTTTCAAGTACATTTTCCTTCAATTTTTATTTATTATTAGTACATGTTTGCATATGTAATGATTACATTCCTCATGGGGGTTGGTACATGTATAAGACACATCTTAATGCTTTTTTCATCTCTTTTCCTTCCACTCTCTCCCTTCTTCCTCTATGTCTTGGTCCATGTACATTTTTAAAGGGTGTCTCATGGATTTTGCAGCTCTTTGCCATCTTTGATGCATATTGTTGCTACCTTATTGCTAAAAGAATGTCTTATGCCTCACTCTGGGGTCATAGTATGGGAATACCCATGATTTAATGAAACTAGTCAAGATGTTTCAAAGTCAAGAGACACCCCTGCCTTTTTTCTCTGGCTGGAAATGATACACCTGTTTGAAGTTTATCAGGTAAAACTTGAATAAAACTCAAGACCCTCATACTTGGCATGATTTCTGTCTTGATCAGAATAGCCTTGGCCATTGTATTAGACACTGTCCCATATCTAAAACAAAATACCAATATCTACAAATGAAAGGCGTAGAGGTTTATTTTGCCTCACAGTTTCAGTGGGTTCAGTCCGTGGTAGTCAGGCTCCAGGACAGGAACTACATGGTAAAAGGGCATCATGGAGGAAAGCTGTTCACAGCATGGCACCCAAGAAGCAGAAAGAGAAGAGAGGAGCCAGTGACAAGAAAATAACTCTCCACAAACCTGCCTCTTCTGACCAGGCTACACCTCTGACCAGGTTGCAGATTAGATTGGGGGGGCAGATATTCAATGTTCAAACCATAACATTCCACCTCTAACTCCCAAAAGGCTCATGTCCATGTTATTATGCAAAATGCATTTAGTCCAACTCTAAGTGTGGCCAAAGTCCTAACAGTTCTAGAATCACTGAAGTCTCAAGTCCAAAGTCTCCTCTGAGACTCAGGGCAAACTTTTGGTTGTGAATCTCTTATAAAAAAAAATCAAAAAGAAGTTAAATACTTTCAATAGACAGTGGCACAGGGTAAACATCTCCATTTCAAAAAAGGGAATGGAGGACAGAAAGGGACCAGACAAAAGCAAGACTGAAACCTAGCAGGGAAAACATTAAATCCTGTAGTTGCATGCCAGCATCTGGGGCAGGTTATTGTGCGATGTGAGCTCCACAGGGCTTAGGTAGCTCCATCTCTATGGGACTACTAGTCACAGCCCACGTGACGACTCCCTTGGGCTGACTGTACTCACTGCCTACAGTTTTCCTCAGCAGACATTTCTTGTTCCCATCATCTCTAACTTCCTGAGGTCCCTACTGCACTTCTCAATTCACTCTCATAGCTTCATGCACTGCCCTTTCAGGGACATATTTCCTGGCCTCCCAGGAGCTTCTTTTGTCATTTGGGTGGAAACTTTAATGACTCTACAACTCTTGAATTTTGCATGCAAACTGAAAAAAGCCAACACTATGTATGCCATCAAGCTCTGCAGCCAGCTCAAGTAGAAGCCTAGCTCCCTTGTACCATGCACCTCACAGTGCCTGGATGGCTGAAGTTGGATAATCACTTCCTTCTGTGGCCCTGCATGAGCAGGACATCCTGGCACTGTCTTCTCAAAACAGTCTTTCAAAGGTGTTTACTCTTTTCAGGTTAAAGTAGGTAGGTCTGGCCATTTCCTGAGATGCCTTCAAGGCATCTGTTCTGCTGGTATTGTCCTGATGCAAAGTACTTGGCTTCTTTTTAATGCTAATCTTTTCAGCAACTATGTTCTCCTTTGCCCCAGTTTTGCAGGTGCTTCCTTTTTGGTAAAACAACAAACTTTTGATATCTTTTTGCTACTGATTTTCACTATGTCTGCCTAAAAGCAGACAATAGTACCCATGCTGCAGTTTGACCTCTGAAAGATCTACTAGTCCACCATCTTTAAATTTAGCCACCCACAAAGTTTTATGATATAGACATAAATGTAGAGAAATTCTTTGCCAGAATTAAATATGCATGGCCTCTAGTTCAGTTTCTAATAGAGTCTTCATTACAAAATGAACCTCGTCTTTACTGTCTGTATTCCTATCAACACGCCGGTCCTCTGAGCTTCAATCTGAATCACCCAAGTTTGGCTTACAGCAGTCTAAGATTTCTCTAGCCAACACCTCTAAACATTTCCAAACTCCTCCCACAAACCGGTTCTAAAGGTTTCTGAACCACATGATCAGCTACAGTCACCATAGAAATGCCATTCCTGGTACCAATTTTCCTGGTATTAGTCAGCTTTTCTGTTGCTAGGACAAAACACCGAACACCTGTAATTTAAAGACAAAGAGGTTTATTTTGGCCCACAGTTCAGTGAGTTCAGTCCATGGTCAGCAGAATCCAAGGCAGAAATGGCATGGTGAAAAGGTACAGCAGAGGAAAGCTACCCACACCCTGATGACCAGGAAGCACAGAGAGAAAAAGAGGAGCTGGAGAAAGAATATATCCCTCTATGTGACACTCATAGGAACCATCTTTCTAACCACTGCCAGCTGGCTCCACACGAGATTTGGGGGGAACATTCTAGATTCAGACCATAACAGCAATTGATAAACAAACCTGTTTTGGCCAAACTATTTAGTTTGACATTTTAAAACTTGTAAATACCGCAATTACTTCCTTTCATTCTCATCCAGCTTGACTTCCTCCAAAGCAAATAGAGATCACAGTGCCATTCTTTGATGCCGTAAAAGTTAGGTTTCATAGGATTTTGTAAAGAGCTGAAATGTAGACTGAAACACAAACTAGATTAAAGTAAAAGAGACTATCTGTGTGAGAGTAGAGACCCGGAGAGGGCATTTAACTAGCCCAGGTCACACAGTCTCAAGAACTTGTGCTCCAAGTGACTAATTTAAAGATAACAATACACACTATATTAACCATTATTACACTCCTATTGTCTTGTTTTGAAAAGTTTTACCTTTTTTTAACTTTTATTTTCTTTTTAAAATAAAGTTTAAAAAAACTTGAATCTCTTTGTTCTATGTTCAATTCCTATGCTTTCTACACTATGCTAATGTTTGGCAAACTTTTTCTGGAGAGAAATGTAGTAAATAGCTTAGGCCTTATGAGCCAAGAGACAATATCTTCAATTCCTCCGGCAACTATTCTCCTGGAAAGGCTAATAATGTTTTTAATTCAATTTTATTTTTTATTGTCACATAATAACACAAATGTGTAAAACATTCTTAGCTCAAGGGCCACGTAAAACCAGGCGGATGGACCAAATTTCCCCTGCAGGTGGTAGTTTGCAAAGCATGCTCTAAATCATTTTAAAGAGTTTTGTGTGGAAAGTTTTATGTTAGAGATTTAACTTCTTGTTTCTGTATTTTGGGGATAAAAGGCATATGAAAATACAGTTATAGCCTAGCCCCAATATTATAATTGCCTTGAATTACAAATTAGGAACAACCAGAAGCAAAACTGTGCTCCTTAAAAGAAATTAACACTATACAGAATGTATTTGTGGCTCAGTTCTGAAAATGGCTTAAAGAAATTGGAATCTGGTTTCATCTTCCATGTACTGAGATATCTGCTATGTCTCAGGGACTGTTTGGTACCAAATCACAAAACTATGAATGGTAATGAATATGAAAATTCTTTCCTTTTCTTATTATTAGTACATGTTTGTAGTATATAAGTTTACACTCTTTGTGAGGGTTCGGTACATGTATATAAAATGTCATAATTACTTTTTAATTCCTTTTCCTCCCCACCACCTCCTCCTTCTCTCAACCCCCTTCCCAGCTAAGAAAGATCTTTCTGCCTACTTCCTACTATCTATCTTTTATTTTGCTCTTTATTTATAATTTGAGTTTCTCATATAAGAGAAACCATGTAATATAAGCTTCTATCTAATTTATTTCACATAACATTATGGTCTCAAGGTACATCCATTTTTTTTTATAAATTACTCAATTTTATCTGTATGGTAGAGTATTACTCCATTGTATGTAAATATCACATTCTCTATCCATTCATCTGTTGATGGACAGATAGGCCACTTCCAAGATTTAGCTCTTACAAACTGTGCTGCTATAACTATAGAGGCATGTATCACAGAAAGATGATGTCTTAACTCTTGAGAAGAAACCTAGAAGGGCAACCCTTGGGTCAAATGGAATTTCTACTTTTAGTTTTTTGAAATGTGTCCATACTGATCTCCATAGTAATTGTATTAGTTGACATTCTCACCAACATTGTAGAAGGGTTCCTTCTGCCCTGCAGCTTCTCCAGCATTTGTTATTGTTTGATTTCTTGATGAGAACCATTCTTTCTGTGGTGAGATGGAATCTCAGATAGTCAAAAAAACACAGTATCTGTGTATAATCCCTCATATAGAAACACTGGGAAAGCAAGGTTATTAATATATATTATTTTTTCTGCATTTAAACATTAAAATGTTCTGTTCAATTATTCTTAGAGCTTCCTGAAATCCAAGTATAGTATAACTGTAAGCATTTTCAGATATTCCGTTACTATTTCCAGCATTCAATTATGGGAAGTCTTCTTTTGATGTGGATTTTATCATTTGGCTCTTCTCTGATTTCAACACCTGTTGCTTCTCTCTTAGACATTTTAAAGGAAGTAGCATTTTCATAACAGCCCAGCACTATAATCTTTTCTGTCTCTGCCTCTAAATCCAAATCACTGTGGAGTGTGGCCAGAGTTACATCTTTTTCCTTTTTTTTTTAAATCCCTAAGCCAAAGCCTATAAAAACATTTCACTGTCCTACTGCTATCTCTGGGCATACAACTGGCTTTCCATTCTTCAGGTACCTGCTCATTATGAATTATAGACACTGGTTATGTGAAGTGAAAAATATTTCAAAGAGTTTTATGTGGAGAACCTGAAAAGTGCTACCCAGCCCTTTGAAATATGGTCAGCTGGATACCGTCAGCCTGCTTCTCGTTTATTCTGTGTCCCGTATTTTGAAGGGCCTTCTTGAAACTGCCTAGGGCTCTTCATAGTCTGGGTGTCTGGATTGAGAACTTTCTTATCACAAACTTACTGAAAGGCCACCAAGGGAACAATCTGTCAACCCCACAAAAATGAAAAGTGTACCTGAAAATATTTATTTTCAGACTGACTCATTCTTGAATGTCTGAAATTACACTGAATATTTTTTGGTTTGTTTAATTGGCTTAGAGTGTAGGAGTGAAACAATAAATAAACATCGGCTAAGCTTTAAATATAGGCTGTCCTCAGTAATTCATTTTTAGTTTTCATTTTTGCAGATAGGTCAACAACCTACCACCCCATCAACAGCCCCATCATTTTCTTTTCTTTAAAGAAAGTTAAAAAGTTATGGTTTTTCTGATTATGCTGGAATACACACACAAAAATTGTGAGATAGGTCAAGAGAATATAAAGTCAAATATGAAAGTCACCATAATTCGATCCTCAGAGATAGCAAATTTTAACCATGTAGAATTTTAGCCACCTCATATACTTGGAGAATGTTCATGCATATATACAGATAGGTAGTGTCAGGCTCAATTCTAGCATGACTCTCCCAGCACCCAACCTGCCTGCCAGCAGAGACGTTGTTCTCAGCTCAGCCCCTAGGTCGCCCTCACCAAACACAGGATATCATAAGAGATAACATAGAGTGTGGAATCTTCCAAGCACTGGGACAGCTGAAGACACCCAAATATACCATACACCCTGAGGACTTTGAACACTGAGACGCCAGAGAACTTCGACAACAGATGTTTGCCTAAACCCCATCACTTGAGGTGTCTTGCCTGATCTCCCCATTTGACTCCTTTGTTCAAGCCCTATAAAAAGGCTGCATTTTCTCTGTATCACACAGACGGCCTTTTCACCCTCTGTTTCCTTGCACCCAAGCACAATAAATTCCATGCTATGATGCGTTCCAAAAGCCTGGTGGTCTCAGCTGGTCTCTGCCTCGTCCTGTCCCAGTAGGTATGTAGGTAGGTAGATAGCTAGATAGACAGAGACAGAGCCAGAAAGTAAAATGGTGGTTTCCAGAGGCTAAGGGGGAGTGAGAATGGGAGTTAATATTTAGGGGGTACAGAACTTTAGGTTTTCAAGATGAAAAGAGTTCTGGAGATTGGTTGTACAATGGAAATGTGCTTTACACTTAAAAATGATTGGGATGTAAATTATATGCTGTGCTTATTTTATTGCAAATAATTTTAAAATCAGAAATCCTTCAGATTGTTCCTGTATTTTATTGTTCTATTTGCTTATTAGTTATATAATCATGGGTCTTAGCTTGTAATTTTAATTATCCAGAAAAAAAAAGCGAGGACAATACTACAAAGCTCTTGGACTTTGTTTATTCTTCAGGCCCTCAGACCTTGCCAACAATCTCTTTACTCTGAATGTATAGGCATCTACCAAGCTTTAGTTACCTTAGTTTTTGATCAGTTGCATACAGGAAACAAAAGTACAGATGAGATGCAGAAAGCTATACACAGGAAACCAGCAGTAGAAAGAAGGGAAGGCAGATTGCCTAACACTACAGAAAAGCATTACTCAAAAGAGCATATTTAACAATTTAAACCATATAGTATCTTGCCATCAAATAATGCGGATGAAAATATGCATATAGTGTCATTCAATTAATATTTATTTAGTGGCAGTTATGTGTCAGGAGTCCATTAGGATATGAAAGTATTCACAGCAACATTAATAGTGCTTTGCAAAGGGGGATATTGTCATTACACTCTATTTTAAAAGGCAGAAAGAATATAATACAATGATAGGGATCAAAATTTAGACACTTTAGCAGTAAATCCCAGTTACCTAGAAGTTTTACTTCTACAGAATATCTTGTGTTACCTGACAACCTTGGGTCCAAATGACATTCCTGTTTAAGAGCTGTGTATGGTGTAGTGACCCCACCCACCACATGAACTTGAACCACTTTACTCCTTTCGTAACCAAGGAATTTATAAGTACATTGCTCATAAAAGAGCAGTACAGTATATGCTTATTGTGAAGGCACATTTGCTTTGTTAAGCATTTTCAATGGTTCATCTTGATTTTAACCATGAAATTTTCTTGACTGTAGTCCTGTTTTATTGAGAAATGTGTGCCAATAGTTATAGTATATACTTTTGGGCTATAGGAAAATCTGACTTGGGACAGGAAAAAAAAAATGTTTGATGTACCATTGCCACACAGTGATGACTTTTTATGACTCCATCTCTCTTTCCAGGGAAGTTATAAACTACGAAGATCATCAATACAGTATCTAGCAGCAGTGGTTTTAATAACTGAATTCAGGGGCTGGGGATTTAGTTCAGCGGCACACTGCCTGCCTGGCAAGCACGAGGTCATGAGTTCAATTCCCAGTACCAGGGGGAAAAATAATAATAATAATAATAATAACTGAATTCTATAGTAAAGATAATTGTTCAAGAAAAGTGAGCTCACACAGAATTCTTGATTACTGTTGTCTGTAAAAGGATCTGTTTTTCATTAAAGTAAAGAAATGAAATTTGGAGACCCTACAGTTAAGCATGACTTTGAATATTACCGATTTTGCTTGTTCTATCATGAATGATGTCTGGAAAACAAACTGTCGACTTGAGGGCAGATGATCTCAATAGCGCTGTAACAGTCCACTCAAACACCCATTGCTCCCAGAAGTAATATAATGCAGCAATCCCAAGCGGGACTGTGTGACCTTAAGGCCGCCAACAGTACTGAGGTTCCCTTAAACACTTCCTGCCAAGCCCAATCCAAGAACAGCTGTACCACTTTGTAGACCTGTCTCCATACGTGATCATTTTGCATTTGTCCTCCTAGTAAACACACTTCGAAGGTTTTCTAAGTGCACTGCACATTTGAAAAGATGTCGAGAGAAAATGCTGCGTTTGTCTATGGCCATACCACATGAACACGCCCAATCTCGACCCTGAAGGCCCTCGATCTCGTCTGATCTCGGAAACTAAGCAGGGTCGGGCTTGGTTAGTATTTGGATAGGAAAGTGCTGCGTTTTTAGTGGGATACAATACTTATGAGATCTCTGTCGGAAGAAAACTCATTTAATGGGGCTTGTTGTTCTATCTGTGGTGTGCCTATGAAACCAACAGTGAAGCAAAGCTATCTAAGTGCCTGTTCTGTTGCTGCAACTTGAACAATCATGCTCTATTTTAGCAGTAACAGCAAAATATTTTTAATGCTAGATTAAAAACCAGGAAAATATTAGCAAAGTCTGAAAATACAGTCATCACGGAGAGCTCCTGAAGGTAGCTGATGCTTGACAACTAGAAATCAAGTGACTTAAAGTTTCAGTGTTTCACCTTATAAATTGTCTTACATGTGCCTACTGCTAGTTTAGGTTCTAAAATGCAGAATTAATAAAAATTCCTTTTTCACATCCTCTTGTATTCCTGCTTAACAGATATTAGCTTTATGCAGAATTTTTCATCTGTCAATCTACAAGAAGATGACCTGGAATGAAAGTCTCTGTCCCCCAGCCCACTATCATTTGTATCTTGTCTGCCTTTTCCCTGACCTCTGCTTTCCAACTCCTGCAGCACTCTTTGCTTTGGGTCTTACCTGTCCCACTGTGCCTGCTGTCAGATTTCTTTTCTCTGTTGTCAGTCCTAAGGTCTCTGGTTATTTCTCCATTGGCTTTCTCCTCTATCTGCTCAGAAGAGTTTTCTCACATGATATTAGTCGTCTGAATGAGAAGAAAAGATCAGTCGATCATCACAATGTCTAGAATATCCAAATGTTTGCTTTTCCAAAGCCATAGACTGCATTTCCTTGTTTATTTTTGGGTGACGTCTCACTCCAGCTGTCATCATTCTATTTATTTGCTAATCTCTCCACTTCCATGAAACGCTATTATTTTCCAAGTTTCACTTTTAATCCTCTTTAATTGGTCTAAAATGTATATATTTTAAATAGTCAAATGATTTGCATCCATGACCCGTCTTACGTACTTAGCACTCTGGAATCTATTTGTTCAGAGAGTCAGTGTTTGTGGAGCCTTTGCTACTTGTGATTGTAACCCAGGTGCTATCATCTCACTCTGTGGGAAGCCCACATTCTCCCCCAAGATTAGTGCTCTTGTCTGTGTCCTACATTTTGAGTAGCTTCTCCTTCTGATTTTCTTTCATTCTTTTTTTTTTTTCTGGGTACCAGGAATCGAACTTAGGACCTTGCACGTGCCAGGCAGGTGCTTATGCCACTGAGCTATATGCCCTCCTTCTGATTTTCTGTATTTGCAGAAGACTGAGTTCAGTTCAGTTTCTACAGCTAGGAGTGAACCACAGCAGTTTAGAGTGCTTCTTGTTCAATTTCCCTGAAAGGCACTTTCATATAGCAAACTTAACTGAAGATTCAAAGACAGCAGAGGAGACTTCACCTATGTTGGTAGTGCGCTACCTCTGAAGCTGTGATAGGTACGGCTGTGCCATTATTCCCAACATAGAGGTGGACAGCAGCTTACATTATTGTGTCAATGGAGAGCCCTATCACTCAGAATAAAGTATGACCTCATTCTCATGTTATGAGAACAGTTCACTGTGGATGCTTTGAGGAGCTGCTTGCTTTGTCCCGATGACTTGTGGGTGCGGGTTGTTGCCAGGATTCTTCATTAAGAACATTTTAAAGTAATCACTCTTCTCAGTTTCACCTCCCTAGCACAAAGGACTTATCAGCGCCTGCACATGTTATGCAATTACCTTTGCGGTAATCTTGTCTTCTATGTGACCGCAGTCATCCATACCCCTGTGTTAAGGTTTAGATCTAGATGTCCCCGCAAAGCCTCATGGGTGGGGCCTTGGGGAGGTGGTTGGATCGTGGAGGGTGATACTCATCAGCGGATTAGTGGGCTAATGAGTTTATAGCTAAATGTGACTTGGGAGGTGAAGACTGACTGGGGAGGTGGATCGCTGGGGGTGTGGCCGGGAAGGGTCTATCTCCTTGTCTCCTCCTTTAATCCCTCCCTGCTGCTTCTTGCCTGCCTTGCCATGAGCTCTTTATCCTCTGAGATGCCCCTCTGCCATGCTGCCCTGCTTTGGAGTCAGCTGATTATGGACTGAGACCTTTACAAATGTGAGGCAAATGAACTTCTTCTCATTTAACTTACGGGTGTCAGGAATTTTGTCTGAGTGATGACAAAGTAACTGAGACATCCTGCATGATATCGCCCTGGAACTTGACATTACCACTCATGGTCCTTCCGTAAACATTCCATTTTCCCATCCTCTGTCCTTCTAGCACCCTAGCCAGAATTCACACAGAGCCAGATCCAGTGAATAAGGTGGGTGTGGACACAACACGTTTTTATGAGCCTGCCTTTCTGTTAGATGGCGCTTGACCACAGCGTTCACCTTAGACTGCACCTTGTAAAGACATTCACAAAAGAGGACTTTCAGACCTGCTTCAGAAAGTTGTAACATGATGGGATAAGTGTGTTTGAAGGGAGGGGGAGAATTTTAAGGAGGATTAATGGCAGTGTGTCTTGTTACTATAATAATTTTCAAAAATTCAAGCATCACTATATATTTTGATCTTACATCATAGTCTTCCAGAAAGGCTTAACCAAAGGGTAAGAGTCGAACTGCTTCAATCCTGCAACCCCACTAATGCCTGCAATCCCCTTATCTGTCCCCTGGCTACTGTCTCCATGATCCTGATGGTGTCCTCTCTTTCTTCTTACTGATCTTTATAGTGCACGCTCAGTGAAGTGTCATAGTCCATTCTTTGCATATATTCTCCACCTCTTCCTTATTTTGATCCTTTGGCAAGATAAACCTGCTTCAATTCCACTGGCTCTCTGCAGCCAAATGTCACTGCCACCCTCCCTGCCTTCAGGTCTTCCCTGCAAAAGTACTTTGTCAGATGAGTCTCCTGGCCACCTTGTCCAGCCTTTCTCAATCTACCCTTGGTATTTTGTTTCCTTCTTTCTTATTTTAAATTTCCCCAGCAATTGTGATTATTTAAGATATGCAATACATATTATGGATTTATCATATCTATTGTCCCACACTCACTAAAACATCAACCATCACGACCCCCTTGTTTAGACTATGGCTTAGCACACAGTAAGTGCTCAAATAAACACTTGTGAAGTGAAGGTAGATAATACCACTCCTGAATCTGTGGGGAAATTTGAAGTTGGAAAGCAGGGAAGAAAGTGGTTGCAGGGAAATGAGAAACCATTACATCATATCACTGAGCACAACAGATGGTTTAGTTCAGCATCCTGTGTTTAGAAGAACCCATGAACACCCTCAACACGGGTAAGCTCCTGCTGCAGACCTTGCTTCCAAGGTCTCCCAACACCCTGCCGTGAACTTGCTGATCTTCAAGGTCATTGCACGTTTTCCCCTTCTTGGGATGACTGTTATTCTCCATAATCCCTGGGCATGCTTTCCTCTCTGCAGGGTACATGTAGCTTTGCCTGTTCTCCCTCCACTCAGGCTATGCCCAGAGGACTTCCTCCCACAACCAAATGGGCCCATTAAGTCATGGGAAGCTCAGAGGACACTTTCTACCCCCAGGAGAACAGCCCCTCTTCTCCCACAGCAAGAACCAGTGCTCTGATGGGAACATAGGGGTGAGTGTGATGCGGCTGCGTAGGAGAAGCTGAGCCACACGGTGCAGAAAGGCATGTAAACACTATTTCAGCACAACTCGACACATGTTATAGGAGCAAGTGTGCACAGAACACTACCTGAGGATTTAGGGAAGGTACGAAGCGTGTTCAGAAATGCAGTTAATGTTTAATTTTTTGAAAACTTTCTTACAGTAAAAGACATGTGTATATTAATTCCCTTAAACATACTCCCTTTTACTTTGAATATGATTATACCATAATTCCTGTCACTTTCTGAGGCAATTCTGGAAGTCTGTCTTATGTCTTTAGTTGCACTGCCATGGCTGCCCTGATGTCCTGAATCAATTCAAACCATTTACCCTTAATGGTCATTTTGACTTTGGGGGTGAGCCAGAAGTCACACAGAGCCGGATACAGTGAATCAGGTGGATGAGGACATGCCGTAATGTTTATATGAGCCTGCCTTTCTGTTAGATGGCTCTTGACCATAGCATTCACCTTAGATTGCACCTTGTAAAGACATTCACAAATGAAGACTCTCAGAACTGCTTCAGAAAGTTGTAACATGATGGGATACTTGTGTTTGAAGGGAGGGGAGAATTTTAAGGAGGATTAATGGCAGTGTGTCTTGTTACTATAATAATTTTCAAAAATGCAAGCATTTTCATCACACATTATGGTCCTCCAGGAAGGCTTAACCAAAGGGTAAGAGTTGAACTGCTTCATAATGAGCAAAACTAGCCAAGCGGAGGAAAGCTACTGAGAAGCAGGCGTTGTGGCCTAAACATTATGTGGAAAAGCACAGGAATGTGAAAGAGGGTGCAGGGTGTTGGTGGCCAGAATAGTGCACACAGCGCCACAGGGACCAGTGACCTGGGCCTAGGGAAGTCAGGGGCACCAGAATGCAGACAGCGTCCCACACCACGCCAGTGAGTACAGACTTGCCCCGATGGCCGTAGGTGATAACTACTTTTAATCAAAGAAGTGGCATAATCCATTTGGTGAGTTTATTTAGGGTTGATTATTAACCCCACCTTTCTTATATTTTACACTAAAAATGCTGTTTTATTATTTCATAAATACCACAGGGTTTAATATTAATAGTTTTGGAAACGAATCTTACTTTCATTTTAACACCTAATGTGCTATACCCAATATCTCAGTGTGGTCCGGGAAGCCCGGCAGCTGAATCCCCAGGCCACTCGCTTCCTCTGCTGTCCAGGATCCCTCCTCACTGGAGGTGGCAGCCCAGAAAAATGTAGGCTTACAGGGGCTCCAGATAACTTACATGTACTGAAAGCTGAGGGCCACTGTGCTTGCTTCCATAGGAAGAGCATGACACTAAAGAGAGAATTTACTGAATCACAATTTGATGTGAACTGATGCTCTCAATGAAGTCCGTTACTTGTAACCTATGCAGCCCAAAAAATCTCAAATGTGTATATCATACATTTAAAAAACAAATTCAGATATCAGATTCTCTTCTTATCCTTTATAGAGAGGGTAATTTATTGGCTTATGCCCAGCCCCACTCCAACTGTTAAATAGCACCCGCTGTCTGCCACGGGTTCGTTTCTGCTTTGGTTTGGTTTTGTTTTTGTCTTTTTGAGACAGGCTTTCACTGTGCAGTTCAGACTGGCCTTGAACTCACTTTGTAGCCCAGGCTGGCCTGAAATTCTCGATGATTCTCCTGCCTCAGCCTCCTGAGTGCTGGGATTACAGACCTGCGCCACCAGGCCTGTCTTCTGCCACTGTTATGCAAAAGATGTTTTGCATATTCATGAACAACTTCAGCCAGGAATCGAATCTGAGCCCAGGGCAACCACAGTGTGTTCTTCCTCCTATGGTGAGCTCCTCTGACGCAGAGCCCTCAGGGTTGCAGGCTCTGACTCTAAGCAGGCTGGAGCTCTGGATTGAAAAGTTAACTATGTATGTAGTATGGCTCTGTGCTTTAAAGTTTGCACACCATCTCCCCAAAATGAGGTTCACTCGTGTGCCCAAGGGAAAATGAAAAGTTCCAGCCTCCAGATAGAATTTGGACCAGCCCTGGAATGAGCACAGGATAGATGAGGGCCAAGGCCTCTCACGGTCTTAAAACCCGGTGATTTATGATCATGGTTCCCACCAGCAGCACGTGCAAATGCAGGTGACCTGTTGCATTTACTTGTGCCCGCTGAGAACACTCAGCATTAAGGTCTTCATCAAATGCCTCAGTCATTGTTCTTTAAAACTTTCCTATGTTTACTCTTGCTATATTTTTTTCTACAGGGAAGTCAAAACTAAGTTAGTAGTTTTCCAAATGGAAGAAAAATGTCACTTAAGATGAATTTAGAGTGCTTATTAGTTTGAGAAAACAGTCACTAAATCATGGGACTTTAAATGCAAAGTCATAGAAAAATTTCCATTTTTGAGGTGAACATTTTATTATTTAAAGTAAATGCTCTTTGTCATTAATTTTGAGTTTTAGAAAACTGATGCTAATTGGATTTTCTTTCATTGTTTTTTAGCAAAATAAAACATGCACATAGTAAAAAATAATAATAAAATGCTGATAATATTAAAAGTTTAGGACAGCCAGGGGTGGTGGTGGATGCCTGTAATCTTGACACTTGGGAGGCTGAGGCAGGAGGATCACTGCAAGTTTGAGGTCAGTTTGGGCTACATAGTGAGCTCAATGCCAGCCTGAACTGCATAGTGAAACCCTGCCTCAAAAAAAAAGCTGAGTGTATCTTTCCAAGGCCACCAATTTCTACTCTTGCAGCTATTTTTCTTCCATTTATTTACTTTCATATTTCTGAAAAAATGGGCTTGTAGAGTTTTTAAAAATTGCCAATTTTAATATTATTAGTTGTCTTGCAGTTTGGTAGAAGAGGGTCCACATGATTTACTGCTCTCCTTTTGCTTGAATCTTCTCAAATAACCTTACATTGTAATTCCTGGTTAAATTAGTATGCATAAATTATGGAAATTACGTTCACCCCTCAGTCACTACTTCCCATGTTTGTAAATCTTCTTGGACACTTTATAGTTCTCTACTGTTACACTCCTCAGACAGCCTGTCCGTCCCTTTGTTTACTTGCTGCCGTCTCTGCTCCCTCACCCTCTGCCTCTAACCTGGGCCGAGTACGCATGCTCATCCTAGGACTGACATTGTGAGTTAGATCCTGTCTGCAGGATCCTGTATCTTTTCTTTCCTTGAACTAATTCCCCTCTGTAGGGGGAGCAGATCCTCCAGTTATTAACTATGAACGTGTGCCTAGACAGTAACCTTTTTGATTCATTATATATTTTTAAATGTCCTTGTGTTTCCTCCAACTTAATGTACCATTTGGCTGATGATAAAATCCGGACTGAAAATCAATATGCTGTACAATCCTGAAACCACTCTTTCATATCGCCCTTGTGGAAATGCTGTTGACACACCCAGTGTCGTTTTGATCCCAAGCCCTGTGTGTGTGTGTGTGTGTTGTCTTCGCTGTCGTGTATTCTAGAATCTTCTCTTTGTCTCCTGTGTTCCATAATGCTGGGATAAGGTGTCTTGGTTGTGTGTGTCTATGAGAGGAGATGGTTTAATATACCCCATCAATCTGAAAAATTCATTTGTAACACTTAAGAAAATTTTCCTTTACATTATTTGTTTAACAATTTTCTTCTCAGTATCTTGCATGTTTTACTTATTTATTTTTTAAACTCTTGTTGGTCACACTCTGATCATCCTGGATTGACTTTCTTGGGTTTTTTTTTTTTTTTTCCTTATTGTTCACTCCTTTTTCTTTTTGTCCTGTTTTCCAGAAAGATTTCCGGAAAGAGTTTATCTTACACTATTTTAAACCAATTTTTAATTTTAATTGTGGCTCTATTATTCATTGCCATCTAACAAATTATCTGAAAATGTACAGCTTAAACCAGCAGACATTAATGATCTGACATGACGTCTGAAGGTCAGCCGGACTGGGTGGTGTGGGACTCAGATCTCTCGTGGATGCATAGAACTGTCTATGGGGCTTCAGTCATCAAAGCCTGGATGGTGGTGGAGAACCAGTAAGCAGGACCACACATGCGCAGGACTGTGCCAAAGGCCTCAGTTTCCCCATACGTGAGATTCTCCAGAAGACAGCTGGCATGACGCCTGGCTTTCCCCAGAGCAAGGAATCCAAGAGAGACCACAGAAGCTGGAAGATCTCTTTATGACCTGGTCTCAGACATGACATATTTTCACATCAGTTGCACTGGCCAATCCTGACACAGTGTGGAAAGAGACCACATGAGCACCTGAATACCATGGCAAGGGGTCACTGGGTGCCATCTTGGAACCTGCCTACTGCAGCCCTGCATTCCAAATTCGCTGTGTATTTATATCCCCTTTCTCTTCTACATGTGCCCACTTTTCTGGAGTCTCCTGTTTTGGGAATCCTCCAGCACTGCAATTCAAACAGGTTAACATTGGACTTCTCAGCTCAGACCCCAGATTATTATCCACATAACTCCTAGTAACTATCATCAGCTTCTAGATTCTGCCTAGCAACCTGTGGTATCTGCCCTTTCCACTATTTTATGTTTCCACTGTTTTACTCCCCAAGAATATCTATCTTGTTTCCGAGTTTGAGTTTTCCTTTTCTCTATATCTTTTATCAGAGCAAAGGAAGTATGCTGCTGTTCACAAACTTACCCCTGACTCAAAGTGTCCTCTTGCCATCCACCTTCCAAACATTAATTGACAGTTTTCTTCTGCTTCTTTCTTTCTTATCTTTATTTTGGGCAGCTTTCCCTTTGTTGGGACAAAATGAGAAAATACACAATTTAAAGGAGGAAGTGGTTTGTCCGGCTCATGGCTTCAGAGGGTTCAGCCCATGGTTGCCTCCAAGGCAGGAACGCCATGGCTGAAACACATGGTGGAGCAAAGCTGTGCAGCTCATGGTGGCTGGAAGCAGGACACAGGGGAAGGACACTAACAAGAGATATACCCTCTGAAGGCCTGCCCCCAGTGACCCATTTGCTCCCACTTGGCCCCACCTTGTAACTGCACATTCAGCTAATATATATGGATTAGTCCATCCATGAGTTTAACACCCCATGATCTAATCAGCTCTCCAGAAGTCTCTTAATCCAGTCAAGTTGACAATTAAGATGAACTGACACCTATTTTCATTGTCTTATGGGTTGACTTTTAGATTCTTCATCCACCCTGTTATTCTATATTTCAAAAACAGAGGACAAGTATGAAAGTATTTAATAAACTATAATCTTGGATTAATTCTTACCCATACAAGCAAGCCGGTTTTTCCTGCTTATTACTTGGAATGATACTGCTACTTGAGCCATGTCCATACTTTCAGATGATGCAGCATGACTTGTCCCTAGAATCTAAAAGAGACATCAGTTTGGAAAAGTGGCCTTGTGTTAGCGCTGACCCTCAAGCATCTGGGCATTCCTTTCTTCATGCTTATGGGTTAGCAGAAAGAAATAGATGTTTTCTAAAATGTCTTATATTTCTGTGACTAAAAACAGGGATTTTAGCAATTCCTAGCACTTTTCACAAACTAAACAATATGGAACTTTAGGAGACTTTAATATTTGTGCTTGACAGTTGGTATATATTTAGCCAAGGAACAGCTTGTAAGAGCAGTGTAAGGCATCTGTCCTCCACATGGACAGGATCTAAAGATGGCCTCACCGGGGAGGTTTAGGAATAGGCACACTTACAGGGCAGTCCAGAGAACTCTCAAGAAACTGGTTAAGTTGTTAGTTAACAAGCAAAGTCTCATCAGTTGCTCCTTTGCTGGTTGTCTTATAAAAGGGAACAAACGGATTTTATATACAAACTGTACTCTGTTGTTTTTTTGTTTTGTTTTGTTTTTCATATTTTCAATAGAGCTTTCTGAAAGAACCATTCCTACAAATAGACAAACCTAAGGGGCCCCCAAATAGCTCAACATGTTTCTTCAATTACCATCCCGGAGTTTAGATTTTCTATTTGGAGCTTTAGTTTTTGTGTTAAGAATGATTGGTTCCAAGATGATGTGTCAGTTCATATTAGTCGTCTTTCCCACTGTTGGTACAAAGCAGGGGTTACTCACAGCTTAAGGAGAAGTTTACTTTGGCTCATAGTTTTAGAGGATTCAGTCCCTGGTCAACTGGCTCTAAGGTGGAAACATCATGGCAGAAGGGTATGGCGCAGCCAAGATGCTCAGTTCATGGCAGCCAGGAAGCAGAGTAAGCGAACAGTGCCAAAGAGGAAGGAAGCAGGAACCACATGTACTGGTAATACCCAAGTCTAATGCTCAGCCTTTCTGTCACTGGGACACAATACCTGATATCCACAACTTATTGAAGGAAAGGTTTACTTGAGCTCACAGTTCAGGAGATGCAGTACATGGTCAGCAGGCTCTGGGGCAGAAGCATCATGGCAGAAAGGCATTGAAGAGCAAAGTCACACAGTTCATGGTGACCTGGAAACAGAGCAGGGGAACAGTGCCTGAGAGAAATGGTCTAGGGACCGTGAATAGTACCCAAGGTCATACCTCCATGACACACTCAGGAGTGTGCTTCAATAATGTTGTAGTCATTTTTTAATCCAATGAAATAGGCAAATACCCCAAGGTCATGCCTTCGTGACCTACTCAGACACACCCAGAAGTGTGCCTTACTGGTCCCTTCTGTGTCTCCCAAGCCAATCAAGTTGGCAATGAAGATTAACCAAAAATTAACCCATCAACACACATCAAAACACTATATGAGCTTAGCTCTCAGAGAGAAAATTCATCAGTGAATTTTAGATGAAAAAGCAAATAGCACCCAACAAAAAGAGCTAGAAAAGGCAAGAGGAGATGGTCCTTGCTGTTTTACTGTGTCCCAGAGTCTTAACCTGTCTTAACTGTCCCAGACAGTCTTAACCAGCCTTAACCTGTCTAACAATTTCCTCAGACCAAAGGAATGAGAAAAATAAGAATGGAATAGAAAATTTTTATGAAGCAAAAACTAATTGTTTCTGCTTTAAAGGAGTAGATCATTTTCTTGTGAGAATTTACTTGCTTTCTTTATGCTGTTGTAATTTTCTTTTGTTATAGAACATAATCATGGTTCAGTGTTGCTTAGCAGATAGCAGAGCGGGTTGATTGGTTTGTGTTTGGAAGTGGTCATTTCCTTTACCTAGAAAAATATAAACAAGACGGTCCTATGTTTGTTTCTACTAACTTTTTTAAAATTTCACTTCTCCGTAAAGTTTGAAGCATTAGAACTTTGGAACTACGTGATGTACTAGGTTCTTCTGATCTTCAAATTGCATTACCCCCCCAACTTTGGACCAAAGTATAAATGGGGAGGGGAGGTAAATATAGGAAGGGTGGGAAGGACAGAATGAGCCCTATCTGCTGTTCCAGGTGGAAGAACCAGATATCACTAGAGCTCAAAGCCAGTTCTCCTTTAAGTTTCGATCTTAATATTTTAAACAACTTTCATCCTACCACAGAAAGAAAATGTAATCAAGATAGTTTGTACCGCATGCATATCGGCAGGCTTTTCCTGTAATAATAAATATTAGGCTTCATAAGCTAAGAGACAAAATTAAGGCTATTACGTAGATACCTATGTATTAAGACACCAAAAATATCCGCAACATTTTTATAGGTGAAATACAAACTTTACTTATGGGCTCTGTAATCTGAAGTTGAAATGACCTTCACATGCTTCAGGATTTTTTCAGTGATATAAGACATAAAAGCCATTCTAGCCGGGCGTGGTGGCACATGACTGTAATCCTAGCACTCGGGAGGCTGAGGCAGGAGGATCATTGCAAGTTCAAGGCCAGCCTGGGCTACAAAGTGAGCTCAAGGCCAGCCTGAACTGCACAGCGAGACCCTGTCTCAAAAAGACAAAAAAAAAAAAGGCATTTTTAGCTCGTAGACCAACAGAAATGAGCGGAGAACTGATATAGTCTGTGGGCTAGTTTGTCAACCCCTGGCTTATATATGGCACACTTCATGAACTGCCATGCTATGTTTACCTCTGGGGCTTTCCAGTGCAGCATCAGAGGTACAGCGACACTGTTTGGCCAGGAAAAGGTACATATTCTCCCTCCCGCAGGGTCTTGGAGGCCCCCAGAACCTGTTGATGAGAAACATACCCCAGGGGTTGAGACCATGTCTTTGTGTCAAATCCCTGGGGCTCAAATTCAAGCTCATTCTTACCATGGTCCTCCAGCCTCTTGATGTCACAGTTTTCTAATCTGTCAGATAGAATGAGGCATGAATAAAAGAGAACACAAGGAAGAGTTCTGAGCACAGCGCTATTCATAGTTCTCAGGAGCGCTGGTGTTCCCATATACTGATGAACACTTATTTCCTATACCGGTGCCCCCATGAAGGGTCCTGTATAGTCTTCATCACACACGAGTGTTGGAGGCTTCTCTGTTCTCCCAGATGTAAAATCTTTTGGGAGAAAAAGAAGAAGAACCAGAATGAATGGTTCTAGGTGCGTAGCACTGCCTGCAGTGAGACAGGCAGAACATTCTTCTATTGTTTGTTCACAAATGAACTCTGATTGCCAGCTTCTTTGTCAGAGCCAGTAATCTGCATGCCCACACTCACCCAGAAAATAAAAGCGGGTGGCTGGCTTAGAGAGTCTAGACTAGCCATGGCTCCCTGGACAGGAGCTGAAGGATGGGAAGTGGCAGCTGCAGTGAGATGTGTGGGATTCCCGAGTGAGGGGACGGCCCTTCTGGGTGGGCAGGACGGTCCCTGCAGAAGGGCGCCCATGGAGTCCATCTCCTTCCCCGCAGGGCAAGCTGCCAAGGGTCGCCGTCAGTGCTCAAGGCAGACACGGGTGGAGGCAGCCCAGCAAAGGGTCTGTCTGGCATGGTTTGGCCCGGACTTGGTCAGCTCTTCTTTTCACACAAAACCTTTGCCTCAGGCGATTGGCTTGGCAGAGCGGCTGGCAGGGTCAATAGTCATAATGCAAAATCAACAGACCTGCTCAGTGAGCTGTTAACCAGCTGCGAATGGTGCCAACTTCCCCTCCCGCTGAACCAGGCTGGGCTGAGTGTGGGGGAGGAGAGAGGGAGGCCACCTCCGCTTCACATGCAAGCTCAGAAATGGGACAGATTGTGTCCAGCATGTAGAAAGGAGAAATAACCAGATTATTTTGGAAATTATTTTCTGAACTATTACCCAACAGTGAAAACGTATGTACTTAACTGTACGTGGTGGTATATGGCTATAATGCCAGCTAGTAGGGAGGATGAGGCAGGAGGATTGCAGGTATGAGGCCAGGATGGACAATTTAGGGAGACCCTGCCCCAAAATAAATTTCAAAAGGCTGGGGATGTGGTTCAGCGGTAGAGCACCTGCCTAGCATGTGCAGGGGTCTGGGCTCAGTCCCCTGAATAAAAGTATCGTGTGTAATTACACCCTTGATTTGTTTTAAGAGTAAAAGGACAATGTTGTACTGCCTGCCATGCTGGAGGGATGTAAGACACCGTTTCTACTCGCAGATGAGTGCTCATGATAAACACTCATTTTATGAGCAGTGATAAGTGTATAAACTACCGGTAGCTCTCAGTGATCAACCTTCATTATATCCTACCTACTCTAAGCGCTCTACCTGTGATAACCAATTGAACTCCATTTCACAGATGTACTCACAGAGGCAGTAGCGTGGCTTAAAGTCACACCAGGGGTTTGGCAGGGCTGGGACTTGGACTTAGGAACTCTGCCTCTGGACCAGTGCCCTTCACCCCCGTGGCACACGGCCCTTCACAGCATGTCATGTGCAGGTGGTACTGCAGGATGCACGGGTGGGACATGGGTGAGGTCTGTGAAATGCCCGTCGATGCATGGGTGCTATGGGAGCAGAAATGAGCACCAGAGCGGCCAGACCCGCGCCCCAGGAAGTGCTTGCTTCCTCTGTGTCATGCGTTTGATGTGGCGCCTGTCATTTATAAGCCTGAAGTACCATGAGGGTCTCTAAACAGTACCGTATTAAACAATACACATTGTAGTCCCTGTGTGCGTAATACTTAATCAGTGAACATACTTTAAAAATACTGTCAACAAACACAGGTTAGTTCACTTATAGTGCGACAGAAATAATTTACAAGACTTTACTGTTTCTTTGACAGGAGGAAGTACGTGGGAAGAATTTGGCTAGTTCAGGATGACCAAGGGAAGGACATGGCTATGAGTGACAGGGCTGGTTCAGGCTGACCACACATGTGTGTCTTTTGGCATGGAACCTTGTAGAGAGAGCGGAGACCCCCACTGCAGAAGTCCACTAAATGTATAGTGATCTGCACATGGCCTCTGACAGCGTCTCAACCCCTCCTCACAGAAATCCTGCAAGGCAGATCCTAGGCTATTCCTTCACACATGGGGCGACTTGAGAGGATTAACTAATCTGCCCAACACTCCAGTTAGTAGCTCCCAAAGCTAGGGGTAAATCTTATAGGGATGGATCTGTACACCATACACTTGTGACTTATGATTTCTGGACTTGTAACCCTTCTTAGACTCTCCACAATGAAAGTTTTTTTTTTTAGTCCAAGTGAAGCCATTCAAGATGAATGCAACTGGGCCAGGGATATAGCTCAGCGGCACAAGTGCCTGCCTGGCAAGCGCAAGGTCCTGAGTTCGATCCCCACTACCAAAAAAAAAAATAACTATGCTCAAAATGAATGCAACTATTAAGAGAACGACTCCCATAAGGTCAACTATTTAATATTCAAAAGTAGTAAAATATCATAAAGTCTTGGATCATTTCTGAACTTCAAGGTGGAGAGAAGCCACAGTCATTAAGAGCTTCCTATTCACAATTTCTTACTTCATCAAGGTGCACTATAAGAAAACGAAGAGGTGCTTTATTGTTGGAAAAGGAGAAGACATGAAAATGTTGCTTTAGAAATATCCACCAGTTATGTTTCCTTAATAGTAGCCTTTGGCCATACTGGTTTGTGAGTGATCTAGCATTTTAATAATTGTTAATGAATTATATCCCACTAAAGTATTCATAGTGTTTCAAAATAGGTCCATAAAAGTGGATAAAAATCATTCCAATGAAAATATGGTCCTTGTATCTTCTTGGCAAACAACTTATTTGAATATTGACTTACTGAAACTTTTTTTTCCAAATTAAAAAATTTATTTGAAGAAAAACAGCATCATACAAAGAATTTACTCTCTTGAATGTTGAGCCACCGTCACCACATTCAGAATCACTGAAGTGCCCGATTTCAGGAGGCCTACTGCCGTGGCCGTTGCAACATCAGCCGGGAGGGGCTTGTTTCTAGCCCAGCAGCTGAACAACTGGCAGGGAGCTGCCCTGACCATAATTTTGAGTTCATTCAATCAGGAGGAGCATCAACGTGTCAGCAAAATTGCCACATACTCTGAAGTCCTAGTCAGCTCAATTATATACATGCACAGGCAGCCCATGCCTTGCCAGTTTAACTGAGAATTAAAGCTGGAACGATTTGGGAGCAGTTGTGCTAACGCTGGCGTAGAAAGGCAGCTGTGGTCAGGAGTCTCATCAACAGTGTGGACACACGCACATGGTTGACAAGGTGGACACGTACGGGAAGAGGGCACCGTTGTTCGTCTCAGGGCGATTCTCCCCTTGACCAACTGCTGGATGGACTAAAACTCTCCACACTTTCTATACCAGAGGCGGAGTCTTCTCCCAGCACACCAGCAAGGGCCTGACTCACTACCAGATTTTATGATTGCTAACATGTAGTCATTTTTTACTCTAATTTCTCCCAGTTGCACTTGTTATTGGAACAAAATAATTTGATTAAGCACGAATGGCCACTTGTTTAAATATGAATACATAAAAACTGTTCTTGTGAAAACAATGTTGGAAGATTTGATAAAAACAAAATGGAGAAAATTGCTACGCCAGTAGAGGTGACTGAAATAATATTTGAAACCCTAGAGAAAAGTATGGTTTTATGTCAAGAAAGATGCTATACTCAGGAACTCTCACAAGTGTCTTTAAGCAGTTGGCCTATGTCAAGGGTACTCACACTGGAAATTGTTAAGTGCTACAACTTAACAAGAACAGTGCAGTAGAACCTTACAAAACAGACCCATTCCCACAGAACCCCCTCAGTCCCCTCACCCTGTCTCACAAGGTTGAGGATTAGTGTTTATTAATGTATTTTAAATTAAAATAAAATGTCTAGTGTTCATGTATCTGTATTTGGTTTCTTTTTTTGGGGGGGTGGTTTGGTTTTGGTTTTTTGAAACAGGGTCTCACTATGCTGACCTTGAACTCAAGATCTTCCTGCCCCAGTCTCCTCAGTGCTGGGATTACAAGCAAGCACCACCACACCGGGTTGGCTTGTTTAGTTTCTTCATTTTACCTGACTTTTTCAAATATCTAGCCAGCTGGTACTGAACAACCCAACAGGGCTTCTATTTTAATGTGAAAACAAACAATATACAAGCAAAAACATGATTATTATATCTGAAAGTCCAAGATCCAAACTGAGGGACAATAATGGAAAAAGCCTAGGATATACTGTGTGTATGTGACAGAAAAGAGGGGTTGAGTCCCCATGGGAGGTGACGGGAAGCCACACCCCAGGCAAGGAGGGACCCCACGGGAACAACAAACACACTTGACTTCTGATGCCAACAGAGTGGTTCCTAAATGTCCTTCAAACCATAAGTGCGACTTCTTGAGACCTCATGCATTAATGACAGACTGTAAGCATTCATTGAGATGAAATCTCAAGTACAGAATCAAACATGTGCTGCGCATTAAATAGCTTTTTATTTTCTATGGTCAGTAAGGACCCTGAGTAAAGCTGACAGTCTTATTTAAAAGTAGTTATCTGAAAGTGCAGCAATGCTGAATTGTTGATTTTAAGAATAATGCTGCAATTGGA
The DNA here is from genome assembly GCF_000276665.1 of Chinchilla lanigera. Taxonomy (NCBI): domain Eukaryota; kingdom Metazoa; phylum Chordata; class Mammalia; order Rodentia; family Chinchillidae; genus Chinchilla; species Chinchilla lanigera. The sequence continues at coordinate 7,334,852 of NW_004955453.1, read as the reverse complement.
TACGAATATACTTTTTGTTTGGGGGAGAGGCACACAGAAATATCAGGGGTGAGATGTCAGGCTGTCTGCAGTTATGAATAATTTGGCAAAAAATGTATGAGTGTGTGTGTGTGTGTGTGTGTGTGTGTGTGTGTGTGCACACGCATGCACCCAGAGAAAGAGGGAGAAGGAGGAATGGAATGGGTGGGAGCACATGTCAACAGTGTGTGAACCTAAATGCAAGGGTAGGTGAATACTTATTGCACTGTTTTCAATGCTTCAACGCTTCTAAATTACTATGTATTCTTCTAGGGATTTGCAAATTTTCCCAGAAAATGGTTTTAATCAAAGAAACTAATGAGTAATTAGCCTTGTGCTGATTTTAACGTGTTAAGCTAGCCAAAGTTTCTAGTTTCATCCTTTGCCATTCCTACCTTAATCATCGATCATTTACACACAGCACACATTTTAGCCATGACAACCCAAGAATAGCCATGTAATTCATACGCTTTAAAATTCCACGTCCAAACTGAACACAAACAAATTACCCACTGTCAAGCACAAGCATCCGTTCAGTATGTATTCCATGGCAGGAGAGCGGTGGGAACAAGACTATAATTCCTTCTCTCCCTAGACAGTCAGTCAGTCATTCGGGAAAACAGCAAGGAAGGCACAACTGCGAATATTCCATGAGAATAGATAGGAAAGGGGACCAGGTTTAGCCTGGTACAGAGAGCCCTTCCCAGCCCTCGTGGCAGTCCAGGAAGTTTATAGTTGTAATACTGTGGAAAGGTTATCGGAATCTCATCGAGTTCATTCCAATCTACCACTGCCAGTGCAATCCACAGTGTAAATAAAGATGCAATATACCCAAAATGGTGGGAAACCAAGGGGGTCCTGAGTCTGCTATGATGATGGTTATTTGGAGCAAAGGGCTCGACCCAGGACCAAACCCAGATTTTATTAATTCATGAAGAAGGGAGTGGCTCAAGGATGAGTGACTGTGAGAATGGTGGGAAGTAGGTGAGTGCCCTGAGCTGGGCTAGGTAGGAGGCCTGAAATCACCTCTGCAATATGCAGAGAGAAGGATGTGCAGAAAGAGTGATCTGCATACACAGTGGAGGTAGTATGTGATGTTTTGGGTTCAGTGCTTCAGCTCTGATGTGTGATCTTTTAGGCCCTGGGAAGCCACAGCCTCTTATCTTGAAGCTCATTTGCAGCGGACAGCATAGAGCACTGTGGCTGTCCATCTCACCCCAGCTCAAACGTGTTTTATTTGGGAGCTACAGGGGTGGGGAAAACACTGCCCTGTCCCCTTTACTCCAAAGACTGCACATCAGCTGGACCGATGTGCATGGCTTAAAGCCAGTTGAGGGGCTAAGGAAAAGTGCCAGCCAGCTCTGCACACAGCAATACATGGAAAGAGGGCCAGGTTCAGCCCAAATGGGGACAGTTGCTCCTCCTTTAAGGAGAGTTGCCCAGGGGCTCCTCCAGGGCCTGGAGCAAAGCAGCAAACAAATTGTTTGAGTTAAGACTGAAAGATGAATGAGTTAAGATTCCAATGATGAAGGACAGATATGACCCTAAGCTTAGCACTAGGGCCCCTTGTCACCTGGTCCCTTCTTAGGGGTTAAATGCTACTACGGATCTGCCTCTGCTTTCTCTGGCCTTGGAGTGCTCGGAGTCCAGGCGCTGTGTGGCATCGGATGGCTGAAGAACCAGAGATGCTCGCTGTCCATTTGAAAGTAGAGGCTCCATGCACACTGGTGCACCAAGCCCCGGCCAGCGTGAGCTTTCTCAGCTGCACATGGCAGCCTCCGGGTGAAACTTGGGCACTCCTCATGCTGTGCAGAAGCAGCACGATGGCCCCTCCCCCGGAAAGGGACGCACACTGGCACAAACAAAAGCCTGCCTTGTCTTCAGGCAGCCTTTGTTTGAGTCCAGGGACAAAAGCACCTCCCAGGTAAGGGAAGCTGATGGCCTGGGGAATCCAAGCTTGTAGATGGTGGCCTTAGTAGTGTGTCCTTAAACGTGTGACCGATGTGAACATAGAAATTTAAAAACCCAGAAAGGCCAGGTTAACATAATTAAGTCATAGTATGACCGAATGACCCACACAGGTGGCAGGAAAATTGGGAGAATTAGTCTGCTACAAATATCAGCGCTATGGGAGACTACAATCTCCTTCTTAATCCGTTACTTTCCATGCATGCAAATTAAAATGTGCATATGGTACGGATCAGTGGTGAGTGTCTGAAAATCGTTATCTATTCCCTTCTATGAATGGTTGGAAAACCACTGTCCTCGTCTAAGGAAATATGTTCCATTAATAGTTGGGGGTACTTTGGGGCACAAACAGAATTTCCTGTTTTAATTTTTGACAACCTTTAGGCTGTAACTAATTGTTAGATCCTTCTTGCGTATCTGTCTTCCTGAGAAACCACTTTGAAGATACCACCATGTATTGCAGTAGCCATTGATATTTTCCTACTAATCTATCCATAACTCTGTAATGTTTGTATTGTTCCTATCCTATTTCGTAAATGGATGTATGTTTATTAGTATGTGTTTCCTACAACAACCATTGAGAATAGTTAATGATTATTCAATAGGTCACTCATGTATAGCTCTATTTATTTTCTTTAGAAGCCACTTTGAAGATACCAAAGTATAGTACAACAACTATTGATAATCTCCTACTTCTTTTGTCTGTAACTCACTATTATTTGTCTATTTGTTTTCCTGAGAAACTATCTTGTAGATAACAATATGTAAAACAATAGCCATTGATTAAAAAAAAAAAAAAAAAAAAAGGAAGAATTTCCTATTTTAGGACTATCTCAGGCGTTTTTTCAAATTTCCAGTTCATGCAGCCAGCCTACCTCCTAGACTTCTGCTGCCTCTACTATTAATTATTTTTCCCTCCTTAGGAAAGCAAAGGAACATTCTGTTAACTTTAACCTGAAGAAATAAAATCAGGAAAAGGGTTAATATATAACCATAGAATGTAGCATGTAAGTCAAAACACACTAAATCCATGATTTGTAACTATTTTACTCTTCGTTGCTTTATTGGCAGATTCAAAATTTTAAAGGTTGAGCTTCCCTAGAGTTGGTGCTGGATGAGTACGGAGTGCTGAGGATGTAATTGTGTCAAAGCGGCTGCTTAGATGGGATAAGGGTCCCCCAGCTCACTGCCAAGTGAAGAGCTTATGAACTCGCCAATATTATGCCACCTTGTACTTATGACAGTGGCGGCGTCATATGGTCCAACCAATTTTTTGGGGGGAGCTAACTTTGTCTTTTCTATAAATTCCCTAAAATTCCTAAGTATAACAAGATGACGTGCACTCATCTGACATTTCTCCTACGATGCAGTATCTTCTTACTTTTCTGCCATTTCTGTTGATGTACTGCCACAGCATCGCCATAGCGCCTGGGACTCCGAGAACACAGAAATATGTTTGCTGCTGCCCTATCAGCTCGGATCTGAGAAGCTGTTCTAAAGCAAACCCTTCCTGTTTCCCTCTTCCTAGGGCTGTGCTTGTACAGACAAAGGCCAGTGTGTCTGCAGTGGGACCAAAGGCGAGAAGGTAAAAGGACAATGTAACTCTGATTTTCTCACTGTAAATGTCATCAAGTAATTCACACTCTTCTTCCACGGGCCACAGAAAGAACATCCGTACGTTGTTCCATTCCCCAAATCCAACTTTAAAGTACGTGGATATAAATGAAAACCAACAAAATAGGGCCAGGGGTATAGCTCAGCATCACAGCACCTGCCTGGCTAGCACAAGGCCCTGAGTTCAATTCCCGGCACAAAAAACAAAACAAAACAACAACAACAAAAAACACTGAAACAAACACCACCACCCCAAAAAAACTCAAGGAAGAAAAAGCCACTTCTAGGAAATCTCAGATACACTGTGTAAATACTGGCAGTTAAATTAACTCTCATGCGTTATAGAGAATCAGTAACAAGTTAGCAGAAAAAGATAATTCGCAAAAAGCCTCCATGTATATACACTGTTTACAATGTTGCTAAACATGAGAGAAGAAAAGAAAACAACGTGATTCGCTTATTTTGACATAAAATAAACATTGAAACCCACGGGTGTTGTCCCACAGTATTGGTACAACATCTCCCCCTGGTGGGAGCACGCTGAAGCTGCATGCTAGTTGAAATCAAAGTTCTGCAGGGGGAAGTAGAAATAGCTCCATAGCAGAATTCCAGAAAAACAGGAATGCTGTGAAATCTCATTAATTCGCTCCATTAACTTGCAATTTGTGATGATAAAGATGGAAGCGGAACTAAAGTTGTTCTTTGTTTCCAAAACTCCTCATAGGCACTAATTGTTTGACAATACTTCAGGATGTTTATGTGAAAATATTTTAAGAGAATGTATTTTAAGCTCTTTAGAAGAAATGACTTATATGTAAGTTGTATGCTAACTGTAACTGTTATTGTTATATCTACTTAAATCGTTTTATAATGCTGTGTAGTTTGACTTGGGTGTTTTCCTGAAGCTATGAATGTATATTCAGATTTATGTTGGAAAACACCCTCTCTCTGATTCATCCTGCACATAAGCATTTATTTCCTGTCCAGTATTTGCAAGGTAGGACATTTGCACTTGTAGAATATGAAAAAATACCTAAGTAGTGATGGGCTTTAGCAAATTTTTTTTGCTCTCTTCTGAGTAGGTGTGTATATTGATATGCACAAATGTAAAATAGCTGGTTTGATTGTTTTTCAGCTGTATAATGAAATTACACAAATAGCCAGTACCCTTTACTGCTAAGCAGTAATGCAAGGATCCATATGCATGGGAAGGTTACTCACTGGTGGAATGTTTTCAATCACTGGACCTAATGAACTTCGGTTCACTATTCCAGGGACTTTTCCATAGTATCATCTGACTCCCTCTAAAAATTTATTTAGCTCACACTTTTGGCTGTGTTACCTCTGAAATATCTCCTACATCTTGTACACAGAGAGCAGATTGAATGACTAATTCTTGTGTACGAGGAAAGGTCTAAAACTCATAACCTGCATGGTAGTTTTCTTTGAAGTGACCCTCCCAAAACACCCTCTAGCGGCATGTCCCAATGTCCATCCCTCAGTGGGCTTTCCCCTTGTTTCCTCGTTCCTTGTGAATCTCTGCCCTGCACAGCTCTACTGCTTGGGGAAGTCAAGTTCCTACAACCCCAAGGACAGCACTCAAACCTACGGACATCAACCCCACAGACTCGCTACAGAGTGTTAATTAATATTTTCTTAATCCAAGAAAAAAATCTGAACTATTGCCATGAAGTCAATAAAGATAAGAACATGGTGGTCATGGTTGTGTTTGTTGTTGGACAACTGCTGTTCTGTGTGTTTCTCATCTTGTTTTGGTTTTAACAGGGGGAGAAAGGCTTTCCTGGACCCCCTGGTTCTCCAGGCCAGAAAGGATTCCCAGGTCCTGAAGGCCTGCCTGGACCACAGGGACCCACGGTAAGCTTGAAAATAATCCCCCAACTCACCTAACACTCCTTCACGCCTGCCCTGTAGACTGCTGAGAGCCCAGAGAGAATTCCGAGTTGTAGCTCATTGGTGGGTACATGAAAAATTCCTGATCTCCAGTCTTAGCTGAGCCCTCACCATCCTAGTCCAAGATGACTGTGAGTGATCATCGTCACCCTCAAGTCTCCTCCTCAGCCGCCTTCCTCTGCCTCTCCCTCATACACAGCTCCCCACCTGTACTGCCTGGTCTTCCATTCTCCTCCAGGAGAGGATGAGGTCTTTTCATCTTCCACTCCAGACCTGTCATCCACCCTGCACCTGATCACTGGGACTCCCACGAGGACCTCATTCCGAGACGTGTGTCCTCTGTCATTGCATATTCCAACTTAGCTTCTGAGATTGGCTTTTTTCTTTCACACCTACACATGAAAATATTTTACCACACTAGTATCAGACTCCCTGTGGGTTGGTGAGGTCCTGTAGCAAAATATTGCCCTATCCTCTCTGTCTTTTCTTTGCATCAAGCTTCTTGAAGGAATAATCGTGCTGCCTGTAGCTTTTCTGCTATGCACTCCTTGGCCACTGGTAATTTGCCTTCTGTCCCTCTCCTCTAAAAACATCCTTGCAAAAGTCACCAGTGGCCACTGTTCCTGGGTACTTTGGTGCGTTTCTCTCACTTGAGCCTCTCTGCTCTGTTCAGATTTTGTGGACTACTGTCTTCTCGTTTGTACAGTTGTTTGTCTCTTTTTGGAACTCTCCTTCCCCTGATTCCTCTCCTGTCTCCTCATCTATCCTTTCCTTCATGGGGGCCTCGTTGGCTGGTCCCTTAAGCACTGGGCTTCTAAGGTTCTTACCGGAGCCTGCTACCCTTCACACTAATCACGCAATTTTGTTCTCGAGTCTGTGACCCACAAAGGGCTTTGTTTCAATAAATACCCTAGAGGATTTGCTAAATAACTGCAAGAGCACTGGATTCGCTGATTATCTTTTCCTCCTGAGGACATTAGCTGGGCTGAAGTCTGGGCTGTCACGCACACACATTCACTCCCCTGACAACTGGTCTCCAGGAGGCTAGACACCAACTAACAAATTGTGAAAGATAATTCCAATTCATCTATATGGTCTTTTAAAAATTCCATACTGTATTAGCATATGTATTAGCATAATGTATACACTATGTATTAGAATATGTATTAGCATAATGTATACAATATTTAAATGATAAAGCCAACACACTGTATGTACTTTGTGGCAGAAACTGGGCCATTTATTCTTCACTGTATCTCATTTTCTCCCACACTGACCCTGTAAGTCATGACTACGGGGACTCAGAGCCTAGTTCCCACTGTAACTCCACTCCACGGCTAAGGAAACTGGCAAGGTACTTAAGTAATTTGTCCTGGATCACACAGCTAATAGGTGCCAAGATCAGAATTCAAACTTGTTTTATATTATATGGGGTTTTTTCTCACACAAGTAATTCCCTAGCTGGACATCAACTGCGTACCCTACTTCTTAGTTATATTTAACACTGGATCCTGGGAGTTACAGCAGAGGCACAGGTTAAGGGCTCAGTCCCCAAGACCACAGCCCACCCGGTTTCAGATGCCAGTCACTAGTAGTGAGTCCCCAGGTTACTCTCTTTCTAACTTAACTACAAATTAGAGTTCCCATGACTTCAGGCTTGACAGTTAGCTATCACAGCTCACAGAACTCAAGGAAACATTTGCTTATGTTTACCAGTTTATGAGAAGAATACATATGAACCGCTGGCTGAAGAGGTATCATTCAGGGTGAGATCTGAACAAGACCCAAGTTCGAGAAGGTTCTGCCCCCACGGAGTTGGCATGCACCACCCTCCTGGCACATGAGTGCTCACTGACCCAGAATTTCTTAACTCTGCGCTATCTGGGGATTCTCAGCAAGTGAGGCTGCCTCACAAAGACACGATCAATTACCAACTCAGTCTCCAGCTCCTCTCCGCTCACAGAAGGGTGGGGGCCGCAGCAGAAAGTTCCAAGCTTCTTAGCATGGTTGGTTCTCTCCTGTGAAAGGCCCCCCATCCAGGAGCCAACCAAGAGCCGCCCTGATGTGAATGAAAGCTCTTTCTATCCCCCAGAAAATTCCAAGCAATTTAGGGGCTCTGTGTCAGTAACCGGGATCAAAGACCCTATATTAGAACAAAAAATCTTCCTTGTACCCTTGTCATTCAAGAAATAAGAATTTTAGGAGCTCTATACTAGAAACTGAGGGCAAAGATCAAGTGTAAATATTTCCTCTACCACACTTCCAATGCCAGAGTAAAACTCTTGAAACCAGGAAACTGAATCCACACCTACAGTGTACAGTAAAAATGCAAGAGGTACCTGTTTGTGGGAGGGTTCTCCCGTCTCCATGTCGGTCATATTCATGTACATATGCTGTTTCTCTGCTGCTTTTGAAAAATCATTCAGATTCTGCAAAAAGTCTGAAAATTCCATGTATTCTTCTGGGGTTGGACTGGCATCTGCTTCCACTTCACTGGTAGAATGAGCTCAGCATTTCCTTTTTCCTCCTTCTCTTTTTCTTACACTGCTTGTCTCTGTCTTTCGAGATGCCAGCAGTCAACTAAAATAATAGTCATTGACACATGGTGCTTGGATGGGTTACTCATGGGCAAGCAGTCCCTAAAATTAACTCAAAATCGGTGTCATGCTGCTATAAAGTTCATATTTTAAAACCTAGTGTTTAGATCTGTATAGCCTCGAATGAAAATCCAACCAAGCACAATCAGAGAATATTCAGGCTAGAGCAAAAAGATTTTTCAGATTTATAAGCTTCTTTTCTTAATTCTCAACATCTCTTGCATGAGAAAATTTGCAGTGGGGAAGTACAATCTGCAAGTCACTCGTATGCCTCTTGCATGACTCAGCCTCCTGCAGAGAAAAAGAACAGCCTTGAAAGTGGCTATGCAGCAGGAATTCCACCTCACGCAGGAAAGGCTGACTTTGGCCTTGACAGTCCAATCTCAGAAGACTCTGTAACACTCTTTTCCCAAATTATCAAAAATACCAAAACATGCTGAAACCCTCTGGAACAATGCCAGTAGCTTTTGGACAGTAGAAATTTCACAGCAGGTGGCTTAGTTGAAATATTCTCCATTTAAGGGCATTCTCCAAGAAAGAGGGCCTCAGACCTGTATTATGTGCCCAGAGCAAGTTTATCTCTGGTTCAGACAGTCCTTAGCTCGTTATTTATTTACTTGTGCATGGCAGGCGCACAGTATTTTGGTAATAAAGTGTTTCTCCTGCACAGGAAATATTGATGGTTATTCTCGTCTGCCGTTACAATGGTGACGTTCACCCTTATCAGGCCCCAACAGCTGGCTGGGTGATGCAGGGCTTTGTAGAATTTAATGTGCAGGAGAATCCCCAAAGAATAGTGTCAGAAATGCAGATTCTAAGTCAGTGGGGGTGGTGGGTAAGCCAGAGTGGGAGGAAGAGGAGGTGGGTGTCTGGGAGTGTGCATTTCTAACAAGCGCCCTCATGATGTTAATGTTGCAGGCCCCAAACCCCCCTGTGGGGAGCAAGCATTTGATTTGTTGGGGGGGGAGGGTATGAGTGTGTGTGCGTGTGCCTGTGTGTGCCATAGACTAGATCCAAAGACTTCCACATGCTAAGCGAGCCCTCCACCGCCGAACCGCACGCCCAGCCCTGGGATAAATTATTGTCAGATGAAACCAGCAAGCCATGGAGCCTTATTAACAATGAAATAGTCACAAAAACAAAACAACTTGGCATGTGACTCAGACTGGCGTCAGAAATGTATGGGTTTCTTAGAGCCATAAGTGTCCACAGTGCTTACCTTTCCTTCTTCCCTTGGATCTAGGGCTCTCCAGGACTTCCAGGATTCACTGGTCCCAAAGGTATAAGGGTTAGTAGTCCAACCAGTCCATCCTGATTGTTGGGTGAACATTCTTCTTTTAAAAAGATCAACTCTGCAGCATAAAGGTTATACAAATATCAGAAAGAAGTAAGTATGTGAATATGTTTCCACAGATGCAGGTCAAGAACAGGTAAAACTGATTGATAGTGAATGAAGTCAAAATAGCGGTCACCTCTTAGGGGCGGGTGCTGCCTGATAGGGCGGGCATGGGGCAGGCTTCCTGAGTGATGGGTTTGCTATTTCGTTGTGCATGGGCGGTTACTGAAAAGTGTGCACAAGTAAATATTCTTTAATCTGCTCACAGAAGATGCATGCATTTTATTACATGCAAAGCATACCTTAAAAATATATCCCCCAAAGCCAAAATCAGCCCTAGCACCTTTTGTAAAGTTCTACAAATGTCAGATCTACAAGGCATCTTCAAACTGTTTCTGTTTTTCTAATCATTTTTAGGTATTCCCAATCATAGTTGCAGGGAGAGATCATTGCAACAGAAGTAACTTCATTGATGCAGGGTGCACATTTTTAGAACTGTTTTTCTTACCCCTTCCTCTTTTCTATGTCTTAGGGAATAACTGGATTACCAGGATTCTCAGGTCCTCCTGGACTTCCAGTAAGTAATAAGAAAAAAATTGTGGGTGGAAAAATTAAAAATAAGCTCATCCTAATGAGGACATTAAAACAACATCACACAGAAATATGTTCTTATACATCTGCTCCAGGAAGAAAATGGCAAGTTAGACCTGAATAACAGATTAGAATGTAGATTTGTATGCCCTATGAGTTAAATCATATCTCCTGAAACACAAGCAGAATTCAGTAGAATAGATAGAATAAGATGATTCTGTTTAATAGCATAGAATAATAAAATAGTTACACATCCCTCTTTTTTTTTCTTGCTTTCACCCCAGCGTATAGCAATGGGTCAAGGGACTTTGGTTTCTGTAGAATGGCCTTTGCTTTATCTAAAATATCCTCATCTCACTTGATCATTTTTCCCTTGAATATTAGTTTATTTTAAAGAGAATTTCTTGAAAAGTAACAAAATAGCAACAACATAGACAGAAACAAAACAGCACAAAAACTTTATTGCTTGATCATTTTTATTTCAATTGGTCTGTTTGGTGTGTTGCATTATTAAATTATATTTTAAGCCAAGACTTAAATTTGCTAATCAAACATCTTTTATGTTTCAGTAGCTATTTAGATAAGTTCAGGTATTCCCTTGGTTTCCTAATGGGTGTTTCTGGTACCCAGCCTTGTAGGTTTTGCCTGGTCTTTGAGACTTCTTCTCTTTTTAGGGCCTCCCGGGCCATACTGGGCCATATGGACCCCCAGGCTTCCCAGGATGCAATGGTTCTAAGGTAGGTGCCGCTGACGCAGATGACTGATATGTGCTTTGTCAAATCAGTAAGTCAAGGGAAAGTAGCAACGAGATGTGCTTTTCTGAAAGGTCTCCTGAAACACTGATTCAGTTAAATCAGCAGTGTGATTCTGAGCCTGAAATCTTCCTCTTTGTTTCTCTTTACCCTTTGCTTCCTAATTGTATTTGAAGGAGGTTCTCCCGTGTTCTCCAACAGAAAGAAAGCAGCGGCTGAGTGCAACCCGTTATTTTCGACAGAGTTTGTGAATGTAAATCAGAAACTAAAAGCCTTGAGTGCAAATGAGTCTTTGGAAAGGAAGCCCTGAGCTTTTCGAGGCTGGCTCACCTCCTTTTGTTTTCTAAATGAACTCTTCCCTTCCCATTCATGGTGGCCATGAATGAACTAATTACTAAAGTTTCAAGGAAGCAGCAATTAAAAAGTTCTTGGCACAATTAGACTGCCACTTATGCACAATTTGAGAAACAGTAGATTCTAATCCTGTTTTCAATTAAGATAATGATTTTCTGGCCTTCAGCTTCATGGTCCAGTAGCCATAAGGAATCTGGGTTATTTTGCCAAGATTTGTCACTGCTTGGTTGGAAGAGAGAAATGGGGATATTTACCTAAATAGGCTGTTCTAGAACAACTGAGACTAATGATGAAGTGTTTATGCCTTCCAGGGTGAACAAGGATTTCCAGGACTTCCAGGGACACCAGGATACCCAGGGCTCATGGTAGGTTTGCATTTCTTACTCTTCGCTATAAACACAAAGTATGAAGGAATCAGTCTATTCCACATGGCCATGAGCGTGGAAAGGCTGGGCAGCTGTCACAGATGTCCCACTAAGGGGGAATGGATGAACAAATGAACGAATGAATGAATTGAGTGCAGGTTTCAGACTCTTAAGATTTTGTTTTGCTTTTGAGATACTCAGGTAGAGAGGCCTGATAGGCCAAGGCCAGTTTGCTCCGAGGCGAGGCTTAGACTTGTAGCACCTCAAAAGTGAGCATGAGAGCCTTAGCACCAAGACTTAGCTCCAGCCTATAGCATCTAGGTCAAAAGGAATGAGCCTGTAAATACGGAGAGACTCATAGAAAATGGCGCAGCAGTAGCGGAATTCGCAGGCAACCGCCTCCTGCCCCTGAGAAGCCCACTCAGATGGGAATCGACATTCTGACAATGGTTTTTGCAACATCAAAGTCCTGGCTGAAATTAGCAAGGGCGCAGGATGGAGCCAGGAGGCAGATTTGGAAATGCGGAATGAGGGGAGAGGAACAGAATGGGAAAGTCTGTGAGAGGAGAGACAAGGCAGTCCTGGTGGGGGGCTGGGCAGGAGATAAGGGAGGCTTTGTTGGTTTGTTTAAAGGAGGGACTGGAGCATGTTGAAAAGCAGTTGGAAATAGGCGGTGAGAGAAAAGGCAGAGTAACAGAGAGGGACCAATCAGAGTGTGGGTATTTGAATCACCTCCAGTTATTAATATGCAGCCTTTTTCTTAGGGTGCTTCTGGTTTGAAAGGACAAAAGGTGAGTCATCTGCGGACTATTATTATCGCAAGTTTCTAAGGATGTGTCTGAAAATGACCTATTAACTAATTATATGTAAGCCATTGCAAGTCAGATTTCATAAGCCAGGCTTTATTAATTCCAAAATTAGCTGGGTGTGTTGATATACTCCTGTAATCCCAGCACTCAGGAAGCTGAGGTGGGAGGATCTCTGTGAGTTCAAGGACAGCCTGAGCTACATATTGAGACACTGTCTCAGAAACAATTCTTTATTAATTCCAAAACGGTGGTAAGTAGGACCTGATATTTACTCCTATTGAACAGCTCCTGCTAGCTCTTGTCATAGATGAGTCTTGAGGATACAGATTTGCATCATGCTTGAAGGGCACAGAATCCAGGGCAAGAGCACTGATCTCATGCTCAGATACCCACATCCAGGTCCAGGAAGTGCTGCTAATTTGGGAATCTTGGGAAATGATTTATTAGCCTTATATCTTTCATCCTACCACAATAAACTGTTGGCTCAGAAAATGCTGAAATGATTTGAATTCTTCAGATTAAGCTAACTACAAAATCCTAAATTATTAAAGTTTGTAACCTGGGAATCACTCCTCTCCTTGAGGCAGTATGACTTTCAGTAAATGTGTAAAAGAGTTTTGAAAACATAACATTGATAAAATTTGATAAATGTCACCAATTTCAAGGGTGCTCCTGCTCAAGGAGAAGATCGAGAACTCAATGGAAAAGGTGACCTGGGGTTGCCGGGAGCCCCGGGATTCCAGGTACAGCCATCAAGGCAGAGCTTTTTTCCCTGTCTCTCTCCCTCCTGTTTTTCTTTCCTCCCCTCTCTCTCCTCTCTCTCTCCCTCTCTCTCCTTTTTCTTCTCCATCTCTTTCCCCCCATATGTCCTTTTCACTCTTTTAACACATTCAGATATTCATGCTTACGCTTATGTACATGCCTGCCCCATTTCATTCAAAAGCATGTACTTTATTATAAGCTATATGATGATATGCAAGATGATATTTGCATATATGTCTTTCAATCTCTCCTTAAAACTTGTCTCCTAAGACTTCCTGAATGTAAGGAGTCTTCAGGGAAGTTATGTTCCATTTAATCTGTGTTGAAATCAAGGATGAGTTTGTATCAGGCACTGAATATCACTTGCAACTGTCATGCTAGTAATGGTCTTACTTCAAAATTTACATGATAATAAATAAAAGGACTTTATTTAAACACAACTTTCCTCCTTAAATAGCCTGCTTGCCTGATTGATCTATCTGTGTGTAGCCCAACGGTTATCCAGAATGGACAGGAAGAGATAAATATTTATTAGATGTCAATTATATGGCAAGGACTTTTTCTAGATTTTAGGGATGCAGCAGGATATAAATCAGCAAAAAAAAAAAAAAGAAAAGAAAAAGAAAAAAAGGCTTCAAAAGCTTCTGGGAGTTATATTTTACTGGGAAAACAGAAAACACTGTAAATTGATAGTTCTAGAGTCAGGCAGTCATGAATGCGAAGGAGAAAACTGATGTGGAGAAGGAGAGACAGCAAGAGTCTGGACCGGAAGATGAGTTCCAAATTGGGGTAGTCAGAGAGGCCTCAGGGGAAGGAGGTCAACCCCATAAAGATAAGGAAAGGGAGAGGTAAGCCACAAATATACCTGGAAAATGAAGAGGTGGGCACTAAAAGAAGATCGTGCTGGGCCAAAGACAGGGCGGAAGAGATAGTGGGAAAGCAAATTTTTGAAATATTCTCAAGTAAAGTCACTGCCCTGATCTTTTTCCTGAAAACAACAGGTCAGGATGATCCTGGTAGCTGTTACACTTGGCAACACACTCCATGCCATATTTTTGTAGTGATGCAGTCACTTACGAGGGAGGCATAGGCAGGGAGTATATCTCCAAAGCATAGTGCCTCCCTGGCAAGCGCAAGGTCCTGAGTTTGATTCCTGGTCCTCCCACCCAAACAAAAAGAAGGGAGGCATTTTATGTTCTTCTAGTTTTATGAAGATATTTTTTGATGCATTTAATGAATAGACATTGTCCTTAGATGAGAAGTACATCTAAATATATTCTTATTTGTCTCTTAATTTCAAGGGTCTACCAGGCCCACCAGGTTTTCCTGGGCCTCCTGGCCCACCTGGACCTCCAGGACTCCTTGTGAGTATAAAGTCACCATGTCTAAGCAAATTAATGATAGCAAAACATTTTTAAATTTTTCTGACTGGCTGTGTTTCCTGCTGTAATTTTAATTTGTGTCTTTTTCTAGGGTTTTCCAGGAGTGAGAGGACCTGCGGGACCTAAGGTAAGTCCCAGGCCACAGACTGTATCAGTCTGAATGCTCTAACCAACCCAAAGCCACACCTGCTTCTCTACACGGATCTCTGCCCCACTTCTCTCAGCAGAGAAGGGAGTTAGCAACTCCGGCCCTGATACAGAGTTTTAATTCAAGTAGAAGGGAAATTGAGCAGCAGGGAAAAGGCAAGGATTCCTAACCCATAATCTTTCCATTTCTGATAATCCTGCAATGGCAAGCAGAAACACCAAAACAATACCCAGGATTTGGAGGCAGATTTATTTATGTCGACGGGCACTGATCAGGATCATTCCCAGAATATGAGGCCCCAATCTCTGGGGGTCTAGGGCTTATATGGGATCAGCAAGCAAGAAGTACAGAGGCAGAATGGCTTGTCAATGGGGATTGGTTTATATAATGTGCGCCATAGTGACCAGCTGTGCATCACAGTGACCAGCCGTTTCTAAGAGACAGAAGCTACCAGAACTGGAATAGGAACTACTACCTGGGCAGCTAAGAAACTGAAGTATGCTTAGGGGAGGGGGGCTTTTCTATTATAGTCCTACTGGTCACCCAACACATTATGCTATCAATTTTTATAGTGAGCTGCTTTGTAAAAACCCACCTGATCTTATGCTAATAAATAAAAGATGACTGTCATGTTCACATACTTCATGTGTTTCTATTTAAAGGTCTCATTGTTAGTTTAAGGGTAAAAATGTTAAGTGAAGCTGAGCCCTCAAGGAAATTATTAGTAAGTACTTCCCAAAGTGGGTACACACACACACACACACACACACACGTATGCATGCATGCACAAAAATTCTATTGACAGTGGTGGTGAACCTATGGCACACGTGCCAGAGTAGCACACACAGCCTTCTCTGTGGGCACCCCAACCAAGTCTCCTCAGCATCATGCCTGCATTCCAGCATCAGATAACAATATACCTAGGTGCGGTGTTGGCACTTTTTCATAAATAAGTGGGTTTTGAGTTGCAGTTTGGGCAGAAGGTCTCTAAAAGAGTCCCCATTACTGCCTTATGAGATGGATAGGTTTGGGTTCAATGAATGGTAGAGCTGAGGTTTAAAGCTTTTTGATTCCTCGATTTCTTCTAGGCTATAAGGGAAAAGAGCTGCAGACCTCTGAAGCATAAAAACAAAAAGACTTTGCAGTGATGGGTGGCTGTTGTCTTAGTCTATAACCTAATGCCACAGACTGGGCAAATTGTTTTAAAAGGAAATCTATTTCTGACAGTTCTGGTGGCTAGGAAGGCATAGTTGAGGGGCCACATCAAAAGACGGTCTTCTTGAAGGTGGGGACCATGTGCAGAGTCCCATGACCATAAAAGGCCTGGCCAAGGAGAGCACACTTTCATAGCAAAGCCACTCCCGTAATAACCCACTAGCCCAGTAACCCACGAATGGTCCAGGTCCCATCTCTAAATACCTCACAGTGCAGATCAAATAACAACATGAGTCGTGGTGGGAACATTCCTTGCATAGCAGCCAACCCTGGCAAAGAGAAAGTGTTCACATTACACTTGTCTCAGGCCACTAAAGTACTAGCCAACTCAGCTTGAATTCCACTCTTGGCTTTTCTGTTAAGTTTTGAATTTCAGAACCCTGAACTTTGCTGCCCATCCCTCTTATTTTTAGGATGGGAAAATTAGGACATCAGGAAGTGAAGGTGCAAGTTAAGGACGTTGAGTAACCAGGAAGTTGAGTAATCATCAGGACTTGGACAACCAGTGGGATTAGAACTAGCTCGCGCCTGAGCCAGGAAAACGTCCGCTGCACTGGGTTCCTTTTTTTTTTTTTTGTACCAGGAATTGATCTCAGGACTTTGTGCTCGCCAGGCAGGCGCTTATGCCACTGAGCTACATCCTAACCCCGGGGTTCCTTTCTTTATCCACTGCCGGCTCACGCCACCTGACTGCAGTATGAAATTAATTTCTTACACTTTCTGCACCTCAAGATCTCCACATTTAAAAGAAACAAATTTCTCCCATACTCTAAAAACAGCTAAAATAACTTTTATCCTTCTAAAATTAAGACAAATATAAGATATATCATGTACCGGTACAAACTCCCTCTGATGAACGTGATCATTATGTATATCTAAAAATGTACCAATAAAATTAATTGGAAAAAAACTGATGATAAAAGGAAAAGAAATTAATTAAAAAAGATAACTGTAAATGTTCAGGCACAAATATTGAAACTCTAATGGGCTTAGTCGTATATGTTTAAAATGCCGTCTTGTGTTTTCTGACAGGGCCACATGGGCGATAATGTAGTAGGACGAAAAGGAGAGCAGGTAATTTAAATGCCGTGCTTTTTCAGTGGGTGAGATTCCTTGAAGTTCTGTAGCGCATCAGCCTGCTCAGTTTATTTACTGGCCACGGTAAAGTTAACGTTTCCATTTGCTTTGTCTTCTTGCATAAGAACTGAAAGAGTAAAATTGGTATTTCAGACATAGTGAAGTTGAAATGTCGATGATGCCTAGTTTTTCATTCTTGGGTTTATTTATCTTTAGGGTGCGAAAGGATTAGCAGGACCCCCCGGACCACCAGGAACTGTTACTGTGACCCTAACTGGCCCAGATAACAAAACGGTAATGCTGCGGCTGTGGGAGTAGACAGTGCCTTTCGATTTCTAGGATGAAGTCTGGGTGATCTCCTACCTCCTTTATCATCTCTGTCCTCTAAGCCACGCCCAGCCCGGCCCCTCAGCCAGCCTGTACCTCTAGGTTTTATTTCTCCCGCATCCTTTGCCGTCAACCAATGGAGATGTTAGATGAAGCTCTGAGGCAAGTGACTTCAAGACTCTTAAAGAGTTAAAGCCAGAGCCTGATTTTGCTTACCCTCTGTCACTGTCCCCTTTCACTATCCCTGATGTAGACTGTGTGACTCTGACCCAGTTGGATGATAACGCCCTAAAGACAGGGGGAGCAGGGTGTCATGATCAAATGGGGCCCTTATGCCTGGCCGTTGTAACCCCAAGGACTTTGTGGGCCCTTTCCTCACCAAGAGCACTACAACCCTCTTACACTGACATTAACATTTGCTTTTCGCACAGTGGAGGGGCCAGGATAGGTACCATAATTGGATGCTTACAAAAAGTGAATCTGCAAGATATACACCAACCCTACCCAAGAGTTACCCTCAGGAGGGGGATGGGTGAGGAAGGGGAGGGAGCTAACAATCTTGTGGATTAGCTAAGACGTGAAGACAAACTAGCTTTCTCTTTTAAGCTAAGTCTATTGCTTGAAATAGTAGCTTCATATAGTTCACATACCGTAAAATATATCTTTTCAGATATACAATTCTTAGATCTTTGTTATAACTAATCTTTAGCAATTTTATTGAAATATAATTTGCGTGATGTAAAATTTTCTCATTAACTGTGCAATTCAGTGACTTTTAGAATCTGTACCGAGTTGGACAGCCATAACCACGATTTTAGAAAACCTCTTTACAGCAAAAAGAAACTCAGTACCCATCACTACTCCACACTCTCCATGAGATACAAATTACCAAAGCAAAACTGAGGGGAGTTGAAGTAAAGCAGGGAAAAGTTTGATATAACCACAATAATAACTCACATGGCAGATCGGAAAAAGACTGGCCTGAGGAAAATAACTAAACTCTGCAGAGACAGTTGGCAAAAGCAAAATTAATGAACCCTAAAACTTTATTGCCTAAAGAATGAAAAAAAAATTCAGCTTATGAGGTCTAGGTCTGAAAGTTTGACCCTGGAAAAATAATTGAGTTTGGCAAAAATAGCATCCTCAAAGGAAGACTTGTCCTGGAGGGGGAAAATAGAATCAATAAAATGTGAAGATCGGCTGGTCTTGGTGGTATGTACCTGTAATCCTAGCAATACAGGAGGCTGGGCAGGAGGATGGGAAGTTTAAAGCCAGCCAGAGACACTCAGCAAGACCCTTTTTCTATATAAATTAAATAAATAAATATTTTTAAAGGGCTGGGGTTGTAGCTCAGTGACAGAGAACCTGGCTACCAGACACGACGGCCTAAGTACAATCCCCAGCACCACACACACACACACACACGCACACAAGAAATGAAAATAGTGGCTCAAACAAACTTGATTATGGAATCAAATCATTATGAGAGCATTTGCACAGAAAAATCATTGATTCTAGTGAAAATACTTTCAGTATGTTAGAAAGGAAGGTAAAATAATTTAGAAATGACCTGATTGTGCTCATGGAAAGATGATTACAGAATTAAATTAGTTTAATGCAGCTTGATCCAAAAGATACTTTCTTTTTATGAAAGAGTTTATGTATGGTTTTAGTGGGGTTTCATGTATAAAATTTGAAATGTGAGAAACAGGCCAGACTGGGGTTGTGTTCTCATGAGGCACATTTGTAGTACACAAACCCAATGCACTGAGCAGAAAAAGGACTTTTCCAAGTGTAATTAGTGTAATCTTGTTGGGTTGGTTTGTTTGTAATGACCTTGAATTGTTTTTACTGCAGGACCTCACGGGGCAGAAGGGAGATGAGGGAGCCATGGGAAGACCAGGACCTCCTGGACCTCCGGTAGGTCACCTGGAGTCGTGGTTGTTCTTGTGACACCTAAAGTAGAACTTCAGCACCTTTTCTGATGTAGGCTCTACCTTTCAGTCTTAGCA
Source organism: Chinchilla lanigera (assembly GCF_000276665.1). NCBI lineage: Eukaryota > Metazoa > Chordata > Mammalia > Rodentia > Chinchillidae > Chinchilla > Chinchilla lanigera. The sequence goes on along the minus strand of NW_004955453.1, from coordinate 7,315,614 downwards.
TTTGCTAAAGCGTGAGAACAGCTGACCATAGAGATCATGATACTAGAATTATTTAGTATCTATTTCTAGCTAGATCCTTGCACTATTTCCCATGTATGACACACTCATTACCTGCTTTTTGACATCTGTTTTAAAAGCAATATTCAGAAATATTCTCTTTCAGAGTTCTCTTTTAGATGACTTAGTTTTAAATGTGGCAGACTAATCAGAAGAAGCAAATTAATCAAAATCAGTGTAAGTAAAAAAAATCAACAAGTTGTAAAAGTTGACGCAACTCTAATTCACACAGGGACTGCCGGGCGAGTCATACGGATCTGAAAAGGGTGCTCCTGGAGAAATTGGCGCACAGGTAAAGTTGGAAATTCAATGTTACGTGCACCCTGATTGGCTGGGACTCTTCTCCCCACAACATTCCCAACCCTAACCCAACTCCCATCCTTGCACTGAGGATAGAACCAGGGTCTCCCTCATGCTAGGCAAGGATTCTCCCAGTGAGCTCATCCCTAGCTCTAAGTCTTCAGCTTGCAAGAATGAGATGCTGAACTCGAACTAGCTGAAGTTAAAAATAACGTTTTAAAAGCTAGGGAAGTGAAATTTATTTGTTCAAATGTCTGAGAAGCTCCAGACTAAAAGAGGCTTCAAAGATTTCAGAGCTTGAAGCCACAGGGGCAGGACTCTTTACCTCCCTCTGCCCTTCCCTAGGATCAGCCTTATCCCATCCTTTGGCAGCTGATCTTTCCCCATGAGAGGGGAGAGAGAATGAGATACAACAGCAGACAACTTCAGGCATCTGAACAGACAAAGAACATCTTTTTCCTTTTGTCAATATAGACCATCCTGGAGAATTAATCTAATTAGCTCACCTTGGCTTGTATTGTGTCTCATTTTGAAACAATAGCTGTCCAAGGAGGAAAAAAATGATTTGATTGGCCAAGGAAGTGGGTGGGCTCCTGTGATTGACAGCCCATCAGGACCACCCAGAGGGAAAGACGAGAGAGGCTTCCAAAGGAAACAGGACATCATGTGACCAGAAGCGGTTGCTAGGAAAACAGAAGCACCCCTGGCCGACTACCCCACCTAGCTCTGTTATGAACAAATTTAAACACATATATTGTGGGGTTCTTTGCTTTTGTTTTTATCTTTTTGAGGCAGGCTTTCACTATGTAGTTCAGGCTGGCTTGAACTCACTTTGTAGCCCAGGCTGGCCTCAAACTCACAGCAATCCTCCTGCCTCAGCTTCCCAAGTGCTGGGATTACAGGCATGTGCTACTACACCTGGCTTCTAAACACATACATTATGTAAAAATTCTAAACATTATATGTTGGGAAAAAGTAGTTTTTTTCCTAAGAAAAATATTCAGCCAACATGAATTTTAATTCTATCAGAAATGATTTATATTATAATAGTTAATTCTCAAGCCACGTCTATGTAGATACCACAGTATACAGCATATAGGAAGTATGCACACATGGGGAGGTTAGAAATATGCCAACATTTCAAATTAAATAATATATTGACTGTGAACACCTCACTCTTTCTAGGTTTTCTTATTCGCTCTTCTGCGCAGTGCTTCCCTGACTTTCCTTCCAAGCTTAAGACAGACAGTATCAACTCTAGCGATTTAAGCTTAACTACTCGTATCTTCTCTCCCTTCCTCTGACTCTGGTTTCCCACCCTAATTAGCTTCTACTCAATAGAAGATGGTCAAGGCTTCCTCTGTGATCCATGGCTTTTCCCCACAGAACCTGAATGGGAACCTCATGGAATCTTTTTTACCTGAGATCAAGAGGAGATGCTGGCTATCATTTAAGTTTTCCATGTTTATTAAGTTACCCATATTCAGTAGCCTACATGCTTTTGTTTTACTTGTGTTTTAGGGAAAGCCTGGAAAAGATGGTGCACCTGGCTTCCCGGGCACTGAGGTAAGACCTGACTTGGCCCACTGATGTAAGGAAAATGGAAGTCCTATGAGATGAAAAAGGATTTTTGACTCAAAAATAGTTACAAACTAATGAAGAGCTTAAAGCTTTTGAAAACTACATTTAAGAATCATAATTTTGAGGGGTCATCTGAGCACATTTTTAACATGGATGAACCTATGGTAAATCAGATGCAGAGAAATGAATTTCACTTGATCTCACTCATATGTGGAATCTAAAGTAGGTGATCAGGGCCAGGGATGTGACTCAGTGGTAGAGCATCTGCCTAGTATGTATGAACTTGGGTTCAAAACCCAATACTGGGAGAAAGGGACAGAGAGAGAAAGAGAGAAAAAAAGAGAAAGGCTGAGGAGTGGAGGTACAGATGTAGTGGGGGACAGATAAGGAGAAGTTGGTCAACTGGCAGAAACCTACAGCTCAATAGGAGGGATAAGCTCTGATGATCTGTTTATTGTGTATTGCACAGTAGGGCGTCTATAGTTAACAATAATGTATACTTCAAAATAGCTAAAAGAGGATTTTAAATGTTTCACCACAGTGAAATGATAGGTGGTTGATATAATTACCCTGATTCAATCATTACACAAAGTATGAAAAGTAATATATATATATATATATAATCAATGTGATATATTTAAATATCACATTGCACCCCATAAATTGGTATGAATTATTACTTGTCAACTTAATAATATATTGAAAAATTTTAAAAGGAATTCACTCTTCTCCTGCTTCCAGCAGAAGCAATTCATTGGTGTCTTCTAACCCATTTCTTTTTGATCTTTTCTTTAGGGACCCAAAGGCAACAGGGGCTTCCCTGGATTAAAGGGCAAAGATGGCATTAAGGTAACAGGCTTCCTAACATCCTGTCTTTAGCTTGTCTGATTGGATGTTGCCTTTCTTCCCGGGAATGAGGACTTGAATCAAAGACCTCATTAAAATACATTAGCATATTTAAGAAGAAGGGAAAGATGTGGCAGCTTTACTTAAAGATAGAAAGATAATAGACTTCCGTGTAGCTGAAGCTGGCTGACTTGGGACCCACTAGTGAGATTTCAGCTCTCCACAAGGAAGGAGCTGGAAAAGGCCTACCACGGCAGGAAGTTCCGGGTCATTGGAGGTCAAGTGTAGAGGAGACCCCTGAATCTCAACTTGGGTCATGAACCACTGAAGAGTCATGATCAATTGATTGTGAACTCTATGCCACATTCCTTGCTTCTAACGACATGCTACATTTCACATAATTTCTGTATGTAGATATGTGCGTAGATTCAGAGTTTATTGTGTAATTAGTGTCACTGCTGGTAGAATTCTGGGATGAGCGCTGGAAACAAAGGGAACTGATTACGGCTGGGACACAGGAAGTCATGTACAACCCTTGGCCTGGTTTTCCTGTCCTCTCATCTGACAACAGAGATGTGCCCCGTGAACATCTAATGAAGGCGATGGGGTAGGGGAAGCCTGCAGAACCCACGGATCCGCAGATGTGTTATAGCCAGGATTCCTGACCCGGATGTGGGCTCCTCAATAAAATAAAGACAATATCGCTCTAATTGTTTTGTTCATTATACCGAACTAGCACTGATTTTAGGACTTCTTGTTCAACTGTAGTTAGAATTCAGCTTTCTAACTACACCAAATATGTAAATGTTCTGAGTTACGCATTCATAATTCGTAATTGTCTTTCAATGTAGGGATGGAAAGGGGACATCGGCCTTCCAGGATTTCGTGGTCCAGTAAGTGTAACTAGAGATAATACTAATGTCATATGTGATTAAGTACTTCAAAGTATTGCGGAAGTTTTGAATCAGTGTTTCTTATTAATTGTTGTGACAGACTTGATATAATTCACCTTTTAATCAAAGTAGGTAAAAAAAAAAATAGTGGTTGTCATTATTTGCCCATTTGACCAGAGATAAATATTTCTACCTGACTCTGTTTGGCCCATGCAAGGCTCTACAATGCCATCTTGGGCTCTGGAAAAGAAAAGCTTGCTCTAATCAGATCTGGTCCAAGATGATCCCATGCCCTGGGATGGAGTCAGGAGGCTGCAGTTGAAGACAGTGGGGCATGTAGGGCTGAGGCCTATTCCTCCTTCCTTCCACTGGAGCCCGGTTATGGCAACTCTTGCACTTTTAGTCAGCTGAAGCTCAGCCCTGGTTTTAATGTGCGGTCAGCAAAAATTGCTCAGGCTCTGTTGCAGCAGGCACCATTCCTCTCCCCAGTGCAGGCTGTACACAGGCACATTCTGCAGTCCGTGGCTTCAGAGTTCAGGAAAGGAAGGAGAAGGCCCAGGCTTGGAGTTCTGGAATCTGTTCATCTCCTATCTCAAAAGAAAGTGGGTGTCACATTCAGCATACCGAATAAGGCTGCTGCACCTGAGTGTGCAGGTTGGAGGAAAGGGCTCATGACAATAAAAAATCATGGGGTGAAGATGGAATGGGGGGGCGTCTCATTAAAAGTGCAGTTCTCAGATCCCCAGCTAAGTAATTTAACTCACTAACTTCAGGAGAATCCCAAAAGTCTGTGTCTTTATACTAAAAACAAATGATTCAGATGCAGACAGTCCCAAAATGTTTTTTGTGGAGCTGCCAGGAAGATTAAATGGGCTTTTATATGAAGGCACATTTCACAATGCCCAACACCTGGCAGGTGCACACGTATCATTATGAGTTTTAGGTTAGACGTTACTGTGTCATTATTATTAATGTTGCTTTGTGATTTCATACATATTGCTTAACTACAGGGTTTTTGTTACCTCATTTTAAACAAGTCAACAAAGTAATTGGTTCCTGCAACAGAAGAAAAATAAGTCAAATAGTTTTGTGTTTCTTTCTTCTTTCCTTCAAAATAAATGCACTGAAGTATATTTGCCATTGTACTTCAAAAGAATTCTTTTCATTCCTAGCTTACTGTGTGTTTTTTTATGCTCAATCCTAACATAACCCGTTTTGTAGCTTCTACTAACTTCAAAAAGCACTTCTGCTTAGGACATAAATGGTTAAGGAGATGAACAGTAGATCCACTGAGCATGTCAGATCCAATATTCCTTGATTCTTATAGGCAATGGTTTCCTGTTAAACAATGTACACATTACTTTGGAAGTGTGGGGCTCACCATACTTTGATTTGTTTTGTGTGTGTGTGTGTGTGTGTGTGTGTGTGTGTGTGTTTGAGACAAGGTCTCGCTGTGCAGTTCAGGCTAGCCTTGAGCTCACTTTGTAGCCTAGGCTGGCCTTGAACTCACAATGATCCTCCTGCCTCAGCATCCCGAGTGCTGGGATTACAGGGGTGCACCGCCACGCCTGGCTCATACTTTGAAATAAAATTAGTCTATCAAGACCAGCATTTTAAAACAGTTAAGTAGAATAGAATAAAAAAGTTGATCAGATTTGATCATATGTCATAAAGATGTTAATATTTTTGTGAAATTTATATTTTAGTATATAAATGGGTGTGTATGTGTGTACATATAACTGTATGAGTTGGACTGCATCATAACAGAAAGGTCAAATTTATCTTTAAATATATCCAACTATCTATACATAACCATCATATTCCTGCCAAGCTATGGATTCAGGAAAAAAGTATCTTTTTAGCTGAAATAAGGAAATTTGAGCAATTGCAACTGATGAGCAATCCATAAATAGCTATCCTTTCTGTTTATTCCTCTCCTTCTCCTTTAAGACAGAATATTATGATGTATACCAGGAAAAGGGAGATGAAGGAATTCCAGGCCCACCGGGGCCCAAAGGAGCTCGTGGCCCACAAGGTAAGGAGAAATTTCTTCAAGCCTTTGTCAGTCATTGTTCTTTCCTTCAAGTTAGTTGCTAGCATGCACTTACAGACTTAGGATTTTGAAGGTAGGTGGAGGAAAAGGAGGTCTTTTACTTTTTATGGATTGTTATATTTTCTGCTGTCTCCTAACTTTCACATTTTCACATAAAAATGTAAGCAGTGTGCCATAAAAAATAATTAAATTGTCTTTAAGTAGCAAAGCCTGAAGTTAAAGTTTGCAAGAAGACATTAACGTGGCCAGAAAGCAGGAATAGAATGTGGAAGAGGTTAGCAATCTCAGGGCTGGGGATATAGCTCAGGGCACATGTGCCTGCTTAGAAAGCACAAGGTCCCGAGTTCAATTCCCAGTACCCCCCCAGAAAACATTAGCAATCTCAGGGTAATTACAAATGCAAAAGAATAGAGACACCAAAAAGCTACAGCCTAAACAAATCCACATAAATAATGACAAGGATGGAATAGGGTAAAAGCCATGGTTTTCTGAATCTTAGAACAGTGCTCTCTCCTATGCACTGTGAATTCAAACTGTATTTGCATATGTGCTATCACTTGAAAGGTCTGAAAGTTCTCAAGCAGTAGCTCATCCCTGGCTACCAGGTAGAATTCCTGGGAACTTCAGACTGATCATCTGGACAGAGTCGCATCCCTGGGGCTCTGTCTTAGTTGTTTTCTCATCATAGAGACACAATATTGGACACCTACAGCTTAACTGAGTGGAAGTTTATTTTGGCTCACAGTTCCTGTCCATGGTCCTCCGGTTCCTAGACAGAAATAGCATGGTAGAACAGCCAGGTAGAGGGCAGCTGCTCATCCCATGGCAGCTAGGAAGGAGAGAGAGAGCATGGAGGAGAAGGGGAGGGAGATACCCTTCCATGTCATGCCCCAGTGACCCACTTCTTCCAACCAGACATCACCTTCCAACAGCACATTTAACTCTGATGCATATAGCATCCCCACAATGCAAGCACCTTCCAAAATTCCCACCTCTGAACACATGAGGCTTTTGGAGGATATTCTAGATCTAAACCATAACATTCCACTTCCTGTCCCCAAAAGGCTTTTGATGATCTCTTTATACAACATGCTTTTAGTCCATCTCTAAGAGTTGCCAAAATTGTAACCATTCCAGTATTGCTAAAAAGTCCAACTCCAAAACCTCCCCTAAAAATCAAGGCAAACTCTTAGCTGTGAACACCTAAGAAGATCAAAAAGGAAGTTAAATGCTTACAACATGCAGTAGCATAAGGTAAACAGTCCCACTGCAAAAGGAGGAAATAGGGGAAACAGAATTCTAAACAAAGCAAGACCAGTACCCAAAACAACAAACATGAAATCCAGTAGCTCCATATCTAGCACCTGGGGCAAGTTGTGGCAAGATGTGAAGTCCAAAGGGCTCGTGTGGCCCTGCCCCTAGGGCATTATGGGTTGCAGTCCTCGTGACCTCTCTCTAGGGATGACTCCATTCATTACCTTAAGCTTTCCTCAGTAGACATTCCAAGTTTCTGGCACCTCCAACTTCCTGGGATCTCTACTGTACCTTTAGCTTTAACTCTCACAGCTTCACATGCTGCCATCTGAGAAGCATACTGTCTGACCTTGTCTCGGTTACTTTTCTCTTGTTGCTGGGACAAAATACCTGACGCCCAAAGTGAAGGAAGGAAAGGTTTATTTCACTTACAGTTTGTAGAAGTTTCAGTCCGTACTTGGCAGATTACAAGGCAGACTGGCACATGGCAGAGGGCTATAGCTCCTGGTGCAGAACTCAGCAAAACAACAACCACACACCAGGGGGGAATAGGGGAGGAATGGCCTCAAGCACTCTCTTCCTCTCCCTTACATATGCAAACTATCCACCCCAGGGGTGCAGCTCTCACACCCTTAATCAAACTCTAAAAGCCTGACCCATGGCCACATGAGGCTTTGGGGGGACACACAGACATGAACCATAACAGACCTCCAAGGCTGCCTCCTAAAATCTGAATGGATGCCACCCTGATCCCCCAATTTTTGCATTCTGCATGTCTATAACATCAGTGCCATGTGGATGATGTGAAGGTCTGTTGCCAGCAAGAGCAGTTGTCAGGCCCCCTTGGATCGTGACTGCAGTAGCCTCTAAGTGCCAAGATGGCTGAACTCCAGGAAACATTTTCCTAGTTGGCACTGAATGAGCTGGGTTTCCTGAAGTTCTCTTCTCAAATCAGGTTACTTTGAGCCTGCAAAGGGTAAGGTCTTGCTGATTCCTATTATGCCTTTGAGGTATCTTTCCTAGTGTCCTGGTACAAAGAAGTTGGCTTCTTTTTAAAACTAATCTTTTCATCAAACAAGCTATCCTCAGCCCCAATTTATAGGTCCCAACTTTACAAACACTCCCTTTATAACCATGAGAAAAATTTTTTAAGGTAGGCATGGTGGTGCACACCGTAATCTGAGCACTTGGGAGGCTGAGGCAGGAGGATCACTGTGACTTTGAGGCCAGCCTGGGCTACAGAGTGAGCTCAAGTCCAGCTTGAACTGCACAGCGAGACCCTGTCTCAAAAAAACAAAAAAAAAAAAAAGAAAAATTTTTAAAATTATTCAGCTCTACTTTTTGTTCCTCATTCTCATAGTAGATGTGGTTAGAAGTGTCCAGAAATATCCATGGCACAGCCTGAATGTTGGGCTGCCTTGAAATTTACTCAGGCAGATGAATTAGTCCACTGCTCTCTTAATCTCAAGCTCTAGAAGTCACAGAATGCAGGCAGAATGGAGACAAATTTTCTGCTAAAATGTAATGCATTTGGCCTTTAGTTCAACTGTCCAAGGAATTCTTGTTCCCAACTGAAACCTCCTGAGCCTGGCTTTTACTATCCGTATTATTATCAACATTCTGCTCTTCTAAACTCTGACTAAAATCTTCCGTCAAACTCCGCTTGTAGCATTTGGGGCTTTTCTAGCTCACATTTCCAAACTCCTCCTGTGAACCACTTCCAAAGACTTCTGACCCACATGGCCAGGTAAAGTCACAGCAAAGGCCAAAACCTGGCACCAAAATGTTTCAGTCACCGTCTCATCACTGAGACATAATACTCAACACTGGCAACCAGAAGGAGGAAAGGTTTGTTTTGGCTCATAGTTCCAGTCCATGGTCCACTGATCTAAGGCAGAAACAGCATGGAGGAAGGCCTGGGTAGAGGACAGCTACTCCCATTGCAACCAGGAAGCAGGGAGAGTAGGGAAGAGCCTCCTCTTACCAAACCGCACCTCATAACAGTGCATTCAGCTCTGATGAGTATAACAAGCACCTTCAGGATCCAGTTCTCTTCCGGAAGTTCCACCTCTCAACACATGAGGCTTCGGGGGACATTTAGATCTAAACCATAACAGAATCTGACTTTCTTACGTGGAGGAGGCCTTTGGAGACTGACAGATTGTAAAATCTCCCCCAGATTATTCTAATGTTCGATCAGGAAAAGAATCACTGATCCAGGCAAATTATTAATATAAATGAAATTTGAAATGAAAATTTTACTTAAAGAGTAAAATTTCACAGTGCATTATATATTATAGATACTGACATATCTGTATCTATATATCTGGTATACTTCCTTAAATAACTCATAGAAATATGTATTATTTGATGTAGACCATTACAGCTAGAAGCAATCTGAGATGAAACACAAAGTCAAACTCATGTCTTTGGTATCCCAGTGGTGTTTGCTCTTCTCTCATCTGAACTCCCAACAAAGTGCCAACTATAGAGCAGGCTGGCAGCAAATCTCTGCTGAATTATGTGAAAAAAACCAGGTGGCTTTATTTACTTATGAAGCTCAGATATCTAAGAATATTTCCTCACTGGCTTGTCTAAAAAAGTGACTTTTCCTAATACTTATCCATGTGACAGTGGGGGGAAAATACAAAAATTCTTTTTATATTGATTATTATAATGTCACTCAAGATTTCAAAAATGGACAGGGAAACATTTATTCTTTGTAATGAATTCATTTTATACATTCCCAGGTCCTAGCGGTCTCCCTGGAGTTCCTGGAAGCCGTGGTATGTCCATGTTTTGTGGAATACAAATAGAAATACTATTTGAAAGAGTACACTGCCCTCTGTTCAGTTTGTATTATTTATGTAAGAAGATAAATGTTCTATTAATTGATCTAAATATAGTTCTAGCTTCTTGTTATCTTTGTGACTAATGGTGCAAAAGAAAGCAGAAGTTGATACAAATTGATTCAACAATGCTCTGTTTTACTTGTCAGTGGTTTAAACTAAGTCTAGGAGCCTTATTGACAAGGGAATTTTTGCAGTAACTTTGGGATATGAGTTGGGACCTTGAAATCCAGAGGAGGAACGGAACAGGGAATGATAACGTTACAGTAATTAGGTTGGCTGAAAACAATAGTTTTCATTATGCATCATAAGTTACATAGGATACTTAAATAATACTTGTTCTGTAAAGTTTTAAATTTTAATATGTGAGTAACTCAAATATTTTCCTTTTGAGAAAGGGAGAATGGGATTAGAAATAGGTCTGCAAGGGACCATCAATTACAAGTGTACTGCATTTTTTAAAAGAAAATAAAAAATAAGAAAAAGAAAAAATGACAATAAATCAATACACTGGTTCTTTGCTTTTAATTATATTTTTCCTTATATAATGCAATCTATTAAACTATTTCATAATTTTTATTATTAATTAAAATTAATCAGAGAAAAGAGTAGTGCGTATACTATAATCACACTGTAAAAATGCATAAATGGAAAAAATCATGTGTACCTCTATATACATGGAAAAATGCACATCAAACAATTAACAGTAGGTATCAATTTAAGTTGGAATGAGCAAAAAGACATTTTAGAGGTCTGGCCAAAGATTGAGAGCCCTTAGCAATGAACAGACCCCAATGAGTAGAAAATTGTAAGTTTGGAAACACACATCAATCAGATGATTTGCCTTTATTCTCAAATCATAAGAAATGATCAGGTCTTTCTCCTGCTGGTTTCTCACCCCTTTGGTGGTGGTATAGTTTAACTGTGGGCAGGGCAGCAACTCGAAACTGCTCCCCACTCATATCCTCACACCTGAAGATTATGGTGAGGTTTGTACCATCCGAGTCCTGACGATCTTCCCAGGAGGTGCCTCCCTCCTCTGCCCCACCTCCCCCTTTTAAAATTTTTAATTAAAAAATTTTTGTCTTTTTTTTAACCTTGCAAAAGAAGACTTCATCTCCCTTTGTAATCACAATTATAAAATAACTTCCCTAAACCCAAATTGCTATTGAAAACCAGATAAGGTAATTCTCAGGGAGTGGCAGTCTCATTTCTGCCTAATTGAGCAGTAGCCAATTTCGTTTCGCAGCCAACGCCGTTATGGTGGTGCAAATACAGAGGCCTGAGCTTGGCTTGGCTGGTGGTCGCCTGTTGATTCCGTTGTCCACCATGCAAGCAGAGGTGGTCAGCAATGCTCCCCCGGAGCACTACTGTACCTTGTAGCTCATTAAGGAAAGCAGAAAATAATCATATAGGGTAACTGTATCACACTGTATCTGCTCCAATTACACACAGCAAGAATTCCATAAATGGCCCCTTGTAGGCTGGCAAGAATAGACTCATGTCTTTTTATTTGCTGAAAAATCTGAGCATTAAGTTTAATCAATATTAGTACGTGACATGTCGAGATTAGACAATTGTTGGCCATTATGCAGCCTATAAAATGCTGCCAGTTATCCTCCCACATTTTCTGTCTCATTTTTAAAAAGGCTGTCACTACAAAGTAAGTGATTGGAGGCTAGGGGACAGCAGCTGTTTAATTTTTGTTTTAATTTAGAAATTCTTAGGTGGGCATGGTGGCGCACATCTGTAATCCCAGCACTTGAGAGGCTGAAGCAGGAGGATTGTTGTGGGTTTGAGGCCAGTCTTGGCTAGATAGTGAGGTGTGTTTTTTTTTAATTTTATATGTTTTTATTTTATGGGAAAAAAGTAAAATAAAACAATTTATATTTTTGGTCTTTTTGAGACAGGGTTTCACTACAGAGTTCAGACTGGCCTTGAACTCACTTTGTAGACCAGGCGGGCCTCAAACTTGCAGCGATCCTCCTGCCTCAGCCTCCCGAGTGCTGCGGTTACGGGTGTGCACCACCATACCCAGCTCTGCTCCCTTTTATATCTAAGACAATTGGCAGTAATTAAGTCCAGCTACAACTTTTTGTCCCTTTCAATTAGGGCACTGACTCTAGACTTTAAAAAATGAACAAAATAAAATATGTGGAAGAATATCTCATGAGTCCTTATTAATAAGAAGTGTCTAGTATGCCCCAAACTCCATTCAAATTCCTCAGAACACATCACATAAATCACATGGGCATGGAGTGTTCTGCACTTTGACACACTGTGATCTAATTTCACAAAGCCACAGGTGAAGGAAGCAATAATATTCACATTTCATCTTATATGCATTATGTATTTCTCAATTGTAAAGAAGAATGTATCAGTGTTTCAGCTAAAAAATAGATATACATTGATCAGGAAAGAAGTTAAAATACCACAACTTGTTATTTTCTCCAAGGACCATCGAGGCCTGGCCTTAGAGGAGCCCCCGGATGGCCTGGCTTGAAAGGAAGCAAAGGGGAGCGAGGGACCCCGGGAAAGGACTCAGTGGGGCCTCCCGGGCCGCCAGGCTGTCCTGGCTCACCAGGCCCTGCAGGGTCACCAGGACCTCCAGGATATCCAGGTAACGATGTATTGGGGATGCCTTCGGTGTGCTTTGTCCCAGGACAGCTATGTACAGATCAGGGACAATAAATTCCACGCACTGCTTGGCACGGTCTGTATGGTTGTTATGAGCAATCTTTCCAATGGCGTTTCATGTTAGTAAATACCCGTGAAAGATACTATGGTGCCGGGATGACTGCAAATGCCCCCAAGCCTTCCCCCGAGTTCCTCACAGAGCAGAGTGGGAGGAAGGCAGAGGTGAGGGAGAGAAGCAGACAAGGACAGCTGGTTATCAAATTGGCCTTGGTCCCCTGCAACTGCTTGTTCAGCCCCTCCAGTGTATCTCCCAGAAGCTGTCTCAGGACAGTCTGTCCCAAGGGAAGAAGCAAGAATTTATCACCAGCTCCTGCTTCCCACTGGTTAAGACTTGCCCCACAGGACGGGACTAACCAAACCCACCTCCCAGACACACATGCACATTTTCAAGCAGTGTCTGCATGGCTCCCCACGCCCTGGCATCAGAGGGAAGTCCCAGGATTGCAGACCAGAGTGTGATACGGATCTGAGATGAGATGCTGGCAGGTGAAGTGGGTCCGAGACCACAGAGCGGTGTGGTCTGAAGTGCTCTGCAACTTATGCCAGCTCATACGTGCACTTGATCTTCGTGATCACGTAGATTGGGGTTTTTTCTTTGTAGCAGTCAAGACCTAACCCAGAGCTTACCCATGAAGCTACATCTCCAGGCTTTTTTTATATTTTACTTTTGAAACAGAGTTTCACTAAGTCACTAAGTTGATCAGGCTGGGCTCAAACTTATGATCCCCCTGCCTCAGCCTCCCAGAGTGCTGAAACTGCCATACACCCTGCTCACTGCTGTGTTTCATACCTGTGTCCTAGAAAGGTTCTGTGTTTCGTAGTCCACCCTTCCAAAAGACTTCTTAGGAATCTTTTATATATGAGGGTTTTAAAAATTCATTTCTTTAGAAAAAAAGCCATTTTTTTTTTGTAGTAAATGTGATTCTAAACTTAGAAAATCCAAATGAAAAACATGAAAATTTCTTATTAATGCCTTTAAATGCCTGATTACAGGGAAAAATATTATTTTAGAGCAGAAACAATTTAAAGCATTATCCCATTAGTAAAAAGGTGTGTCCAGGGCCAGGGATATAGCTCAGTAGCACAAGTGCCTTCCTGGCAAGCTCAAGATCCTGAGTTTGATTCCAGGTACAAAAAAAAGAAAGAGAGAGAGAGGGGGGGGGAAGGAAAGAAGGAAGGAAGGAAGGAAGGAAGGAAGGAAGGAAGGAAGGAAGGAAGGAAGGAAGGAAAGAAAGGAAAGAAAGAAAAGAAAGAAAGAAAGAAAGAAAGAAAGAAAGAAAGAAAGAAAGAAAGAAAGAAAGAAAGAAAGAAAGAAAGAAAAGGTATATCCAGGTACAAACTTGTCAGGGTAGGTGGGGACCCATGTGAAAAACACAGCAAAGCTAAACCAAACTAAAACTCTACTCTGCGTCAGGTGTCGTAACAATTTCAAGTTCTAGTCTCTCTGGGGATGTAGGGTTAGCATCTTTGTGGAACAGAGGACAAGGCTGATGTGCAAAAGTATTGCAGCCAGTGAGCACCAAAGCTGGGATCTGACTCCAGGACCTGCAGGAGAGCAGCTCCCGCCCCCAGGAACTCTCTGTCCAGAGGCTCTTGGGCCCAGCCTTCCCTCTCTAAGCAACATCTGTCTGTCCTTCGGGTTGCAGCTTCCAGTCCAATTCCTGGGAGGCTTCACTGAGCCTACCTTCTGCAAGGCCCAAGCCTATCTTGACTGCAGAGTTGTCAGTTTCCCCTGCAGGAAGCCTTTCACATTCAGAGACTGTGTCTTGTTCCCTGCTTGAAGCCCAGTGTGTACTATAAGACTTGGAACAGTTTAAGTACTCAAATTATTTGTTGAATTAGGTATGAAATGACTCTGGAAATGTACTAAATAATACAAAATATGGATGTACATTGGTGAGTATAGTATAAACATACATATAAGTCTCCACTAAGTGTAAAGCTCCCATCAGATTTTACTGCTTAACAATGGCTATCCAAGCATCTTGATGCAGAAAACAGCCAGGTGAAGTGGTACACACATGTATTCCCAGCATTTGGGAGGCTGAAGATTAAGAATTTGAGGCCAGCCTGGGTGACATACTGAGTTCCAAGCCAGAATGGACTACAAAGCAAGACCTTGTCTAGAGAAAAAATGCAGAAAATTAGATCCTAAAATTGGCATTCCTTTCCTAATTGAGCAAACCTAATACAATACATGCCATGCTCTGATGAAATGCTTCCACTGTTACCCTGTTGCTCTGAAATTTAGGGCAGCTAGAAGTACTGCTTATAAATGTTGTCTTCTACCTATATTTGAAATGGCAAGGCCAAACATGAGGTCACAGAGCATATCATACCAGTTTAAGAGAATAATCTGTTTAATGGAACATTGTAGAATGACTTTTAGAGTGAAAAAATTAATTAATGTGCATAAGCAATGAGGGGCCCACATGATCTTGACCCAGAATGTATTTCCTCCTCTGTATGTACTAAGCACCTACAATATACCAGGAAAATACCCACTATCCAAGGTAGAAAGAATGATATTTCATCTTTTGCCTCAAGATGCTAACGGGGTAGTATTGGAATAATTAAAAGCACTGAGTAAGATAACATAGGATGCTTATGTGACAAAAATATCATATAATGATCTTTCAAAGAACAACCACACCTGTATCAGAATACACGCATACACACATCTATGTAATGTGAAGGGAAGAGCTGGTCAGCATGTGTCAGTCTTTTCAGTTGTAGATAGGATTCTAAGGACTCAGCTTCCCATACAAAGATAATAAAAATGCCTATAAAATAATACGTACATGAAAGAATTTGCTAATTGGAAAAAATACACCAAAAATGCCTTTGGTGTTATCTTTTTATAGGTGACATCATCTTTCAGAGTGGTCCACCTGGTGACCGTGGACTGCCAGGCCCACTAGGGTCTCCGGGAATCCCAGGAGTCAACGGGTCCAAAGGTTGGTTCAAGGAATAGTGTTGTTCTATTAGACTAAGCCATCATTCTCACTAACTTTTCCCTCCCAAAGAGCAGCCAGTTAGGGATGGCCTCTTTTCCAGAAGAATTAGCATGTATCTACAAATCAGTGATTCATTTAGCATAGCATAAGGTATTGGATAGCCTACAAGTGAGGGGAGAAACCCTGAAATAGTCAATGTGTTGTGTTAGATTTTTGAAATTTCCTCTGTCAGAATCTCAGCACAAAAACTAATCAGCTATACGTATATTTTTGTTATTAATAAGTATAGTGTCTTAGGTGATTCCCACCACATATAAAAATTTTAAATGTAGCAAATGATTGGATGAATGGAAAATACCTGCTCTCCTGAGGACTCAGTGTGGTTTATAAGTAACACTCACAAACTCTCATTGCAGGCGAACCAGGCCTTCTGTGTGTACAGTGCCCTTATATTCCGGGGCCTCCAGGTCTCCCAGGATTGCCAGGGTTAGATGGTGTCAAAGGAATCCCAGGTATGGACAATGCGTTCACAAGTTTGTGTATAGAAGAGTAAGCTCACTTGGAAACTTAAGAAATGGTATGAAACTGCTAAGATGTCCTGATAAAGTAAGCTGGAGGGAGAGATTTAAAAACATATCTGTGAAAATAAAGTCAGCCCAAATCATGTAAAAGCTGGTAAAATATATTACATTAGTTGAGTACTGCGAACACAGACTCCTACCGGAAACCAGCATGTAACTTCAGTGAAGTAATCATCCTCAACATACACGGCCTTCTTAGTCCATTTTCTTATGTTTCCAATTTTTATAGCGTCATGGGTATGTACAGTATTTCACTTTCGTCTTAAGGATACAAGTGCAATAAGAATTACAACCCCATCCTTGGTTGGGGACAGTATAGGGCGGTGACTGCAGTCAACAGAAGGCGTATTTAAGATGAACATGACTCACTCAGCTACAGCCCATTGTACTGCCCAACATTTAGGCCCTGTCTTAATAAATCCCACTTTTTTGTGAGAAGAAATAAACCAGAATATTTATCTGAAGTCTCAAGATTTTAGAATCTAATATTATCCTAAACCGATTTTTGAAGGGGGAAAAAAAAAACTTCACAGGCCAAATTTCTGAGGACCACATAAGGCCTGCCTCACCCTTCCCTCGGCAACCTCTCTACCAACCACGGTGTTCCAACTCCACGATGTCTACCCGACAAACAGCCCTTCCCTTGGTCACAGGATTGGCCATGGGCAGAACTTGGACGTAGACAAAGTCTCTGTCTGTTGGCTGAGGTCCTCTGTGCTTGCTCCTTGGCTACCGTGGGGCTGTCCTGCGGTACCACACACAGTCTGGGTTCCTCACTGAAGCCCTGGTCTTCCGATATCACTCATTTATTTATCACTTACCAGTGAGAGTACTAGGCTCAACATCTATGAGCCTTCATTATGTTTTCTCACATCAGTCCCACAGTAGGTACTGTCATGAATCCGATCCAACAGACAGGAAGCTGAGGCATAAGGTGATACGGTACTAAGTGGAGGAGCTTGGGCCCAAATGCAGACGTTCTGCTGCAGAGGCATGTTCTTATCCTCTCTCCCTTGCCTGCTGCACTGTCATCTGCCTCCTCAGGAGCTGCCTTTGAGGGGAAATAGCCCAAAGTGCTCCCGGAGGTAGGATGGTCACATTCGCACTAGCTGTAGACATGTGCATGGGCATAGGGTCTTTCTGGAGGCTGAATCTCAGTACAAAATAGAGTTGATGGTGTCGGCTGTGGGCACGTGGCCAGCCAGGGAGGATGTGCACCTGGGCAGGGACCCTCTGCTGCCTTCAGGTCCCATCCACTTCTTGTAAAGGCCTCAACTGGTCTGCAGTGGCCGCCACCGCCTTGGCTCCCGGAGAGGAATGTGAGGCAAAGGTGGGCCGTGGGTGGCCTGTGAGAGAAAGCTGGGCAGACTGAGAGGGAAAGGTGGGCAGAGCGCTCCTCATGCAGCATCGAGGAAGCACCCGTGTCTCTGGGGGAAAATGTTCTACTGAAACAAAAACAGGGAGGGAGAGAGAGAAAGGAGAAAAACGAGGAAAGATTTTAAGTATCTATATATTCCTACACTTCCCTTGAGGCTCACCTCTGGCTTGAGGTGCAAGGATGGACTGACTGCATTACTGTATTTAGTTTCTACACATTTGACATGATAGGTAAGAATCAAAGAAGTTCTGCAATTCACACAATGCTTTGGATTGCTATAAAAATAAATCCTGGGTCAGTATCTTGCAGAAAATAGAATACAGATACACATTTGTTGACTGACTGACCTGAGAACCATCCAAGGGATCATTAAAAGAATCAACTCTCCAGAGATATTTCAATACCCATAATAAATGTATAATTGCACAGCTAAATGCAATTTCACAAGGAAATCCAAAGCCTCAGAAAGTTTTGTGTCCATTTGGCCCTATAGTTAGACTTTAAGAATTTATTATAAAGGAGATAATTATGTCAATTTGGAAAACTAAATATCCAGAGATATTTATCATAGCATTGTTTACAGTAGCTAAAATTTGGGAAAAAAAACACCTTAGTGTCTAAAAACAGCAGTTAACTAAACAAAGATGGTTCATCCACAAAATGGGCTATTATGTAGCTATTTAGAATGAAGCTACAAGCCGGGCGTGGTGGCGCACACCTGTAATCCCAGCACTCGGGAGGCTGAGGCAGGAGGATTGTTCTGAGTTCGAGACAGATTGTTCTGAGTTCGAGACCAGCCTGGGCTACAAAGTGAGCTCAAGGCCAGTCTGAGCTGCATATCGAAACCTTGTCTCAAAAAGACCAAAAAAAAAAAAAAAAAAAAAAGAAGCTACAAATCTATATTTATTGTGTGTAGTGATTTCAAAATTATATATAGTATTTTATATCTTATATATCATATGTATGTAAATATTTGAAGCATTGAAGGACATAAAAGTTTAACTAATATACACCAAAGCTAAACAAACATTACCTTCTGATGGTAGATTTATGGGTGATTTTTATTCTCTTCTTTCTGTGTAATTTTCTTACTATGAGCGTATATTACTTTTAATACTGGAAAAAATAAATGTACGTACCTAAAATTATAAAAATGAGAATGCTAGGAAGCTAAGGTCTAAGCGCTCTCATTTTTTACATAATCTTATTGCAGTATTTACTCCTGTTGTCTGTAGCAGTATATGTTTCATGATAGGAATTGGCTTTCTTCACTCATAAGAAACACCCAATTTTCTTTTTTTTTTTTTCCCCAATTTTCTTCATACACTACATCACTCAGAGTTGGTGTCCACAGCTGATAATGCATTGCTTTGCAGGAGGACAAGGTACAGCTGGTGTGAAAGGAACCCCAGGGTCCCCAGGAAGTGCAGGTGTCCCAGGATTTCCAGTAAGAGTTCATGGTTCTAACGTTCTAGCTTCATTTAAAACACTGAACATCTGAAAATAAGGTCGCACCACACAGAGATTATCACTATGTGTGACAAACAATGTGTTGTTGATTAAGGGGATGAATAAGGAATGAATTAATGAATTTATAAATCATTTTGAATGGTATCAAAGACAAAAAGCAGATAAGTCATTGTCTGGGGCTGAAGGTGGGAATAGAGATGAACAGAAATAGGGGAATGATAGTAATTTGAGTTTTTTTTAACACTGATCATGGTGACTGTAGCATAATTCTGTAAATTTACTATAAATCATTAAATTGCACTCTTTC
Organism: Chinchilla lanigera; assembly: GCF_000276665.1. Classification (NCBI taxonomy): domain Eukaryota; kingdom Metazoa; phylum Chordata; class Mammalia; order Rodentia; family Chinchillidae; genus Chinchilla; species Chinchilla lanigera. The sequence goes on along the minus strand of NW_004955453.1, from coordinate 7,296,391 downwards.
AAAGGATACATTTTAGGGCACGTAAATTATACCTCAATAAAATAAAGTTGTTAAAAATTAAAATATTGATTATTATAGTGAACCAAAAAGTTATATATATGAATATATATGTAAATATTAAATTGTTCAGAGATGAATGTTAAAATTTGCAAATAATCAACTATTTGAGTGATGATTGTTGTATCACACTGGATTTTATTATTGTGTTTATTGTATCATGTTACACTATTTAACTGAGTTCTTTTCCAGTTTTGGAAGTTAAAAATAAAGCAAAATGAACAAAAGACTTGAAATGATATTTGTGAACAATCCATGTTCACTGAAATTGCACAACACAGACTTCTTTCTCTACTGCCCTAGGGATTCCCAGGTGCTCAGGGAGCTCCAGGACTTAAAGGACAGAAAGGTGAAATACCTCAGCCCCAGGGGCAAGTGGGTACCCCAGGGGATCCTGGGCTCCGAGGGCCACCCGGGAGAAAGGGCCTGGATGGAATTCCTGGAACTCCAGGGGTGAAAGGATTACCCGGACCTAGAGGCAAACCGGTTGGTATTTAGCAGCTTTAACCAAGTTACTCTCCTTATAGATGAAGCGCTCAGAAGTTAACAGAGAAATTTCCTTCCAAAAGATGGTTCATCATTCTAGCTGCAGAATGCGGCATCTGCAAGTTGGCAGCAACTACTCAAGCAAATATTTATAATATTCATATCAAATGAATTTATAAAGAAGCTCAGAAAAATAGGGGAAATTTTTAGTAAATATTTTGAGACTTCATTTTTCAAGTAAAAATAAATGTAGAAATGTGGACAAAGAATATTACGCTCAAATAAAGACAGTAAATGTTTTGCTACTTAAAGTATGTCGATATAAAAAGTAATGAAAAATATTTTAGCTTGTGTAAGTTCGATTCTTTTCACAGGATAAAATTTCTCATATGTCCGATTAAGAGTTAATACCTACCAAATCTATTTTTAAATGTTATGGAGGGCCAGGGATGCAGCTCAGTGGCACAAGCACTTGCCTGGAAAGCCTAAGGTCATGAGTTCGATTCCTGGTACTTAAAAAAAAATTTAAATGCCTCTCAGAATGGGTCTATGGGAAGTTTGCCTCAATTATTCGGTGAAATACCAGTTTCTCCCAAGGTGAATCAATTTATCCAAAAAAAAAGTCTGACCTTGAACAGCTTGGGGAAACTTGGTAGGTAAATTAACAGACTCATTTGCAGACACTATATAATATCATAATATGAATGTGACTCTCCAGCACATATGAATATACGATTTCTGGTAAAGAGCGTTTCCTGGAGCATCTACAGAATCAGAGTTTCTCAGCTCCTACTAAGGCAAACCCCAGGCTGTCAGCTCTGTGGTAGCCTTGCTTAAAGAAGGCCAATGTGTAGAATTCTTTGGATCATTAGTAGTGTTCATATGACTCTCCTACTGGCATCTCACTAGATTTCCTTTTTGAAGTTCCGGTAAAGATGCTCCAGAAATAAGTAAGAGAAAGTCAAAGAGGTTATTTCTTGAGTCAGGTCCTGTTACTCTAAAAAAAAGGAAAAATACCATTTAGCTGCCCCGTGATACTGAACGATGCAAACTTCAGTCAAAGTGTGAGGGACATGCTTGGAAAGAGGATGACTTTGATACTGTCAATCTCAACATCTTTCAAGTGTAGAACTCACTTGCAAAGTTAGTGTACAAATTTCTGAAAAATGGAGTAGACATTTTATGAGAAAAAAATTAATACAGGTAGAATACTGTCTTTGTAATAAAGATACCTGGTGCAAACTACAAACTATGTAAATAAAGGCTTGCTGTGCTAGTTTCATTTTAGAAATGTAGCGTGAATGTCACCTCAAAAGCCATTTGAACTGTTGATCAATTTGAACTAATTTTAGTGGTTATTATTATACTGGAGACATGTCCCGTCGGGCATCTTAAGTGGGACTCAAGACAGTTGTGATTCATACAATATTGCTGAATTCTAATATTGCACAAAACAGCGGAAGCCTTTAATGCTCTTATTTTAGTAACAAGTCCCATCTAATGCCAACTGCTTTTTAATTCAAGAGCTTCTCTGTGACAGCCTAACTGCTTTTCATATTGGAGTGAAATGAGCCTGTAATAGGGAAACTCTGGAATGAAACACCATGCAAACATATTCCTATTGTCACAGGCCCTGAGTGGTGAGAAGGGGAATCAGGGCCCTCTGGGAGATCCTGGCCCCGCTGGGCCCCCAGGACCTGCAGGACCAGCTGGACCACCTGGCTATGGACCCCAGGGAGAGCCGGGTCCAAAGGGCACCCAAGGAGTTCCTGGAGCCCTGGGACTGCCTGGAAAAGCCGGTTGGTTAGTTTTCTTTCCAGTCCTGTTTTCCTGTGGGTGGATGCTTCTCAGAGCTAATAAAGCTCCTTCAAGACTGAGGAATATATGTACATAAACTTGTTCCTAACAAGTACAATATGTCAACTCATAGACACTGGAAGAGGATATATAGAATATGTCAGAGAAAATCTACCTTTACCTATTACTGAGCAATTCAGCTAAGACTTCCTAGGACAGAATATATCTATACTTATATAAATATATGGAATGTTAGGTCTTAAGAGTTAAGTGGAAGTCAATTATGATCCACCAAGGGGAAGCAAAACCAAGAACTTAATCTAATCTTGACAAGCCTTTTCTAGGCCTCAAGATCCCAATAATACTATGGCAAATTTGTTATTTTTGCTCTGTAACTCAGTAGGCATGTTATAACCAAAATTTAAAGTATCTAAAATAAAAGAAGAAAAATTGTCTGGTAATAGTTTCAAAGCCTAGGCAACTTTTGGTATCCACAGGTACTGAACACAGTCCTGTATTCAGGAGAAACCACATCCTTAATATTTGTGGCTGAAAGCAATACATTACTGAGAATTTAATAATATCACCATGGCCATTTGTTTACCTCTGAAGTCACTGTTTTCTTTTTCTTTTTTGTATGTTAAAGAGAAAAAACTAACAAAACAACGAAAATGAAGACAAAAACAAAAACAACACAGAAACACCAAAAATGATACTTGGCCTCAAAACAAAAATGATAGGAATTAACAATGGTTGCTACACTATAAAGTCACCTTAAAGGACACAACCCAATAAATTCATGGTGTCCAAATCATGTTAGTGTCATTTGTAAACATTTTTTAGTATACATCTCCATAGTATTTACGTGTATGTTATAAAGTGAATACACTATTTCTGTCCATATATATATAGCTTGTTTTATAATTATATATAGTTTATAATACATAATTATATATACTATATTACATAAAATTATTGTAATAATCTTATTATATAATGTACAATATATAATGATAAAATGCATTATAATTAGTAATAACATGTTATAACATATAATATATAGATATACTTATTAACTTTTTTATGCCCTACTTTAGAGGCTCTTATTCTAATCCAGGGATTACCAAACTAATCTCACAATCCAATTTAGCCCAGTAACTGGTCTATATGGTCCATAAACTAAGAGTAGTTTTAAATTTTGAAATAATTTTTTTAATTTGAGTATTTTTGATACGTTAAAAATTTATGACATCCAAATTACAGCATCCATACCTGAATTTTATTGGCTTACAGTCACACTCACTCATTTATGTATTATCTCCGGCTGCTTTCATGCCATAATGGCAGAATCGGACCCTTGTATCAAAGAGCAAGACCACAAAGTCTAAGTCATTTACTGTTTGGTCCTTTACAGAAAGTGTTTATTGACTCCTGTTCTAATCCATCATCCAACTCTCTTCTGTTCTCTCTAAATGTGAGTTTTGTTTTCCCATCACAAAACCATGTTTTCTTCCTGTAAACATATGACTAGATGAACACGACTAAGCACTATGGTGTAACGTTGGCCCCTGTGGTCAGCACACTGTCTTGAATCCTTACCGGCCAGATGTTTATCATTTTCCAGATGACAGATGAAGAGGGATTAAGAAATATGCCCAAACTCACACGTCTTTACAAGCAGCAGTTGTGAGCTTCAAACCCAAATCAGTACATTAGGGCACACTTACTGTTTTGTTCAATATATCATATTGTATTCCTATGAAGACTAGTTGCCCAAAATATAAATATCCTCTCAGGACTCACCAACTTAATTTCATATTATGAATTTTTTAGAATATGCTCTTATTCAATACACTGGCTTGTTAGGCTATTAATTAAAACAAAGCTTGAACAATAGCAGATGCTTATAAATATTTACTGATTGAATAAGAAAGTTTGTGTGGCTAGTCCTCCCTAAACTAGTTTTGAAGCCTGTGGAGACAGATTATTTTTATTTTAGTTAGGATATGTTTGTGAATTCCTTATGATTGTATTTCCTTCCTGTTACCCAAGAAAAGCTTCAATATACACCCTAATCTTATGATCACAAATTTTTCTAAGGTCCTAAGGGAGAATCCGTCATTTCAACACCCATCCTAGGGCCCCCAGGACCTCCTGGGCCCCCTGGCCATGCCGGCCCCCAAGGTCCACCTGGTGAGTACCCCTTTTACCAAGTTTGGTGCATGACATCAGACAGCACCCTAACTTTGCTGGAAAAATACTATCATCATTATAAAGAAAAAGTACATTTATTGGCTCCAAAAGAGAACACAGCCCAAAGCCTAGTCAGATAAATAAGTAGGCAGGGAACTTGCTGTTTTCCTTTGAATATATCCAAATTATTCCTCTGGTGTTTCTGATATAAAAGTTTCAAAGGAGAACTGATACAGTGAACAGGAATTCTTGAGCAGAACAATCTTCTTGGATTTTTGGTGGGGAAGCCAGCAATGGTTACCAATTGTTCATCAGAATATTTTCTATAGCACATTCATTTGAAACTTAATTGTGGCTAATGTGATCTAAAATTGAATTTTGCATGCATTGAGGAAGACATACAGTTCAAAATAATTAGAATGCATTTTGGAATTAACAGACTTTAAAAAATGTTTTGCAACAATGATTAGTCATTGGATAGGTGTGAGTAGGAAGCATATACTGTTGGGATTATGCTAAAATTATTCCTTAATTTTCACAAAGGCTGGGCTGACACTGAGAATTTAGCCATATTCTTTTAAAACAAGTGAAGAAAATTTGCTGATGTGTGTGTGTGTGTATGTGTGTTTTAAGGTATCCCTGGACCCATGGGAAAATGCGATTCTGGTCTTCCTGGACCTAAGGGTGAACCTGGAATTCCCGGAATTGGATTTCCTGGGCCTCCTGGACTGAAGGGTAAATTAAAAACTTTAAAAATGTAAGGTTCATTGTGGACATTTAGAAGTCATAACTGTGTATGGTGAATAAAAGAGGAAATATCTACAATAGATACATAATGTTTTCCAAGAGTTTTAAAATCTTACAACAATATTAAGTGAAAAGACAGAATTTATATTGATTTATATAACCTCATTTCAATTACATTTTTTAATGCATAAAAAAACTGAAAGAAAATTCACCAAAATGGTAATAGCGATTTTCTTTTTGCAGTGTTGGGCATTGAACCAAGGGCCTCATGAATGCCAGGCAAGCGCTCTGCCACTGAGATACATTCCCAGCCCAACACTGATGCTTCTTGTTTGTGGGATTATCAGGATTCTTTTTCTTTAGTTTTGAACTTTTTACATTTATATGTTTCACTTTGTGCATTTCTTTTTTAATAAGAAATGAATTATTCTATCACAAATAAAATTGGGGGTATAGCTGGTGGCAGAGCATGTGCTTAGTATGAACGAAGACCCGGCTTCAATCCCCAGCACATGTGTGCCCTTGTGGATGTGTGTGTGCGTTCAAGTGCACACATGCGTGCACACACACCAATTTTTATTATAAAAGCTTGTAAACTCTGTTGAGAAAAGCTTCCTAGCATCCTGAAAAAGCTCTCTACCTTAATCTGAGTCATACTTGTATGGATATGTACATAAAAATCCAATGACCAGGACACCGTTTGTAGAAACAGATTCAAAAATAAAGCTGATTAAATGACCAACTAGCATGAGTGGTTTGAAGAAGCCCTAAATCACAGTTGCAGCCACACTAAACAGTACAAACAAAGAAAAACATTTCTTTAAAATGAGGGATTTGTTTTCCCTAAATCTATTAAATATATACATTGATTATAGAATTCAACTGATTTTTTTTAGTGCTGGAAATCAAACTCAGGACTTCGCACTTGCCAGGCAGGCATTTGTGCCACTGAGCTACATCAGCAGCCCAAAAACAGCAATTTTTAAACCTTGGGAATCCAGCAGGATTAGAATTGGAACTGAATATATTTTAATTGTTTGTTTATCAGTTCATTTTGTGGTCCTTCAACTCTCAGCCAAACATCTCTCTCTAGCTGCCTTAGTGGATAAGATGAAATAAGAGATAGGCTGCTCAGAATCTCTGGATTTAGAGTTCAGAATATCCAATGTTTATTGTTTGCTTGTTTTTCCCTGCAGGAGATCAAGGTTTTCCAGGAACAAAAGGATCCCCAGGTTGTCCTGGGATAATGGGAGAGCCTGGATTGCCTGGAGAGCCAGGCTTCCCAGGAGCCAAGGTCTGCAGAATTAAAAGTCCACTGATTTGGGGGAGGGAGAAGGGCAACCACATTTGGTGGTTTAGGATCCCTGCCAGGTGGGATGCTCTGGGTGTCGAAATTATCTGTGTACTCACAGATGGTGAAGATACTAAATTTGTTAAAGTTTGCATGGGCCATTTTCCCTTTTAGAAAGGAAAATAGAAGGTGTTAGAAGACAAGTTTGCATCTCTTACTTCCTCAATGGCTTCATGAACATTCGAGTATATTAAATGGAAGAACTTTAGAAAAAAGTGTGGATACCTAGGAGAATAACCATCAAAGTAAAGATATGTAGATTTTGTTATTGACAGAGAATCCCATAGTCTTCTCAAAAGGTGGAGGCTGCAAATCCTGAAGCATCATTAAGCCTAATTTTGTAGCAAAGTGAGCAACTGGAGCTGAAAAGGGAATGTGGATTGAGTGGTAGTGATTGTGCAGAGGGACTCAGAGAATCCACAGCAGACAGGTTATTCCAAGTGGCCGTAAGAGCAGCCAATGCGAACGAGGACCTGCCAGCATCCTATGGTAAAACTAACATTGTTTCTATGCTATAGGGAGAACCAGGACTGGCAAGACCTGGAGAAGCAGGGACACCAGGTTTTCCGGGAGAAAGAGGCGATTCAGGGCAAAGTGGAGAAATTGGATTCCCTGGACTTCCAGGTCTTCCTGGAATCCCAGGAAAACAAGGGCTCGATGGACCTCGAGGTACAGGAAAAAAAAAAAAAAAAAGCGAAGTGTTCTCCATTGCGAGCTGGGCTAAAATGCAGCAACCTGAATGTGTAGGTGCTCATTGGATGAAAGAGTCTCCAAAAACCTTCTAGTTCAATGAATAGACTCTGCACACACTAATTATTTTCCTAGTCAATATGACTGCTGTATCTTTCTTCTTCCTTAACTTCCTTCCTTTTTCTCCCTCTATAAAAGACACATTAATGAAATGAAATATGGGTGTGATTTGGTGGAGAAGAATGACTGGGATAGCCACACTAAAGCCTTGGGTTTTGGTAACTAAACGTAGCCATGAATTTTCTTTTGCAGGAGATGCAGGGCAGCCCGGACCACCTGGAATAAAGGGACCCCCAGGAATGTGCACAGAGGGGCCCAAGGGAGCCCAAGGGCATCCAGGCTTAAATGGATTAAAAGGGCAACCAGGTAGGAGGACAGGATCTGAGGCACAAGGTGGGCAGGTGATGAGGGCCTCTGGCTTTGCACTTTGCGGTTGAACATGGAAATGGCCCAGCAACAAATAAATCCTGAGTAATGTCCAATGAGAAACGTTATTTCAGAAACTAAAGCCTTGCTATTAAGGACTTATAGTACAGAGTGGTGTACACCACCTATGAAGGAAGAGACCTGAGGTCAATATTTGAACTGGTTTGTATCTTTTATGTAAGAAAATATGAACACCAAAGACAAATCAAGTAGATAATTTACATATGTATTATTTATATACATAAACTCCCAGACAATGTTTTACTTTTACTCCTTCCATAAATATACTGAGGTAGTTAATTTTTTACTGTAAAGTAGAGAAAATGTATGCAAAGATACCAGGTTAGCAAGTTACATGCTAAAATATGTAGCTGATTGCTTTCTAGACAATATAACAGAAAGGGTATGAAAATCTAAATGGTACAACCTAGATGTTCCAGATCACACAAACCTTACTGTAGTTTTTTGGCTCTTCTCAGCCAGATCTGGTGATGATTCTAAGAGAAATTCCTTAGAACTTAGTTAATATCAGTGAGCTAACATACTGCTTATATGTTCACAAATAAATTTCTGGCAAGGATCTTCATTGTTATGGTGGTACTGCTGTTTGCACAAGCCTTCAGTAACTAATCTCCAAAGTGGCGCTATGTGTCTTCTGTGGGTAAAGGACTGAGGTTTGGTCATGAGGTGCAATTCCAGATGGTGCCTGCAGGACTCCCCAGATGGATATGATACTATACTTTTGTTACTGTAACTCACTGAAGGAGAATGTTAGAGCTGGAAGGGATTTGAGTAATTTTACAGAGGAGCATGTTAAGCACATGCAGGAGAGCACATACACACACATGCACACATGCACGCAAGCACACACATGTGGTTTACCCCAAATTACGTAGCCAAACATTAAACCAAAAAGAAAGTGGGGGAGAAAGCATCTGTTTGTCAATTCATCCCCTCATTTATTCATAGGCAGAAGAGGAGAAACAGGGCCAAAAGGAGACCCAGGAATTCCAGGTTTGGATAAGTCAGGGCCCCCTGGAGAACCTGGACCACCAGGAATGCCCGGTCAGCGAGGTGAGATGGGGCCACCCGGTCAAAAAGGATTTCCAGGAATGCCAGGATTTTTAGGGCCACCAGGTATCTTTCTTTGTGCTTTTATTTTGCCTCTTATATCTTCTTCCACTTTTCCCTTTAGGGTGGTTCTGTAAACTGTGCATAGGCAGAGAGGCTTTTGACTCCGTGCTTTTTGGTTAGTTAGTGTTAAGTTTTTCCTTCAGAATTATTTATAAGAGATCAAGACCAAGCCAAGGGTGCAGGGAAATGCTGGTGGCAAAATGGTCATTATTTCATAATTACCCAGGATATGTCTGTTTTGTTGGCTAATCCTCTTCGTATCTTACTATAATATACTTGATGCTATTTTGTTGAGCTCTTTGCATTTATGTTCGCAGGAGGCATTGGTCTGTAGTTTTCTTGTGATGTCTCTGTCTAGTTTTGGTATCAGGTCAATGCTGGCCTTTCACAGTAATTTGGGATGTTCTTCCTGCCCTTGCATTTTCTGGAAGAGTTTGTGAACAGTTGCTATTCCTTAAACATTTAGTAGATTTCAGTACTGAAGTTTTCTGGGCTTGGGATTTCCCTGTAGGATGTCTTTAAAACACCAATTCAATCTCTTCACTTGTTACAGTTCTGTTCAGATTTTCCATTTCTTCTTGAGTCAGATTTGATGATCTGCTTCTCCAGGAAATTGTTCATTTTGTCTAGTTATCTAATTTGTTGTCCATAATATTTCTTTTTAATGCTCTTTATTTCATAGTTATTTTTATAGTTCATATATTGGGGAAGAATATTCTATCCATTTGCCTATGGCATAAGAACCTCAATTGATCTGCACAGAGAGATAATTAACAAATTATTCTTTCATTCATATTGTTGGACTACTATCATATGCCAGCAATATGCAGGTCACAAAAGGTGGATTAATAGATAAAAGTAGGCAAGCAACTTCAAACATATTTTAAAACTAAGTTCAAGACCCAGCGGTAGTGGCTCACACCTGTAATCCCAGCACTTGGGAGGCTGAGGCAGGATGATCATTGCAAGTTCAAGACCAGCCTGGGCTACAAAGTGAGCTCAAGGCTAGCTTGAACTGCATAGCAAGGCCCTGTCTCAAAAAAACAGAAAAAAAAAAAAAAAAAAAACCAACAAAGTTCAATTAGAGACAAGTGCTTTGGAAAATCTAAAATGAAGGGATTGGTAGAAAGCAGTTGGTCAGAAGGGGATAGGATGGAATGCTCCCAACCTGCAGTGAATTGCATTCTCGGTCATAAATGTGATTTGCTATCAACGACTGCCAAATAGAAGAATCTAAAAAAACCATTTGCTGATCCATCTCCTAGATAAATATGGTTATTTTCCTATTTATATAAATCATTCCTTCAACTCCCTGCTTCTAAGTATAGTTTATGTTATTTGATGGAATATTTTCTTTTTCTCAGGCGGTACATTGTGTGCTTATTTGTGTTCCTGCCTCCACAGGTGAAGAAGGGATGGTTGGGATGATGGGCCACCCTGGAACTGCAGGCTTTCCTGGGCCTCCAGGACACCCAGGGACGCAGGGGCAGAGGGGTAAGTGACAATGTCCAGAACCAGGAGGTAGGAACAGCATCCACTTACTTAGCAACAAGGTAAATTACATTTCATTCTTTGGCAGGGAAGTAGTTCTAATAGAACAATGTATTCGGTCTTGCTGTTTTCTGTACTACTTTTTGCCATTTGAATGTGGTCCTGTTTTCTCCCTTTCAGCTATTTGTATGTGGCTGGATGGTTAGGGAAACTTTCAAGTTCTCAGGACTGTTAACCTTCGTTGTTGTTCTATTAACTTTTGAATCCCCGTGAGCTACTTAAAGAATTAAGAACTGGGCGTGGTGGCGCACTCCTGTAATCTGAGCACTCCGGAGGCTGAGGCAGGAGGATCATTGTGAGTTCAAGGCCAGCCTGGGCTACAAAGTGAGCTCAAGGTCAGCCTGAACTACATAGCGAGACCCTGTCTCAAAAAGACCAAAAAAAAAACAAAAAAAAATTAAGAGCCTGATGTTGTTACTTCTGTGTGGTAGGTAGCCTCGGAATTCCAGGAATAAAGGGCGACCGAGGGCCCCCAGGAGCCAAAGGGGAGCAAGGAGATAAAGGAAGCCCAGGGCCTTCTCAAATAGCCCACTTGAAGGGAGACAAAGGAGAACCAGGCCTCAAAGGTAAAGAATCTTTTACATTCAGAATCAGAACATTGGAGCTGAATCCAGGTCTGAGAAATTACCAGGCAAATTCTTTCAGCTGCCAAGAGGACAGCGACGGCCTGATTTAGTTACCTGCCCAAGGCACGCAGCCGACTCGGGGCTGAGCGTGGGCAACATCCGAGCCTTATGTGCCTTCCACAGCAGTGCGTCGTCTCTTCAGTGGAGGGCTTTTTATTCCTAAGCTAGTTCTGTATTTTGATTTGCTACTCTTAAATTGTCTAGTAAATTGTTAAACTATAAGCCTCAAACTCTCCTCGCCCTGTGTCCTGGGTAAAATGGAACTCTTAGAAAGTCACACATAAAGAACGTCTTTGGTAGAAATAGGAATCTTCACCCCACATTCTCTTGCATTGTGTCAACCACCAGGATAGATTTTTCTGATTACATCTACAAACTTCTTATGCTCAAAATCCTTTGGAGGATAATAAAACAAAGAAAAATATGTTTTAATGAAAATTCAACCCTTGAGGAACACTGTTAATATCAGCTGTGACTATTACGCTAACTAACATTCCAGTCAGTTCAAATTATTTCAAGTTATTTGAATGCTTTTTGGAGGAGTTTTTGTTATATGGATAATACAACCCATGTGAAACCAAATTTTTTGTTCTGTTTTGTTTTTCTTCCGGTACCAGGAATCAAACTCATGACCTTGCACTTGCCAGGCAGGCGCTTTGCTGCTGAGCTAAATCCCCAGCCCCTGAAACCAAATTTTAAACTGGCCTTTCCATCCCCTTGACCATATAGTTAATCTCCAGTAACTTTAGAAAAAACATTGTTAGGTAAAATATTACCTTCGCAAAGCAAACTTTTAGCAGGGAAGGAATAAAAAGAAAAATATGTTTGTAGTTGCAAACACAGAAATCTGTAATGTATTTCAAGAAGGGAGGTTATATTCAATAAATATTTGTATGCTTGGCTCATAGGATTTGTAGTTCTAGAGATCTGTTTAAAAAGGTCTGCATACGTTGCTGAAGAAAAACTGAATAACTATCTCCAAGAGTTAGGGAAGATTTTTCAGTAGTGATATGTGGGCAGGTCTGAAAAGGTATCAAATGCAAGTAATTTGCCATTTAATAAAGTGCATAATCATTGGAAAAAACTCAATTTATAGACAGTATTCTTTTTGCATAAAGTGCAGTTATAGAATAAAATCTTTTGGGGCATCTCCTATTTAACGTCTTGCAAAATCATTGAGTTCTGATACAAACAGGAAATCTCTCTCATTCTTAAAAATGAAATAGAAAGGAAATCTCATTAAACTCCACTAGAACTTATATAAGTCAAGATTTAAAAAAAAAAAACAAAACACTGGCCCAAATACTGGCGCACACTTCCAGCCTTCACAAACTCTCTGCATAGACACCACTTCACTAGACTATTCTACATTATTTCAGATGTGTTGGAAACATTTTGAGAAAAATATGAATAGCATATCTGTGTCTACATAAGCCAAAACTTGGCTCCCACAGGCTAAATGCACAATGAGTACTAATTTACATTTATCAAATTTGTTTTGTAAAATACAGAGGGACACACGTTATTTCTATACTCCTAACAAAATTCTACCAATGTACTGACCCAGGGGGCAGCATAAGCCTAAACTGTGTTGTCTCTTAGCTTTGTGAATATATAACTGAGGAACATAGATTAAATACACCAAAAAAAGAATATGCTATTTAAAATAATTTCAGTGTAACCCATTTTTAAAAATTTAAATTTCTACCATATATACTGAGGATACGAATTATTGTGTTTTCCTTTCATATGCATGGGAAATGAAGGCACAGGTATGCAAAGATAATGGATAATGTGCAAATTACTAGTATTGGGTTACTTAAAGACTTAAATAGCATTTCAGTGTGCAGGTATTGTTTTTTAAATTTTACAACTATTGACTCCTTTAATCTCACAATAACCCTAGGATGAGGTACTGTGTTTGCTGTTATCCCATTTGTAGCAAAGATGGGCCTCACAGGGACGTGGCTAATTTGAAAGGCCGCTCTTGACCTCTTCACAGTGCTCCAGCAACCTTGACAATGAGTCCTATGGAGATGAGGGAGGCAAAAAACACAGAAATGAGGATCGTCAGAGCCGCCTCCATGACAGGGAATTTAAATCATGAGTAGAATTCAGATAAGGAAAGAAATCTCTTCACTCAAAATCTTTCTAAGGCTCCCCTTTCTTGAAGAATTCAAACTCCATAGACTGGGATAGCAGCTTCTTCACCACTTGCCCTTCACCAATCTCCAGCAATGTTATTTGTGTGGTTGACAGTTTTTAACGTTTATGGATTAGGCATTTTATTATGTGCTGAACACAGAGGTACCAAAGCAGATGTAATATCGTGGTCATGATAAAACTTACAATTTTGTAGAGAAAAGAAATATTACTGGGTCTGCAATATCTTGCGTAAAGGTCAAGTAAATACCTTAGATTGTGCAGACCACATATGAATGGTCTCCACTGCACAGTCTTTGTTTTTGCTTTGTTTTGTTTTCTTAACTCTTTAACAATGTAAGAAACATCCTCGGCTTTCAAGTCATACCAACTAACCCAGATTTAGCCTACAGGCAAATGAATATTCTAAACAATATATATTGTTAGAAAAAACAAGTGCAAAATAAAACAATCTAACCCCCTGTTACTTACTTCTCCTTTGCTTATGCTATTTTCTTGCTTAGGAATCCTATTTAATTCCATGTCTTCTCTACCCAGTTAGTTTACGGTTGGTCTTCAAGACTGAGAGGGGGAAAAAAAGAAAAGAAAAACACAAACCTCTTCCAGAAATTCTTTCCAGTAGCATTGTGTCCAACTTCCTTACAAAACTTATCTCACTGGGTGGCAATTGTTTGTTTACTTGGCTGTCTCTCTAATTAAACACTAAAAACTTGGGAAAGAGACCATGATTTATTTATATCTCCAGTACTCAGCACAAGACCTGTCTATTAATTAGATGCTCAATTCATATGTGAATGAATGAATAAGTATGTGAGCAAGAAAGGAGCCAAGGGAAGTAAATCTGCTGGAAAAAAGGCAAAAAGCCAAGCCCGAGAGAGACTGTAGAAATGCTCCATGAAGTTAAGGAAGTTTGCAATTTCCTCTGTAGGGAAAAGAGATTCAGTGAATATTAGTGAGCAGGAAAATAAAATGATCAACAACAGGTGTTTTAGAGAAAGTGGAATGGGAGGGTTATGAGTTTTCTAGCCATTCAGAAATGACATCAAATCTCAGTATTGTCACTGATTAACAGTATGACTCTAGGTAGGGCCTTCTACTTACCTAATACTTAATAAATAATAATTTTATCAAATGAGTTGAGAATGAAAGCATGCAGATGAGAATCATGTAGTGGACAGTGTTCTGTCTTTACTATGAAAAATGAAGAGATAGTTAGGTCACTATAGTTTAAAATGATGTTCTAATGTGTAAATATGATCATTGTTATACTTCTTGAGGACTAATTCATTTTGACCATTGTGCTCAGATTTCACACATATTCTGTTATTTAATCTACCTTTATAGAGATACAAGTCCACATCTGCCCATAGTCTTAATAAATATGCTAACATAATATTCTTTCAATTTAATCCAGGATGTGTATGAGTCTGACAAAATTCTAACCTGTATTTTTAATACCTGGTTTTTAACTTTAGGACTTACAGGAAATCCAGGTGAGAAAGGAGACAGAGGCATTTCAGGGTTACCAGGTCTAAAGGGCCTTGAAGGACTACCTGGACCACCAGGACCACCAGGTATTATGGATGCTCTAATAACGATGTCATGTTTTAAGTTTTCCTAGGTGTAAATGTAATAAAGTTTTTTGTAGACTTTTTGGGTTGAATATGAATCCTGCTCCAATTGTGTTCTAGCAGAAATTCACTTCTACATTAAACCAAAGGGCAGGTGTTTTGTCTTTGGGATGTATTAATTTCAAAATATTAATCTGTGCATAGTTTCGTTTATCAACTCAAAATTTTATTTTGAAATGACATATGTATTGCAAATGATATTTTATCACAATACTATACATATCCAAGATGAAATGAATGCTTTAGAAGTTTCACATTTGCCCTGTCCTTTTAAAAAACAAATTATTGAGTATACAAAGTGATTTTTAAACTGCTAAAGTGGTCCCTATTCCCTAACCACCTCTGTAATAATACCACAAGATGATAATATGTCAGTAGGCCGCTGGAAACACATCATTATGCAGCCACAGAAGCCCAGCCTTTCCTGTTGCGGTTGGTCCTAGGATGACTTTGGTGTTTGAAGTCCAGGCCTGCAATGAGAATCTCACTTTCTCTAGACTTATGTATACTGAGTCCACAGTCTTCACCTGATCTGAAGGCAAAAGGATAGTTAATGGAGTACCTATACAGCTGATCCAGCTCTTCTGGATTCATGCATTCATGAAAGAAACAGATATTTATTGAGTAGTACTATGCCCAGGAAGTGTGCTGAGCACATGACTTGTTTACTCTATTGCTTCTCAAGGTCCTAGAGGAGATCTAGGAAGCCCTGGGAGCCCAGGAGAACCAGGACCACGCGGCATGCCGGGAAGCATGGGCAATATGGGTGTTCCAGGTAATGCATAAGGACCTGTTACACGTCCACAAGCTAACAGGAAATCACAATTGCAGATGTTGCTATTGTTTCGATTTTCCATTTAGTAGAAAGTTTATGTGAGACAACCAGATTTGCTTTTAGATAAAGGTATTTGTGTGCAACTAAAATGTTATGGAAAATAGACATACACATTATGTAAAAAATCATCCATTATAACTTTCTGATGCACTTGAGATTCTGAAAACCCAGTTTCTTGAGAAATAGGTATTTTATGCACAAGTCTAAAGTAGAACCCTTCAGGATTCCTATGTTTACCTGTCTTGCCTGATATTTTTCCTAATTTCAGGTTCTAAAGGAAAAAGGGGAACTTTAGGACTCCCTGGTCTACCTGGAAGACCAGGGCTCCCAGGCATTCATGGCCTCCAAGGAGATAAGGGAGAACCCGGTTACTTAAAAGACACAAGGCCAGGACCTCCAGGACCAAAGGTATATAGGCCACTGAAAAAATTTATGTTTGGGCAGTTGAAGGTGGCCCTTAAAATATTAGTAAAAGGGGCTGGGGATTTAGCTCAGCGGCAAAAAGCGCCTGCCTGGCAAGCGCAAGGTCGTGAGTTCAGTTCCCAGTACCGGAGAAAAAAACAAAAAACAAAAAAAACAAAAACAAGAAAATATTAGTAAAGATCTAGATTCCATGTGGGCAGAAAAAAATGAAAGTTTTACCATATTTTTGGGCAATCATTTGGATCAAAAAAAAAAAATCCTATTTCCACAACTGAGAATGCCTATTATCACTCAACTGCCAACTTTGGAAAGCCTGTGTCAGCCACCAAGGGATTTCTCTGTTCCTAAAATTTAAGTGTGCTCCCGGATGGAGCAGTACTTACAGAACCACACAGTTGACAGGGCAAGGGTTTTTCCCTTCTGACAAAACGTGCCCAGGCTCCAGCATGAACTTCACTGACATAGACGTATATTTTATAAGGAAAACCACTTATTAAGATACAATACAAAGGTATAAAATACCTGTAGAGCAGCATTAAAAAGTAAGTGACATTCTAAGATAACTACGTTTATCTTTCTTATTGAGAACTCTAAGCATCTTCATGCCTGACACCTAATATTTTTATCTTGTCTCAGGGTTGTCCATGCTTTTTCTCTGGCACATTAGGGCCGGGTGTCAAAGTCCTTCATAGTGTGTCATATGAACACCCACCAAATGTTTCGGCTGGGGCTTGGTTGCTCTTTTAAATTTTGCTTCCCTCCAGTCTTCCTGTCCTCAGCAGTTATACTGAGAGCCAGAATCAGGCTGGTGTAGACTAATTAATAGAATTTCTCATAAGCAGGGTTTTTAACACAGAATTCCATGGACCCCCTCAGGGAATCTATGATATCCCAAGAAACCCTCTAACCTTCTGGAATTGGATGCCAAATGTATAGATGCAAATTTTTTAAAGAGTGAACCTATATTTTTCACCAGAGGTTCAAGAATATATGGCTCCAAAACACAAAAGTTATGATTTAATGAAGCTTCTCCCTTTCTTTTGAGCCAATAAAATACCACTTTCTATTAATATTTCTGTATTTTCAGTAGCAAATACCACAGCTAGCAAGAAAAATGTTAGACCCTGCACACATACAAGAAGATATCCTTTATTATTCAGAACACAGGCACGTTTTTGCCCCTTTCTATTTAAATTAAGTTCTCAGAAAACCAGGGAGAGACTTCTTCCACTGAGATATTTTCTCAATGAGAAATTCTATTTGACTGTATGCACAGTGAATTACTGGTACCATTTAGATTTAGGATTTTCACAGGTAACCACCAGAAGCTTTCAGAACTGTGCATTGAACACAAAAAAAAGCTTTATCATGACAGCAAGTCAAGAGAACAGAGTAGTATATCCTAACAGCTGCTATGGAAATTTTATAAGTCACTTTTGGAACCTATCTATTTTGATTTATCATAAAACTGGAATACACATTTAACCAGTAGTAAATCATTGAAAGGGTTTTTAGACATGATTGACATACACGTATTACATGCAGAGTATTGGTAGGACATAATATTCATTTGGTTTGTCTCTTATTCCCAGTCAGTCATCACAATTTATAATTACATATTTGTGTGGTTATTCAATATCTATCTTCCCACTGGTCTCTGACACTCTATGAAGGCAGGAGGTGGGTAGATGTTATCAGTATACCCTGGTGTGGGGCAGCTTCATGAGTAGGTAGCATGTGTTATCACAAAGGTCCAAAGTAAAGCAGTACCCTGGGCTTGGTTTAATGCTTTGCTGTTGCTGTCTTGAAATCTTTTAAATTTTTAAAAAGAGAGTTGCATTTTCATTTGCATTTTCATTTCACCACACAGCCAACTCATTCCCAAACCATTCATGGCCTTAGCCCACAGCAGACACTTATATGAACTGATGAATGAATAAGTAAAGTTTGTACTTAATTCTAATCATGTATCCTGCTTATACGAGAATTTTAAAGGCGTTTGACTGAATTTAAGGGAGATCCCGGATTGCCAGGCGACGTGGGAAAGAAAGGAGAAAGAGGCCCACCTGGCCCACCTGGACAGCCGGGGCCTGCTGGACCTGAGGGGGTCCCTGGGAGACCTGGGAGTCCTGGCCACCCAGGTGAGCTTGCCTTTACAATTCTGCAAGCTGGAGGCATTACCTGCAGTACAGTTCTCACCTCCTGGAATCACCTTTATAACTAGAAAGTTGGTTGCTTTTGTACTATACTAGTGCTTACAAAACTTTGAACTTTAAATTCTAAAACACCAAGAAGCAATGAGTGAACAACGAGGAGTCTAATTTTTCTGTTGAGGGCTATGACATCCAAAAACCTGCCCCTGTGAGGAAAACTCCGAAAATGCTACTCCACAAATTTGGCCTACAGATGTGAAATGTTACTTTCTGCACAACCTTATGATACCTGTGAGAGTCTCCTAGGCTTCCATAACAAATACCACAGACTGAGTAGCTCAAGCAACCAAAATTTTCTCACAATTTTAGAAACTAGAAGTCTGAGACCAAGGTGCTGGTATGGTTGGGAACTCGATACTGCTTTGTTTGGCGTTAAATGGTCGTCTTCTCCTCATCCTCCCTCTGCGTCTTCACCTCTTGCAAAGACACCACTCAGATTAGGACCCACCCTAGTGACTTCATTTTTACTTAATTTTTTACAATGTCATCTCCCAATATAGTAACATTCTCAGATCCTGGGGCTTAGGACTTCCAGGTATGAACTTGGAGACAACACAGTTCAACTCATAGCACTGTCTGAATCTTTTTTTCTAACATACTTCTGGGTTGAACACTGGTTTTCCTTCTTAGCTTACAGGCTGAGTTCAAGTTTTTATTTTGTTTTATTAAAAACACCTGCCAAGTATTGGGTCATAGCTTCAGGTCTTAAAGACAGCACTGAAGTATCCAAATGTTGGGTGGATTTGCAGTTAACTTTCACTAAAACAGTAAGTGGAAGAGTGAGTGATTCGGTGGTGTACACCCACCATGGAAAATGATTCAATGTGTCTCTGCTATGGCTCCCTGGGGAAATAGCTATACAGATAAAAGCCAAGGTGACCAGTCTGTCACCAGAGGAATTCCTTAGGAGTAGCCTGAGCAAAGTCAACTATGGGAACTGAGTGTTTCCCTCACTGTTGGAATCATTCACCCTTTGTTATTCCTTTTTCCTCCCCTCTCTCTTCTAGGAAAGCCAGGTCCTCACGGTGCTTTGGGGCTTAAAGGAATCAAAGGCTTCCCAGGTCCTCCAGGAATCAAAGGCCCTCCAGGTTCCATTTTTGTACTTCTAACCCTTCTTCCCGAGAGCACATTTCCTCCTGAGGTTCAAGTCTGTACACTTCCTGCTCTTATAGAAGATCTCCTGTCGCTCTGTATCCAAACAGCAATTTGGACAAGTGGGGCTAATGTTTCTATTTAATTCAAATATCTGCAAACCTAAACATCCCAACACGGTCATCTTTATGATAATATTAATCTGTGCATAGTTTTCACTATGAGCTTAGCTTCATATAACTACAGTTCTGAAAGATTAGCACATTTTATAAAATCCCCACATTTCCTTGACATCCACATTAGGCTGCTGGTAGGAAATCAGTCCTCCCCTTACATACCCTGGCCTGGGTTTTGGTTTCTGTTTTGTTCAGGCTTCCTAGGATTCCCAGGGTCTTCAGGACCAATGGGTGTAAGAGGTGACCAAGGACGCGATGGGATTCCTGGCCCTCCCGGAGAAAAGGGAGAAACAGGTACAACTTGCTCAGTATCTTTGATTTACTGATTTCATTTTAGGTAGGATCATTAGGAACAGTGTAAGCCTTCACTTCTTGAAAGGTTCTTCTCTGACAGAACTGAATTTTTAGTATGTTCTTGATGTGTGCTAGACTTTGTTCATATATATATATAATTTAATAAAATTAATCATATATTAATATGTCCATATTATCTCTCTCAGGCTTGCTGGGGGCCCTTCCAGGCCCAAGAGGGAATCCTGGTGTTCCAGGTGAGCAGTTTTTTTCCCCTAACCTAAAGATACACATTTCTAGGGGCAGAAATCCAGTTTGATTTCTAGGGGCATAACCCAGCGTTATGTAGAAAACAAATTTAACCTAATAAATGAAAGAAGTTCCAATAGGACTGTAACCTGTTAAGATTTGTTCTGTGGTGCCTCATGCATTTTGACATGAAAATTTGCCCTGGCACTTGTCATTTAAGGAGTATATGCTGCCCAAGCTAGAACTTGGTGGATGCCAACTGCCCCATGACGCAATCAATACCCTTTCCAGCCAAAACAATTTGTTTCACACTCGTCTTTTGGCAATCATCATGCTTCCTGGAACCAAATAATAAGGAGTGCCACAGTACTTCTGCATAGTTTTAGTATTCTGTGAAAAATGTTTACTCATTACCATCATAAAAGGAATGAATTGGAAACTATAATCCAGTTTCAGAATTTCCTTCTATACAAGTCTTTAAAAATAAAAAGAACTATTGTGTATTTGCCTCGTAGTTGTTAGCATGGTTTCAAGGTATGGCTTCCTAAAAGGGGCAGGCGGGATCGCTTCCTTCCCCATTAGCATCCCTCCTTATTGTTGGGATATCCAACAGGAGCGTTAATTACTGTGGCACTCTTAGATTTGATTTCACCCGCTACACTGTTTGTGACTCATGCCATTGTTTATTAGGGGCTACCCAGTCACTCTCTTAACTTCTCAGACATGGCGATTTACTGAACATGCTGTTCAAAGTATATACACAGTTCTTATTTGACACACTATAGGTCTGCTTTCTCATGCCAGTGTTTTACAAGATCAGTTGTTTTGTTTTGTTTTGTTTTGTTTTTTGGTGGTGCTAGGGATTGAACCCAGGGCCTTAACAATGAACTACCTTCTGCCCTTTTTAATATTTTTTTTTGGAAAAAGGGACTCAAGCAGAGCTTGGTGGTGCACACCTGTAATCCCAGCACTTGGGAGGCTGAGGCAGGAGGATTGAGGATTGAGTTTGAGGCTAGCCTGAATAATATAGCAAGACCCTTTCTCAAAAGAAAGAAAGAAAGAAAAGAAAGAAGAAAAAGAAACTCATTAAGTTGCTTATATTTACATAACACTTTAAAATTATACTTTTTGTTTTTGGGAGGTTTTTTTTTCTTTTAGTATATGTGCTGCCGAAGCGAGCACATGGATTTTTTTCTTTTCTTATCTTTCTTTCTTTTTTTTTTAATATGCTAGAGATTGAATCCAGGGCCTTACACATGCTAGTTAAGTGCTCAACCATTAAGCTTCATTCCCCAGCAATTTCAATCATTTCTTAAATTTTGAGACCATGTCTCACTGAATTGCCCCAGCTAGCCAAACTCTTAATCCTATCTCAGGCTCCTGAGTAGCTGAGATTACAGGTGTGTGCCTCCCTGCCCCATGTTTTCTGTCAATGTATTTTTTTTTTTTTTTTGGTTGTTTTTTTTTTTTTTCCCCGGTACTGGGTATCGAACTCACGACCTCGAGCTTGCCAGGCAAGCGCTGTGCCGCTGAGCTAAATCCTCAGCCCCATCTCTCAATGTATTATGTCACTTGATCTTTAAAGAATGGAGGGAAAACAGGTACTACTTTCACTTTTAAAATAAAACAGCTGAGAAGTGTAACAGTGAAATGACTGAGCTGGTGTGGTGGCACGTGCCTATTACCCCACACTGTGGCAGGCTGAAGCTACAGGATCACAAGTTAGTTTGGGCCCAGCCTGGGCAAACTAGGGACTTGTTAAAGCCCTATCTCCAAATCAAAATATTTAAGAGGGTTTGGGGATGTAGCTCCGTGCAAAGGCCCTGGCTTTGACCACCAGTACTGTAAAAAAATAAAAAGACTTTGCCAGATCCAGTGGCTAGTCAGAGGAACAATTATGAGTCTACATTTCATTTACCAGTCTCCTTTTAAAAAAAAACTTTCAAGCACCTCCATTATTACAGATAGCTATGAACTAATTCCAGCTATAGGAGCATGAAAGGAACTTATGGAGCCTTGTTCTTTGCAGGTGCCAAAGGAGACAGGGGACCCCCTGGCTGGCCTGGCCTCCCTGGCAGGAAGGGAACCATGGGAGAAGTTGGACCTCCAGGACCCATGGGCATAACAGGACTCCCAGGGCCACCGGGTCCGCCTGGGGTAGTCATCATTGGCCAAAAAGGAAACCGTGGCCCACCAGGCTCAAGGGGAAATCCAGGTGGAGGGTTTATTTTGACATCAGAAGTTTTTATCCTTCTCGTGTTACCTTGCTGCTTCTCCTTGGCCTCTGGTCTTCTCAATGCTTCCCATATCCCCTGTTCTTTTGTTTTTGTTTTTTTGTTTTTTTTTTTTTTTTTTTTGGTTTTTTGGTTTTTCTCCGGTACCGGGAACCGAACTCACGACCTTGCGCTTGCCAGGCAGGCTCTTTGCCGCTGAGCTAAATCCCCAGCCCCTATCCCCTGTTCTTTAATGGTGCACAGCTAGGCTGCTAGTGTTGAGGCAGAGCGGCCTGTTTGAAAGATTAGCAATGCTGAAATGAAAGAGACCTACACTGATTAAGCTTGTTCCATGCACGAGGCCCCAGGTCCCTGCACAGGCCCTCCCCTAACCAACAGTCCTCAGGAGGAAGCAGTTCCTCTGGGGCAGGTGCTTCCTGGGCAATACCTTACTCTGTCTTCAACACAGTTCATCATGCACAGCAAGAGGAAGGATGTCCGCAGCAATACTGGGTGTGGGGTTTGCAATTCCTGTAGAAGGGACCCCTGATACAATCTTCAAGCACTGACAGGTTCTTTGTGAACTCAGGTGAGCCAGGTCCTCCTGGACCTCCAGGGAGGCTTGCAAAAGGCATAAAAGGTGACAAAGGATTTAGAGGCCAGCCTGGCCCAGAAGGTCCACCTGGAATGGTAGGAGACGCAGGGCCACCAGGACTTCCGGTGAGTGTGGAAAAGTATTTTGACTTACTATTATACAATGTTGGTTTATTATAGTGTCACTGTTATTCATGCTCATAACTGAGACAAGACTACTTACTCTTGTGAATCAGTTGCCAGGATCAGACGCACCAGAGGCAGGGCTAGGTGACCACTGTGGTACACCTGTGCAGTGTGCCTGAGGGCAGACAGCACACAGGTTCAAGAAATCAAAGAATCCTAAGAATTGGAAGGATTTAGCCTCTAAGAAGCCTCTCAAACTTTGGTCTGTATGAGACGCACCCCTGCAGCATTCCTGACCCTTGCTTATCTAGACACTAAACAATTCTAGAGTGGAAGAAAACAGCGAGGAGTTTAGAATTACTCCAAAAGATTGGGGCTGGGGATGTAGCCCAGTGGCACAAGTGCCTGACTAGAAAGTACAGGGTCCTGAGCTCAATTCCTGCTACCACAAAAAAAAAACACACACACACACACACAAAAAAAAACAAAACACAAAGCAAAAAAAACCATAGTGGTGATACTCTGAAGGATTTCATCCCTCCCCCTATTCATATGCTCTCAAAATTATTGTGCTATCCTGTATGCATATATATTTTCCTCCCATGACATAATTTCCCATCTTTGTGAATAGCTGCTATTTCTTCCAATTGTTTTCTACAGGGATGCATACCTCTTTCAATTCAATTTAACTATTCCTCAACCTTGCTTGCTTCTATTCTGAATATACCCTAGTTCATCAGTATCTCCCTTTAAAATGCACCACCTGGGAGAAACACCCTCTGAGTATGAGAACTCAGTACCCAATGAGTGGCTAAAATAAGCATAAGTCTTACTGTGCTGAACGTCATCATTTTAGGAATCCAGAATGCTACTCGGGCCATTCATCTGCCTTGTTACCACATCATTTTAAAAATTGAGCGTGTAGTCAGTTTAGCTCTGTGCCTTCTCCTCATGAGCTGCTCTGTGATTCCTCCATTTTTTTTTTCGTTGTCTGCCTTTGTGTGGTTGATATTTGCTTGTGACAGAACACTTATGTTTATCTTTTGAAGACGCTACCTGGTTCATTTAGGCCCTTGCTCCCTAAGATCTCTCAGTTCAGTCTCTCCTTCAAGACGTCACCATATTCCCCAGCCTTCCCTTTGTAGTGATAATTTGTAGACATGAAACTGTGAGCAAGAGAGAGATGTTAAATTGTGGGTGTGGTTCTCTGTACCAGTGGATAGAAAAATTAAAATGCAAAGCCCTTTGCCCTGATGGGACCTACAGTAAGGTGCAGGAGACACAGAAACGGGCCATTTTCACACTTCGTGCTAAGAGGAGCAACAGGAGGCTGAGAGACACAGAAGAAAGTATTTAATCTCTTCTGCGCAGGGAAAGTGCTGAGAAAGGTTCTCTTGGCCTGAGTCTTAAAGTACTTATTCAAAAAACAAGAAAAGTAGAATTGGGGGCTGTGAGGAAAGGCACTTTCAGAAGAAAAAATGACCAGAAAGAGTGGATGACACAACACACAACTCCCGATTACTGGAAACTGTGGTGGGGAGGAGGAGGTGTGAGGAGGCTGGGGGGCCACGCCTGTCTCAGGTTAGGGAGGTCTAGTTTCATTTGTCTATTCAAGAAACACTTACGAAGTATCTCCCTGTACCCCAAGTTCTCTCTACAAGTTGCAATTAGTACCTTGCAGAAGAGCCTGTTGATCTGGCCACTCGTAAGCCTTAAATCCATCTTGGTTGCTCTGTGCAACAGCCGTTCCGGCCACAAAGACATGACAGGAGGATCTGCTTTCCATCTCACATGTTAGGCTCACTTGCTGTTTGGTTTTTCGAATCTACTTTTTAAAAAAAAAAAATTTTAAATGACACATTCATCCATCTCTAATCTGCAGATGCCTCTGTTTCCATGTTGCTTTGAAAGTTACATCCCTGATCACAGCGTCACATCTGAGGTCCTTCCAAGGACGGGGGAAGGTAGAAAGCCTAGTGTGTAAACACAATCTCACTTCAGTTCCCTGTAGAATTCATACTCATAAGTTTGCACATGTGCAATGCAAGAATTCTGCAGACAGTGGTGGCGTACACATGCAACCCCAGCACTCAAGGGTTGGAGCGGGAGGATTGAGCCATTGTCCCAAAAGCAATGAAGAAAGAAAAAAGAAGGAAAGAAAGAAAGAGAGAAAGAAAGAGGAAAGAGGAAGAGAGATAAAGAGAGAAAGAGAGAAAAAAGAAAAAAGAGGAAGAAAGATAAAGAGAGAGAAAAGAAAGAAAGAAAGAGAAAGAAAGAAAGAAAGAAAGAAAGAAAGAAAGAAAGAAAGAAAGAAAGAAAGAAAGAAAGAGAAAGAAACAAAGAAAGAAAGAAAAATGAAAGAGAAGCAAGGGAGGGAGAGAAGGAGAAAAATTAGCCTCAATGGCTCTCTTGTACAGAACGGTGTACTCCCCATCCAATGGTTTGGCCTAGCATCAGACTCTTTCTTAACTTTGGCTCAAGTAAATAGGCAGCTATCAGAACCCAGAAAGTCCCGGATCAGAAGGTGCTGTTTCCTCTCCTTCCTTTTGTAACCTCCCACCACCTCATCCCGCACTAAGATTGTTCTTTCCTTGTTCTCAAAGTTAAGCTTTGTTATTCTGGGTGCTTTTTCATGACCTTGTTGTTTTTAAGTAGCACTATTTTGTTTCAATCTGTGACTTGCATAAGGGATATTTAACATATATTCTAACCATAGCTCCTTTCAGAGGCCCTGCTCCTTTACCCTCACGTTACCTCACTTGAGCATCTCATGGTTCCAAGAGCAGTTAGTGTGAGCGTCACAAAAAGGGAGCACAGCCCACCCACTCATCACCCTTCCTTGCCAAATGTGCCTGTCAAAAGCTCTCCCTACAACCACTTTCCGTTCACCCTTGGATACTTTATTTCTCCTACCACCCTCACCAGGAGTAACTCGTGACCCTGCCAGCTTAGCAGAATGATGCTTGGATGCTGACTCAACAATGGTTCTGTTGTTTTGGCAAGAATTACAAATATAGCTTGTGCTTTTCATTCAGATAGTCTTCTTGGAAGGTCCCCAAATACTGAGCAGCTCCTCTTAGGATGCAGGATATCTAACTGTATTCAACACAAACTAATGATGTATTCGATAACATTAGAAGTTTGCTCTTGGATGTAAGTGCAGTTTTTATTTCTTTTTGTTATTATTTTTATTAATAATCCTAAGGAGAAATCTTGAATAGGAGCTATAAGCAGATGAAGCACTGGATTGAAAGGTAAAATAGTGACTCAGCTTTGCTTCATTTTTATCCAACATGATGTCATATCCTTTTTGCTTGAAAACTAACTGCTGCGAGTATTAAAATTTTTAAAACATATCTGTGGTTCTGCTTCTTTTAACTTGAAATATAGGGAGCACCAGGTACCCCAGGTTCTCCAGGGCTCAGAGGTGATCCTGGATTCCTTGGATTTCCGGGCATCAAAGGTACTGTTTTTTATGCATTGTTCTTTACATTCAAACACAATACTGTAATTCACATTTTAGAGCACACAAATGTTTGCTGACCTCTCATGGACCCCCACGGACAGTGAAGTCAGTGCAAAGAGGCACTCGATGTGAATAAAGACAGAAAATTCCACCAGCACCCAACCCCAGGGGGCTTAAACATTTTAAAAACTAAAAACTGTAAAAGAGCAGCCGCCTAACTGTCAGTGCAGGGAAAGTGAGTAGGTCTGTATTCACGGAGTTATGCTTTTGTGGTTTTGTGGCACACATTTTGTTGCTGATGATACTGTTATTGTGTTTGCAGTGCCAGAGAATCAGACCTACAACCGCAGACATGCTAGGCCAGCACCCTGTTGCTGAGCTACCTCCCCAGGCCCTGTATTCTTAATCTAATAAAGTATACCATGACCTTAAATAAGGTTTTGAATATATGATTCATCGTCTTAGCAGGGAAATTCTGCAGGTGTTAGTTTTGTAGGGCCAGGAATCTTGTATCATAGCCTGTAAACATGCAAAGTAAGTTTCATGAGGGAAAATTCTTTTCTAGGTTCAAGAGGCATAAGGTGGTCTGTTTTAGTCCCCTCAACTACTGACTTTTTTAGGGGACAATTTAACTGAAATCCAGTCTCACCAAGTCAGCCCAAGGTGTCTCCCTGGACATTGGGTCACTGAACACTAGAAGGTAGCTACACCATCATTTTCCCAAGTTTCAAAATAAAAACATCAAAGATCTGAAAAGAACACAAATCCTCCATTCAAGAAAATATCCTAGGTAACATATTTATAGGTAATTAGAGGGGAGCGTTATTTTGAAATAATCCCATTCTTTGAAATATGTTCCATGCAACATACTCACTCTTAGATTTCAGAATAATACCATTGGCTGAAACTACTGATGAGTTTTGTGCTTCTTCATTTAGAAATTTTGTGGGGGGAAGGTACCGGAAATCGAACTCATGACCTCGTGCTTGCAAGGCAGGAGCTGTGCCACTGAGCTATATCCCCGGCCCCTTCATTCAGAAATTTTTAATCACCTACTATTTGTAGTATAATTATTTTACTGTGTTCTCTTGACACACACACACACACAAAGTGATAGAAAAACATGGTGATTTTTTAAAAATTACACTAAAAGACACATCGCAATTCCTCCCCCTCAAAATACTGCCCCTTGCTTCAAACACACCTATCTCATTGTTCTTGCCACTTTCCGAAGCACTTCTGGAAGTCCTTTTTCAGAAGCCTCATTAGTTGTGTTGTCCTAGCTACATAGATGCTCTGAATTGATTCAGAACGCTTACCTCCTACAGTCATTTTTACTTTGAGGAAGAGCCAGAGGTCCCTGTGGTTCCAGATCTGATGAATGAGGTGGATGAGGATACATCGTCATTTTTTTTTAATGATCCTGCCTTTCTGTTGGAAGGCACTTGTCAGCAGCAGTCAAAGCATTTTTAATCATACTTGGTAAAAACACTCAAGAAAGAAGATTTACAGAACAGCTTCAAAAACTGGCAAGAGCAATGGAATAAATTTGTTGAAAATGAGGAGGAGGCTAGGTATGGTGGCGCACACCTGTAATCGCAGCACCCGGGAGGCTGAGGCAGGAGGATCGTTGGGAGCTTGAGACCAGCCTGGGCTACAAAGTGAGCTCAAGGCTGGCCTCAACTGCATAGCCAGACCCTGTCTCAAAAAAAAAAAAAGAAAGAAAAAAAAGAAAGAAAAAATGAGGAGGATTTTGAGAGGCATGAATGGCAATGTGTTTTTTATTGAAATACATTTTTAAAATTTAAACATTCACCACATATTTTGATCACATGTCATATTCTATCAGTTTTTTTCTCTATAATCAGATATAAAACCTATACTACTTCAAGATATTTTAAAAATAAAGTATTTCTCCAAATAAATGGTTCTGGGTAAACTGCTTCCATTTATGTAAAATATGATGAGAAGAGAAATCTTAACTCCTTTGTTAGTTCATAACAAATGAATCTATATGTGCTCGTGAGAGTTCCTGATTTAATAACCCAGGGCTATTGGTGAAGTTAAGGTAATAAGCTACGAAAGTAGATAACTATAATAACCAAGCATCATAATTCACCAAGAGACCTTCAAGTAGGTTTTAATGTGGTTTTGTATGTTACTTTAAATATTAAATTGAATAGGTTTCAGAATCCAAATGCGAACTCTTACGAATCCTTTCATCAGTGTTAAAATACAAGTTTTAATGCCTATTTCTGGGGTGTATTTTTACTGACTGTTAAACATGACTTGTTCAAATGAAAGGCCAAACCCCATGTGAATATAATTAAGTTACGGTCATTGTCATACTGTGACATAAGCTATAATCAGTAGTTATCCTTAGAGTCATCAACCTGAAGAATAAGAAAACCCAATGAATCACTCTGCCTTTTTTTTTTTTTTTAAGGACAGAAGGGTAATCTGGGATTTCCAGGATCAATTGGACCTCCGGGACCAATTGGGCCAACAGGACCACCTGGTAAACACATTTCCTTATCATTGCTCTCCGTGGAGAAAGGGTCTCTCATCCATGAAACCATCGCCTCATTGTGTTTCTATCAACAGGGGCACGAGGAGACCCTGGCACACTTCAGATCATCTCCCTTCCCGGAAGCCCGGGGCCACCCGGCTCACCTGGACAACCAGGGATGCGAGGCGATCCTGGAGCACTGGGGCCACCAGGAGAGCCAGGTGTGGGCCTGGCACCACCAACTTGGATCTCTGGGAACTAACCAAACCAAGATACCTGAGAAGTACTTTCGAAGCAAATGTTTCTCAGGAAACATTAAATACTGTAGTGTTTTAAAATCAATTTCAAGGGCTGGGGATTTAGCTCAGCGGCAAAGCGCCTGCCTGGCAAGCGCAAGGTCGTGAGTTCGGTTCCCGGTACTGGAGAAAAACCAAAAAAAAAAGAAAAAACTCATCACAAAGACATTTGTTATGAATCCCCTCAAAATCCTCTCCCACGCTTCAAACACCCTTATCCCATGGTCCTTGCCCCTTTCTGAAGCAGCTCTGGCAT